>NC_092460.1:63484447-63786106 GCF_047495875.1 Pithys albifrons albifrons
GACCTTGTTGTGCAGGTTGTCTGGTGCACCTTATGAGCCTTTCCCCCAGTCCCAAAGTTTGCCAGAAGCTGTGCAGCTTAGAGGCTAAAAGCTCTATAATTGCCCATCTTTAGACTGATGTAGCCATTCCTCTTCCCACTGGTCTCCTAGTGCATCACTGGCTGCCAGTGTTCCTGGTCCCCAGTGTGATGCCTGCTGTGGAGAAGCAGCAACTGGGGCTCACTGGAAACAGCCACTGTGGAGTTAGACATCCCTGCTCATGTGACATGGCAGTGTAAATGGGAGTCTTGCTGCAGGAAGAGTTGGCATTCACATTCAGTGGCTGTGACACTGGGAGGGGGATGAAAAAAATCTAGTTTTCTTTTGCAGGTAGCTTTTAGATATATCAGCATCAGTCAGTGGTTCTGACCTTTAAAACTGTTTTTTTGGGACAACCTCTGGAGGGCTCTCCACAGAATGGGGAAGCAGCGTCTCTATGCTGATCACTGCCTGCTGTGGGAAGGACAAGGGGAAAGGGAACCACCACAACCCACGCCGGGAGGTACCTGAGCCATCCCCTGCACAGCCCTCCTGGCTCAGAGATGTCCCCACAAGTGACAGGCTGCAGGCAGCTCAGTGTCCGTCACCCCCACTGTGCTCCTTCCAGATACAAGCCCATGGCAACCCCGTGGGTTTGTGCTGAGTAGGGAAAGTTTTAGCCAGTGGCTCATCTCTCTGAACTCATGTGACCCATCTCTTTGTGGAACTGGGTTGCAAAAGGAAACCACATTGACTACAATGTGATGGGGGAAAAAGGCATTTCTAAATGTTTGTCCACATGGCAAAAGACCACAAGCAAAGGACCAGCAGTCTACAATATATGTATTTCACGCTGGGATTTTGAACTGCAGTGTCCCTGGTCAAACAAAGGTTCTGTAAATCTCTTCACTCCATCCTACAGGGTAGCAACTGCATGTGAATTATCTAAATTAGTTAATAGCTCTGATCAAACATGGTCATCTACTAATATAGTAAATAATTGCTGGTCTATAGCACCAGGTAAGTGATCACTTAGCAAAGATAGCTGGGTTCCAGGTACCCTCCAGTCACTGCTCATAGTGTTTGGAGACCTAATTGGCAAATAAATTGGGTTTTTAATGGGAACTACATTTTTTTTGCTTGTCTGATTAGTCTTATTTTCCTTCTGGTGAAGTTCTTGGTAGATAAAAGCCAGCTAAGCTAAAAATCAGCTTATAAGGCTGTCCTGTTTAGCTTCACTGGTTTCTATCTTGTTTTTTTTCCAGCTAACTGCAGATTTTTAATTACTTTTCTGTGACAAGCTCAAAGGTAAAGACTTAACTCCCATTTATTCATGTTCAGTGGAAACACAGGCACATCACAATTTGATCATGATCACTGAATCTGGTATTGAGGAAAAATGCTTCTCAGAACCCATAGAACATCACAATGCATGCAATGATTCCCATAAATACAAAGTGAACTAGGGAGCAGGGTAGGAGGGGCAAATATGTTGACATAAATAGATAAAACATGCATTTTTTCTCATAGTTAATTTTCAAAGTAGAAATCCTGTAAAATTTCAAAATAGAAATCACTTCTACGTAATTAAATCTTTTGAGAGGTTCATCTGCATGCATGTACCTGCTAAGGGATTGGTGTTGGGATTATGGATTGCAGGTCCATAATCAGGCTCAGATGGCCCCTCACGCCGTTCCCCAGTGAATCTGTGGTATGGTCAGCAGCTCCCAGTGTGTTTGTGGGGCATGTGACCGCACCTCCAGGCCACCACACACCTGAGAGAGGAATGGCATTATAGTGGCCCAGCTAAAGTAATTAGAGAAGTTATCACAGCCCCCTGGGGCCAGATTTTCAAAGATAAGCACACAAGCATTGTTCCCAGCAGTATTGCACATGTAGCCAGTATTGTCCACCCAGTCTGTACACTTGGAAATACATTAACTGAATGTAAAGAAAATTAAAATGATGAGCTATTATGGACATTTATTTTTCCCTCTCCATGAACTCAGGGTGGGGGGGGGGAATGCATCTGCAAACATGAGTAGTACCCCGCACTAAAAATAATTGGTTAGTTTTTGAGGAGACTGCTTTTGCATGTGAGTGTCTTCTCTTCCATTCTGTTTCTGTCATTAGGTTTCACTGATTTCTCTGCAGAGCAAAGAACAATGGCCTGTTATCTCTTGAAGCGTCTCGTCTCCATTTTTAAGACCTTTGCTGCAGGTATCTTGGGTATAAATTATCCCAAAAGCACCATGCCCGAGTGTGCAGAAACAATGCAAATGCCCATCAGCCAAGCAGTCATCAGCATGGTGATGTGGGAAGTCATTTGTTCCCATGGCGATTGCTGGCAGGCAGCCCTCATCCGCACGCAGGAGGGGGAACAGGGAGATGCTCATGGAGGGGTGACAGGACCTGAGAAATATGTCCTGTGCACTTGGAGATAGATCAGTGCTTGAAGGGAGGCTGGGGAGGGGAGAAGCAGCCCTCTTGCCCAGCATCTCCTGAACCACCCTCAGAACTGGGGTGAACTGTCGCAGCAAAAACAGTGGCTTTATGCACACAGAAAAATAAACAAAGCTCTTCCTAGTGTGCTGGATGTTTGACTTTCCCAGGCACAGAAGGAGGACCCAGATGCCACCAAGGCACCACCTTTTGCCAGTGCTCTAGGGTAGGCAAGCATCAGACAACCTCTGATAGAGGCTTTCCACCCATGGGGATGTCCCCAATAGTCCCGGCTCCCCTTGGTGTCTTTCCCTGGGGATGAAACCAGTGAGGAAAAGCATCACCTCACCAACTCTGCCTGCTGCCCTTGTGCGTGTGAAGGAGCTGCCTGAGTACCTGCTGTTGGAGGCAGGGCTCATTTTCACTGGTGCCTTTTACATGCTCCAGGAACTCAGAGGTAACAGATGGCAGCACTTATTGCGTTGCAGTGGCGTCCCCTGCCAGCTTCACATTGATCTATGTTTGGCAGCACAGGACAATTCCTCCCATTCATAAAATCCTGTGATTTTTATTGTTTCCTTTGACTTTTGGTTTTTTGAATGATACTGATTTACGCTCATGAACAGCTTAGCAATTTTGTGACAAATAACATGGTGGCATGGGGTCAGGGTCAGGGAGGCAAAACCATTTTTCTTTTTCCTCCAGTTCTCTCCCAAGCTGGGTGTGAATTATGGTCAGCAGTTAATGATGAAGTGCTGAGGCTGCTGGGACATTCTGCTTACCCAACAAAAAGAACAAAGCACATCTTTTAGTAAAAAGCAATATTTTTTTTTGTATTTGAAAGACCAACGGTGCCCACAAAGCACTGAGGCTTTGAAGCTGGTGTTTAGGGGGAGGTTAAATGAATGTGGCAGTAAAGCTAAGTAATAGCTTCAGAAATAGGAACACCTGAAAAACCTCCTCAGATAGAACAGTGATGCATTTAAAGTGACCAGGATGGGGTTTTTATCTCTTTATCTGCTATTATTTTACCCTCGCATTTGGATTTGAAGCTTACGAGGAATAAAATTAACCCTGTTTCCATTGCTTTTTAGTAGAATTAAAGATTACACTAACCACGTGTACAAAGTGTGAAGGCTTATTTCAAGAGTTTTCTCAGAGATTGCTTGAAAGAAAAACATCCTCTCCCATAGTGTGTAGTCTAACGGCTTGTAGCCGTGGTTACAGCTGAGAGTAAATGACTGTCAGAATAAAATGCTCTTATGGCATGGTACTTACATGATCCCTTATGCAGCTACAGCACAGTTATAACCTAAAGTCCTGCTGAAAAGGGACTGTAAATGTCAAGACTAAAAGGGTAATATGACAATATAATATAGTTTCTTGGCACTAAAGCTGTGAGTCTGCCCTGGATTTCATAAATACATGAATTGGTATCTTCTGGCATGGTGACTCAGAGAAACCCTGGGCCATAAGGCCTCTCAGTGGGTAGTAGCCTTGGATGCAGCTTGCATTCCCCAAAGTGCCCCAGCACCTCACAGCAAGGGGGGATCACTGCCCTGAAATGCCTCACTCCCCATTCAGAAGTGGGACAACTGGAAAATTACTGCCCCCCATAATCTGATAAATACCCACATCCTACTCATTCAGCATCCTCCATATGGTCCCTACTATTACTATGACTGTGGGTCCAACCCTCCGCTACCCAAGCCCTGTCCTCCTTCATTTCCTGAGGTTGCTGAATCATTAATCTCATCACACGGCTTCAGGCAGATGCTGTAGGGGTACACAGCACTGTAATCCATACTGGGGAGGGATAATAAATAAAATTAAATATTATTTATTATTTAAACAAATGTAACATATTTCTTACCAAATGTTATTAAATATAATTTTCTATGTAAATACTGACCAACTCACATAATATTTTTTTTTCCTTAAAATAAGTATATATTTGAAGTTTGATTTGCAGTCATGATGGTCTATTTTAAGGTTACTGCAAGGTATTAAAATAGCATGAACTGTTAGAAAATATTCAAACAATACTAATTTGCTTTCAAACCTTGAGACAGTTGGAACTCTAGGGCACTCACAGCTGACGATCTTGAACCCAAGTTTCACCAAGGAAATGTACCAGCTTGCAGCAGCAGCAGCATCTTCTCTCGGTACAGAAGCAATATCCACTTTGTTTTCCTTTAGTTGCTTAAAATCCTTGACTATGAATAAGGTTTTCAGCAACCAAGCCATTAATTTCTGGTACAAAATGTAGTTTGAGAAGAGTTATTGATACATATGAAACCAATTTACCATAGATTTAAATTTCTGCACTTTTATTAAATCTCATTTTCCATCCAGAAACAGAGGGATGAAAAAAGAGTTGGCTTTTTCAGTTTTCATTTGCTATTCTCTGTTACACAAAATGAAGAACCTAAGCAGGGTATTTTAAGTTGTGTAATGGCTTAAATATATTCACCATGTGTCCTCAAGGATAGCAAAAAAATGTTAAGTTCTGTGAAAAGATCATATACTATTCCAAACCAACACATCCTAGTGGCTAGTAATCAGCAAGGTCTAACTTTCCCTTGCAAAATAATCAAGGCAAAGAAAAGCAGACCCATATTCAAATCAATTATTTAATAGAAAGTGTCTTGCTGCTAATTTGTATTGCAGTTAAAGATATGATTATAACCACTTCGGTTGAGATTAGTCTATTCATATGCACTGTTCTCTGAAGATGCCTCTCACTGTCTTCTACAACCAGAAGTCATTGATCTGGGTGGACAGAAACTTTGAGGAAAAAACAATGACACTTTAGCCTTCTGATGGAAGTGGAATAAAAATGAAGACTAAATCTGAAGCAGGACCCACTGGTTAGGCAGGCCAGTGAAATTTGGTTTCATGAGAGGAAATGTTTTTTGGCTGTATGACAGGGCAGGCATAGTCAGGATCTCTTCTCCTACCTTAAGAACCTCCTATGAAAATGTTCCTGAGCCAAATCTTGTCCCATTGCAATGTATGCGCTGATTTTACTTCTTCAAGGCAGAGATAAGAGCTGTGGTCCCTGTAGAAGGGGCAATTGAAGGGATTTGTGAAATGTTCTTGCTGCTCTTTCTCATGTGCTACAGGAATTATTCATGAGGTGGTATCTCCTCTAAGATTTGTCACTCGCTATAGAATGTGACAGACTGCTTGTTACCAAACACAGTCTCATAAATTACAAGGAGAGAAGTTTCCTCCTGTATGAAAAGGAGTAAATGACACATTGCAGTATTCAAAACATTGCAGGAGTCATGCAGAGCTTTGTCAAGTGGGCAGGTGTTGCTGCAATGAGATTTCATAAAATCTCTTTAGCAACTTGGGGTCCCTTTTCTGAGTTGCATTGCTCTATGCTGAAACCAGCTCCATCCTACTACTTTGTTCACCCAAGGTCAAGAGATGCTGAGGTACTCTGAAGACTTTCCAGTGATTGCAGCATGCTGCTGGTTTGCAAGAGCACAATTTCATCTGATTTGCCAGTGTTTTCCATAATGTTTATCCCTCTTTGTTTTGCAGTCTCAGTGACTCCTGAATCTCCATGCATCACCCAGCATCTGCTCTGAAACATGATGCTTTCCTGGTGTTTTATCTGGGGTGCCAATATCTTTGCAAACCTGTCTCAACTGTTGAACAGATCACATCTGAAACCAGGAGAATTTTGCCTTAGTTTGGGAAACAGCAGATGCTAGTGAACAATTTGGATGAGGCTGTCTGTAGAAAGCCATGTTTCAGCCAAGCTACTGAAGGAGAACTTTTAGAACTTAATTTTCCCTTAAAAAATTATGACCTGAAATAACCATCACTTAATAGTTCCTGGTATATTAGTCTCTCTGATATTGAGGAAGCAGCAAGACAGAAACTGTTGGGGTTTGTGACTTAATGGGAAATGTAGTTTGTTTACTAGCAATGAATAGGAAGATCATGAAGATAATGGAAGAGCAAGAACCTTAAAGTAATACAGTACCTTTCCCTTCCCTGCCTCCCCCTCCGCATTTTACCAGGGATAGAGAGTTACTGTTTAGTCTATCATCTTTTGACCATCATTCAATTCAATCATAGTGATTATTAAATTCCTGCAAGGTAGATTTAACTAAGTAAGTTTAACTGTTCTCATTTAAAAAACAATCCTCTCTGCAAACTTTCTTTCTCCCCCCCCTTTTTTTTTTATTGGTGATGAAGCAGTCTGTGGTGTCACTACAAATGCTGTGACATTTATAGCAGTCCATCTGGGAACATACTGCCTGCCTGTTCCTTTTATTCCTAATATGCTGATGATTTCCAACAGTGTAAGAGCACAAGCAAGCACTCTGTTTGATAGCAGTGTCTGCTGGTGCCCTTTTTTTTTGGAAACCCTTATCTAATTTAGGCAGGACCGCAGTTCCTGCTCTTAAACCTGGTAACAGAATCAGCCGACAGCCCAAATCTACAGTAAAAGGCTTTGAGAACACTTAGGCAGGGTTGCTTCAGTCCAGCACATGCTAAAATGGGGCCATCTGACACAAGACACTGGCAGTGTCCTTCAGTTCTGGTGAGCTTGCTGGGTGCCCATGACCCTAATAATCCTACCACTTATTACTGCTATTGGCATGTCTTGGCTTTCTTGCTAACTCCCTTTGTTTCCTCTCTCCTGATCTGAAAATTGTCTCAAATCCTAAATAAGAAGTGCTGCTTAACCCCAGTCATTTACATTTTTTAATATTTTCCACTTTATTTATGGTTTCCACAGTGCAATCCTTAATGTGGAGAGCAACGTGGGTAGAGAAGTGGGAGGGTCACTGATCTTAAGGCAAGAAAGAACTATTAGTTTTAGCACAATTACCTGCAAGGAGCAGATCATTAAATTTTGAGTGTTCATATATTCAGCTCAATAACTTGTGTTAGACTACAGCATAATCACCCAGAAAGGCACCAAATCTTCAGCTGATGTCATCAAGGAGTGGGGAAACAATTTATATCTCAACCCTTTGTTAATCATCCTTCTTTCTGAAAAAAGTGTTTGTGTAAAAAATGCATTTCTTATTATTGCTACATAAACCTGATGATTACTATCTGTTGATAATTTGAGTATTACCATTGAATCCTTTATCTGAATTAATACCTTCTTAATATTAGGCATTTTGAGGCCCTATAGAAGCATTGTCTACAGATTTTGACAAGAAAATGACATTTCTTCACAGAGGTTTTGGCAATTTTCCTGTGCTTCAGTTCTTTCGTAGGTCTCTTTTGCAAGTTAAATTTATTTTGTAAGAAATGTAGTTGCTAGCTAACTTGACAGAGGTGTTCAGGATCACCTCACCAATGTTGCATTTAAGTATATGCATCACTGTGTTGCTCACTATCTTCTTGTCCATATATTCTTTTTTCCATAGCATTGTTCCGAGCACTTTGGTTGAATTGCGTGTCCTCCTTAAATTCCCAAACACTATGGAGTCATTTCTTTCCAGCATCCTGTTTTCCATCACACAGGTCCAGCCAGCACACCTCCTCCCTTAGATCTGTGGTTTTGCACTGCCTTGTGTTAAAATCTTCCTTTTTTGGGTGACTTGAGCTGAGCAAGTGCCTCAGTTCATTCTGCATGACTGTGATATCATAGCATATTTCCCTTGCTGCCTGGGCGTATTCCATACATTGGATTTGCAGTGTTCTTGAATCGCTTTGAGGTACTGAACAACTACACTGCCTGGGTCCTACACTGACTGAGTCAGAAACATGGTGGTTCCCTTCATGACTGTTCCTCACTGTTAATCACAAAGGGCTTAATCCACTGGCTCTGTCCTGTGTTATGTAGTGGGGAGGTTTTGTTGATATTGGTGGAGTTTTGCTAAGATAACACCCAGATAGCTTGTTACAACGAGTATGGATTAGCAGTCAGTCATGTGTCCACAATTGCCTTTTTTCAGCCAAACTTTTAAACCAGAAAATAAGAGATATGTTAAATAAACTCTGTTCTTATGAAGAATGGTGTCAGTGATTAAATGTACATCTTCTTGATCACTGAATTGCACATCAAGCTTCTCTATAGTTTCAGTCAGGATGGACATCAGCCAGCCAGTCTATAGCTTTCAACCAGTGACCTCCTACTTGTCCTGTTTAATTAGCACATCACAGTCTTACTTCAAATTTTCTGTAATTTCCCTGGTACTTAAGAAGCTATTCAAAAATCATTTCCTTCTCAGCTTCTTTTGGATCATTTGGGATGCACAATGCACGTTTTCCTCCTGTTACAGGAGCCAGCATTCTGCATCTTCCAAAAGTACAGAAAAAGCACTTTACATTTCTGCTCTTTTTTGTCTCATTTGAAACTCACTTCATTCTCCAGCTATTGGAAGTTCTCAGTCATTTTAAGTTCTTGTTTTGACTATATTTACATTGAATAATTTTCCATGAAAAAATGGTAGATTCCCACAGTAAAAAGATGCATCTATCCAGGATTGGGCATGAGATGTACTAGAGCTACCAGGACAGGTTGTCTTTCTCTAATTTTCGAGAAAATCCTAGCACGTAACTCATGCAGCTGTGGAGTGATGGGACTAATATTGCGATGGGTGCAGCTGTGATGCTCTGCATGGGAAGCTTTGTAATGTCCCCTCTTTCCTATAACCTAGTGATTGTGCTAAAGGAAGGCTGGAGCCCAGCATCTGCTGCCTGTCCCACGACTGACTGCTCACTCTACTTTCCACTTTTCTTTGGAAGCTGCAACAGCAACTTTGTCCTTTACAAGTGTGAGTTCATTTGAGAGAATTCCAAAGCACCCTGCAGCTTTCCCAACCTGCTCAGACTTGGAGTCTCCTTGTATGACAGCCTTTTGAATGGGCCACAAAAATGTTTTCTCGTTACCCATTCATGTATTAAATAATCATCTGAATGATGGAGTTCTTGCCCGGGTCTCTCTTAATGAACAAGTGTCAGATGTTCAGCACCAGTAGACTTTACTGCTCAAAGGCACAGGCTTCTTGGAGCTCCTCTTAGTTACTTCTAGCTCTGTCTGACTTGAAATAATGGGGAAGAGGGAGAGGGAGAGGGAAAGGAAGAGGCTGTTCCTGTCAATGGAATTCCAGCTGGTTTGTATATAAAATCTTTCCAGGACACCCAAAATACTTTATTCACTACTTGGATGTCATATTCTAAATAAAACCAACTATTTTGTTGACATCTACAACCCTGCTGAGGTATGTGATAATGGTGCCCCTTGTCTGCTAAGACAAACACATGCATTCTCCCTGCAGTGAGCAGCCAAGCGGTCCTTGCCAGCCTCGGCAGTGGAAGAATGCACCCCTATTCCCTGATGCTTTCTCTCTTGGCCTGCCCATCCTGGTGAGCCAAGCCTGTGAGAATACCCTGGCATAAATTCCTGGCAAGTACCATCATTTTTATTCTGCTTTTGGGTAAACTTCAATGACTCATCTTGTATTCATACTCATCTATGGCTAGGCTTTCAAAAATTTTTTTCTTCTAATGTTCTGATCTGCCAAGCTGCTCGTAGTTTGCCTAACAAAAAAGTGCAATGCTTGGAGAACAGATGGGCTCTTTTCTTTCAGCCAGTGGCATGCAAAAATGAAATTTTGTCAATCAAACTTCAGTCTGTGACATTTTATTATTTGAAATGGCTGTTTTAACAGCTACTTTGCCACCCACCAGCTCCATTGTATTTCCTTCCACATTGGATATAACTGTCCTAGTTCAGCAGGAGGGACCAGCTAACCCTGTGTGGGGGTGATCAAAGCTGTGTATTCTACCCCCTCTATTCATTCCCCAAGGACAATGGGCCATTAGCAGCAGCTGCCCAGGGAGTCATTATCACCTTCACACTCAGTCTGAGGGGGCGGAGCTGCTAATGGGCCATCAACAGTTCAACACCCCCTGGCTCCCAGAGTTAATCACCCATTGTGTGAGTCCCCGCCCAGGGGGAGGGATTGGGTGCTCTCTGAGGGTACATAAGTGGTGGGTAAGAAGACCTTGGGAGCTTCTCGTTGGATCCAGAGGAGCAGCAGGACCTTGACAGGAGGAGATCACCACTCTTGCCCAGACCACAGCCCTCGCCTGCACCAACAGGTTTTTCATTTCCTTTTGCTCTGGACTTGGGGGAACCACAGGGGTCTCAGCACAAGGGCAAACAAACCCCCTTGGGTTTGTGCCCCAGGACACTGGGTTATACTGCTGGGGTTTTGTGAGTTGAAAGCAATTTCCCTTTTGTGTCAGTGTTGTTATTGTAATATTATTATTAAATTTTAGCTCTGACTTATAATCTCTCTCGTGGTGAGTTCATTTCCCCTGCTGGTTCACCTTTAAACCAGCACACAAACTCAACACTGAGAAGCCAGCAGTCTGCATTGCAGTGGTACAAGATCATCTCAAATGGCTCTCCTGAACAAACACTTGAGAAAGTTTGCACTCTTGAAAATTTACAGTATAGGCAAGGAAAGCCATTTTCCAGGCTTAGTAGCAGCTATGGAAATGGATACCCAGGTCCTCAAGCTCACTGAAGGGCTGAATACATTGCTTGACTCTCCTTTGCCAGGACTAATGCAAAGTCACTATTATTCAACTTACAAACTCTACCTAAACCCAGACAAAACATTTTTGTGAAACAGCATTATGCTTTTCCATACACCACTTCATGAATAGCTAAAGAAAAAGATGAGAAGGAATGTTTCATGCTTTGCTGCTCCAGTTGTTCAGCAATCACCTTTCTAGAGGGTTGAGTAGTATTGTTTTCACTGAAACTTTGTTTGCTACCATTAGCAGCCAGCACGTTCCTCAAATGCACACTGCTCACCTACACGAAATTCTAAGGGCTAAAACCGGAGCTAGCCCAGGACATCATGAATATTGAGAAAGTCAGGTCTGGAACTGCTGCATTGCATACACTCAGTTCAAATGGGTCTGGAAGCCTGTATGGCCAACCATGCAAGAAGAAAGAGTTCACTCCTTGGTTGACTGAAATACATATTTCCCTGTAGGTAAAAGAAAATGCATGTAACAGCTTGGACATCCCATACATTGCTGGTGGAGCTTGCCTTCTTGAAGGTGTTGATACCTGGCACAGTGGTTGCCTTGTTGTAGTTTGGGATTATTATGTAAATTCTCTCCCCTGCCACTTAACTGCCCAGGCCAGCGGTTAACAAAAGAAGCAATTAACTGTTGATCGCTGGGGTGGGGGCAGGTTTGTCTCTTTTGGGTTTTTTTTGGATATTCTCCGGAGTCTTGGCTCGGCGGAACGGGGGAGTGGGGGCTCCAAGGAGGCAGGCTGCCCTGCTGGTTACTGCTGGGGTTTTTCCTGGCTGTCTTGCCGCTGCCCACCTCGGACTACTTTTCGTGCCGTGCTGCTGCTGCTCCCTGCCTTGGATTGCTCGTACCTTTCTGCTTCTTGGACGGGGAACACAGGGGGAAGAGACTGAGTCCATCTGAAAGCCCACTGCTCGTCTGTCTCGCTGGAGAGGGATTGAAACTCACTCTGCAGCCAGCCGGGCTGTGACAAGGACACTTAAGTATAACCTTTCCTCCCGGAGAAAAAACCTGCTGGGTTTTTTTGGGGTTTTTTTTCCTCTCTTGTGGTGTTGGGGAAGTGGGTTGCACTAGTCTGTTTACATATATATATATATCAGTTATCCTTCTTGTATTAAAATTCCTTTTCTTAAATTTGATAAAGAGTGGCGTGATTATCGTGGAGGAGGCCCCTCCCCTGCTTGTGGGTAAAACATTTTGGTTTTTTCCCCTCAAACCGAGACATTTCTTGGCGCCCAACATTTGAGGCTTGTAAACAAAGAAGGATAACTGCTATTTTGTGGCACCATGTGGGTTTTGAGCTTAGGGTTCATCAGGACCATCCTGTATAATATATTGGCTTTTTGTTGGTACAAATTCATGCCAAAAGGAGCGGCAGGTTTAAGTCTTATCAACAAATCAATGAGTAAAACTCAAATAGCCGCAATTATTATTGAGTTCTTACTCTGGATTTATGGTGCCATGAATTCGATGCCTTTGGATGTCATGTGGGTGGTGCTCTCCAGGCTGTTTTCCTGCCGCAACCTAAGCTGCTACCTCTGGGGATTCAGTGATAATAGTACGGACCCTTGGGAAGGAACAAAGGGGAATCTCTTCTCCCAACCCTTTGTCCATTCCCCATTCAAGTCTGCTACAACAGCTTTTGAGATGTTTAAATTCTCCCT
This sequence comes from Pithys albifrons albifrons, assembly GCF_047495875.1. Classification (NCBI taxonomy): domain Eukaryota; kingdom Metazoa; phylum Chordata; class Aves; order Passeriformes; family Thamnophilidae; genus Pithys; species Pithys albifrons. Next base: position 63,497,113 of record NC_092460.1, read on the forward strand.
GGATGCCAGAGATATCTTGCTCTTTATGGTTTTTCTGCAAGGTTGTATCCCTGCGGCTTGCAGAATGTTTAAAGGTAGGGCCAGGGTTTTTCCAGAATGCATTCAGAAGCCTAGCCCTGTGAACGGGGAAAAGCAAGAGAATAAAACCCCTGATGCCACAGTGAAAGGGGAAAAGCAAGAGAATAAAACCCCTGATGCCACAGTGAAAGGGGAAAAGGAAGAGAATAAAACCCCTGATGCCACAGTGAAGGGAGAAAAGGAAGAGAATAAAACCCCTGACATTACAGTGAAGAGGGAGAAGGAAGAGGGTAAAACCCCTGACGTTACAGTGATGCAGGATGGGGCTAAAAAAAGGGAAGAGGGTAAAACCTCTGATGTTACAGTGATGCAGGACGAGGCTAAACCAGGAGGACAGGCCAAGCCTATGGAAGTTGCCCCTATCCAGAAAAGGAAATATAAGACCAAATTAGACCATCCAGCGGACGATGAGGGGGCTGCTGCACCTCCACAGCAAGCAGACCCAGAGCCTGAGATCATCACTGAGTCATTGTCATTTGATAATCTCCGTAGTTTGCGGAAAGACATTGCTCGACACCCGGGTGAGCCCATCCTGACTTGGTTGATCCGAGTTTGGGACCTTATGGGTGAAACCTTACAACTGGATGGTGCTGAAGCCAGGTTTTTGGGGGCTCTGGCCCAGGATTTGGCTACTGAACAGGTGTTCGTGAGGGAATCAAAGCCCCTTTCACTCTGGGCACGACTTCTAATGAGTGTAAGAGAGAAGTTTGTTTATAGAGAAATCCTGCAGGAACATCATATTAGGAAGACTTGGAAGACGATGGAAGAAGGAATTTTACGTCTGAGGGAGATGGCAATGATGGACGTGCTTTTTGGAAGAGGTGGGCAAACCAATAATGACCCTGACAAGGTCAGATGCACACCACATATGTGGTGGAACCTTTTACACTCGGGGCCAGCTGAATACACCGATTTCCTAGCATCCATGTATAGGGAAGAGAACCAAGAAACAGTGGGCGCGGTAGCAAATAAGCTCCGGATATATGAAGGCATGACCCACAGCCCAATGCAGGCCCGTATTTCTGCTGTAGAGACATTGGTTGAGAGTCTCAAGACGCTGCCTTCAGAGGTAAAAGCGATCAGAGAGGAAATTAGGGAAAGTCTCCAAGTGGCACCAGTGCGAATGAGAACCTCTGAAGTCAGAGCCAGACGCCCCCCAGCCAGAGGAAGTGGACAGACCTCATGAACTGAGATGTGGTACTTCCTGGCCAAACATGGAGAAGACATGGGACGGTGGGATGGGAAACCCACCCGTGCCCTTGCAGCCCGAGTACAAGAACTGAAGGAGAATGGAAGAAGGTCAGTGAGAGTAAGTGCAGTCCCAGTTTCCCACGGGCAAGAATCTGACCCACAGGAGGGCACCTCCCAGGTGTACTCATCGAGAAAAGGTTCTGACCGCTATGACCAGGATCAGTGTTAGAGGGGCCCTGCCTCTAGCCAGGTAGAGGCACGGGACAACTGTGTCTATTGGACTGTGTGGATTCGATGGCGTGGTACATCAGACCCACAAAAGTATAAGGCTTTGGTTGATACTGGCGCTCAATGCACATTAATGCCATCAGGACATGTGGGCTCAGAAACTATTTCTATTTCTGGGGTGACAGGGGGATCTCAAGAGTTGACTGTGCTAGAAGCTGAAGTGAGCTTGACAGGGAGAGATTGGCAGAAACACCCCATTGTGACTGGTCCAGCCGCCCCATGTATCCTGGGCATTGACTACCTCAGGAATGGATATTTTAAGGACCCAAAGGGGCATAGATGCGCTTTTGGAATAGCCACTGTACAGACAGAAGGGATTGAACAATTGAACTCATTGCCAGGTCTCTCAGAAAGTCCTTCTGCTGTTGGACTGTTGAAAATTGAGGAACAGCAAGTGCCAATTGCCACCACGACAGTGCACCGTCGGCAATACCGAACGAACCGTGATGCTGTGATCCCCATCCATAAGATGATCCGTGAACTGGAGAGCCAAGGGGTGGTCAGCAAAACCCACTCACCCTTCAACAGCCCCATCTGGCCTGTGCATAAGTCTGATGGAGAATGGAGATTGACTGTGGACTATCGTGGCTTGAATGAAGTTACCCCACTGCTGAGTGCCGCTGTGCCGGACATGCTGGAGCTCCAGTATGAACTGGAGTCCAGGGCAGCAAAGTGGTATGCCACTATTGACATTGCTAATGTGTTCTTCTCCATTCCTCTGGCACCAGAGTGCAGGCCACAGTTTGCTTTTACCTGGAGGGGCGTGCAGTACACCTGGAACCGACTACCCCAGGGGTGGAAACACAGTCCCACCATCTGTCATGGACTGATCCAGACTGCACTGGAGAAGGGTGAGGCTCCAGAACACCTGCAATACATTGATGACATCATTGTGTGGGGGGACACAGCAGAAGAGGTTTTTCAGAAAGGAGAGAAAATCATCCAGATCCTTTTGGGAGCTGGCTTTGCCATCAAACGGAGTAAGGTTAAGGGACCAGCCCAAGAGATCCAGTTCCTGGGAGTGAAGTGGCAGGATGGACGCCGTCAGATTCCAACAGAAGTCATCAATAAGATCACAGCAATGTCTCCACCTACCAGCAAAAAGGAAACACAAGCCTTCCTGGGTGCCATAGGGTTCTGGAGGATGCATATCCCAGCATACAGTCAGATCGTAAGCCCTCTCTACTTGGTAACCCGTAAGAAGAATGATTTCCACTGGGGCCCTGAGCAGCAACAAGCCTTTGACCAGATCAAGCATGAGATTGCTCAGGCTGTAGCCCTTGGACCAGTCAGGACAGGACCAGACATACAGAACATGCTCTACTCCGCCGCCGGGAATAATGGCCTGTCTTGGAGCCTTTGGCAGAAGGTGCCTGGTGAGACTCGAGGCCGACCACTTGGATTCTGGAGCCGAGGCTACAGAGGATCTGAAGCCAACTATACCCCAACAGAGAAAGAGATCCTAGCCGCCTATGAAGGAGTTCAAGCCGCCTCAGAGGTGATTGGCACAGAAGCACAGCTGTTTCTGGCACCTCGACTACCAGTGCTGAAGTGGATGTTGTCAGGACAGGCTGCCTCTACACATCACGCCACTGATGCTACCTGGAGCAAGTGGATTGCCCTGATTACGCAGCGCGCCCATATAGGAAAATCAAATCGCCCTGGGATCCTGGAAATCATCACAAACTGGCCTGAAGGTGAAAATTTTGGTCTAGCAGATGAAGAGGAAGAGCAGGTGACACGTGCGGAAGAAGCTCCACCATACAATCAATTGCCAGAAGAAGAAATACGCTACGCCCTCTTCACCGATGGCTCCTGTCGCATTGTAGGGACTAATCGCAAATGGAAAGCAGCTGTATGGAGTCCCACACGACAAGTTGCAGAAGCTACCGAAGGAGAAGGTGGGTCAAGTCAGTTTGCAGAGCTTAAAGCCGTGCAGTTGGCCCTGGACATTGCTGAATGAGAGAAATGGCCAAAGCTTTACCTCTACACCGACTCATGGATGGTGGCCAATGCTCTCTGGGGATGGTTAGACCGATGGAAGAAAACCAATTGGAAACGCAGAGGGAAACCCATCTGGGCTGCCGATATATGGCAAGATATTGCCACCCGAGTAGAGAAGCTGATTGTGAGAGTCCACCACGTAGACGCACACGTGCCCAAAAATCGGGCCAATGAGGAACATCTCAACAACCAACAGGCAGACCGAGCTGCGCAAGTGAAAGTATCACAGACAGATCTGGACTGGCAGCACAAGGGAGAGCTGTTCTTGGCTCGATGGGCCCATGATGCCTCGGGCCATCAGGGCAGAGATGCCACTTATAAATGAGCACGAGACCGAGGGGTGGATTTAACCATGGACATTATCTCTCAGGTTATCCATGACTGTGAGACATGTGCTGCCATTAAGCAGGCTAAGAGAGTGAAGCCCCTGTGGTATGGTGGACACTGGGATAAGTATAAGTATGGGGAGGCCTGGCAGGTTGACTACATCACACTGCCACAGACCCGCCAAGGCAAGCGCTATGTGCTCACCATGGTGGAAGCAACCACAGGGTGGCTGGAGACACACCCAGTGCCTCACGCCACTGCTCGGAACACCATCCTAGGCCTGGAAAAACAAGTGCTGTGGCGACATGGCACCCCAGAACGAATTGAGTCAGATAATGGAACTCATTTCAAAAACAGCTTAGTTGCTACCTGGGCGAGAGAACATGGCATTGAGTGGGTGTATCATATCCCCTACCATGCACCAGCTGCCGGGAAAGTTGAGCGGTGTAATGGACTGTTGAAAACCACTTTGAAGGCGTTGGGTGGAGGGACTTTCAAACACTGGGATCAACACTTAGCAAAGGCTACATGGCTAGTCAACACTAGAGGCTCTGTCAATCGAGCCGGTCCTGCCCAATCAGAACCCCTTCACACTGTAGATGGAGACAAAGTCCCTGTAATACACCTGAGAGGTATGCTAGGGAAAACAGTCTGGATCAACCCTGCCTCAGGCAAAGGCAAACCCATTCGTGGGGTTGTCTTTGCTCAAGGATCTGGTTCCACCTGGTGGGTGATGCAGGAAGATGGAGAGACACGATGTGTACCTCAAGGGGAACTTATCTCTGGGTAAACGACTCATATTACTGTATTTGTAAACACTTAATTATTTGAAAGAAAATTTAAGTTTAATGTAGAGTATCAGCATGGAAGAGAATTTAGGGGTGGATAATGTTGTAGTTTGGGATTATTATGTAAATTCTCTCCCCTGCCACTTAACTGCCCAGGCCAGCGGTTAACAAAAGAAGCAATTAACTGTTGATCGCTGGGGTGGGGGCAGGTTTGTCTCTTTTGGGTTTTTTTTGGATATTCTCCGGAGTCTTGGCTCGGCGGAACGGGGGAGTGGGGGCTCGAAGGAGGCAGGCTGCCCTGCTGGTTACTGCTGGGGTTTTTCCTGGCTGTCTTGCCGCTGCCCACCTCGGACTACTTTTCGTGCCGTGCTGCTGCTGCTCCCTGCCTTGGATTTGCCGCTGGTTGCTCGTACCTTTCTGCTTCTTGGACGGGGAACACAGGGGGAAGAGACTGAGTCCATCTGAAAGCCCACTGCTCGTCTGTCTCGCTGGAGAGGGACTGAAACTCACTCTGCAGCCAGCCAGGCTGTGACAAGGACACTTAAGTATAACCTTTCCTCCCGGAGAAAAAACCTGCTGGGTTTTTTTGGTTTTTTTGGGTTTTTTTTCCTCTCTTGTGGTGTTGGGGAAGTGGGTTGCACTAGTCTGTTTACATATATATATATATCAGTTATCCTTCTTGTATTAAAATTCCTTTTCTTAAATTTGATAAAGAGTGGCGTGATTATCGTGGAGGAGGCCCCTCCCCTGCTTGTGGGTAAAACATTTTGGTTTTTTCCCCTCAAACCGAGACATGCCTAAAGCAAGATCAGCACATGGACATGATAGGCTTTTGTGAACTTTGAAGATGGATTAAAGTAGAATATTCACAAAGGCTAATTAGCGACAGCAGCTGCTCTTCACAGGTCGATCTGCAGGCAGTGAAGAGAGGCAAGTCCTCTGGAAGTGACTCAGAGCCTGTCCCTCCATTAAACTCGTTCTGAATCACCTCCCCAGGAGAGCCTCTACCCCCCTTGGAGATGCCCATTTCCACCATTTCACATCGCTTGCCTTTCCAGGTGTGTCCCCTGGGCTCCTTTCCTGCCACTGAGGATATAGACAAGGGGAAACTACTGTGAAAGGTGTTGCAGGTGGAAGGACATGCATGTTGTAAATGGCTTCACAGATTCAAAGGGGTTTTATCTTTCCAATTACGAAACACAGCTGACTAAATTCTGGGTTTTGAAACTTACTGCCAATATTTTAAAGTGAAAAACAATAACCATATGGGATTTAGCAAAGCCACATGCCAGGTTATGATGAGCAGCTTGGTTTGTCAGTTCCCCACTGCTACTTTGACAAATCACCAGGGGAGTTCCTCGCTGGCTGGGCTGCTAGCTATCCTGGGGTGAATACAGGGAATAAAAAGTTTTGTCTTAGATTTTATGGGTTGGAGCCTTCAGCATGCCACTATCCCTCTGAGCCACACCAATGTGAACCAAGGACAAATTGATTCTGCTGAATCTCTGTGTTTATGAGGAAAGAGCTCCCTGTGGGCACAAAACTGGGGGAAGCAGTGTTCCAGATCCATATTTCAGACAACGCCCTCTGGCACAGAGAGGTAGGAGGATGGGAGATATGTGGGAATAGGGTTCCTCTGTGGCTTGTCGTCTGTCCGCTGTCTTCCTTTGAGCCCGAGTTACAGCTTCAGCAGAAGCTGCAGGCTTATAGGCTTCTCTTACAGCTTCTAGGGGCATCTGTCCATCACCTACAGCTACACATAAGCACATGTACTGATATGTACATCTAACAAGGACAAGAACTGAGGTCTTACATGCTCTGTGGCACAGAAGGTGTGAGAGTGTTTCAGGGTGAGCCAGCTGATTGTTATCATGCCTTTTGTCCAAGAAAACCTTTGCCCCCTGGAGCGTCTGGCCCCATCAGCAGCAGCAGCGAGCTCGCCCACACAGCCTGGATGGACTCTGTGCAAGGAGCAGCCATGTGGTTGGCTGTAGAAAGCTCTGTATCTCAAAATTAATTTGCCTGTGGTTCTGCTGACACCTCCTGATTATGCTGCTCTCCCAGTAAAGAAAGGGTGTGCTGAAATCAATTTCCCACCCCCCACTCCACTCCAGATAGAAGACAAAAGATATATTGCTAATTAAAACGTTTTAATCTGCTGAAAAGCAGTTTTGTAGGATTGATTTGAATAAAACTGATGATGCAGCCCACTCAGATCACTGGGAAATGACCTCTCTATTATGAAGTCCCAGAATAACATAGCCAAGCAATCTTGACTTCCTAAAATCCATCAAAGGAAGAACTTCTCAGTTAGTTACAACATATAATATGGATATTCCTGAAATGTCTTCTGCTTAATGAACAGCCGATATTGGCTAACCTCACAGAAATAAGAGAGAATTAGTACCAGCTGCAAAATGCATTCACTGGATAGTGAAACTGGCAGTTGGTATTATGCCTGCTATAAATATTTTTAATTAAAAATTGTCTTCTGTCTCTTCAATTGGTATAATAGTGATAATGCTTACTGAGAGTTACTGAAGATGTAATAGGATTCCCCTTCATGTATAGCAGAGCTATTTATTCTGCTGTAATATTGCTATGGTGGCAAGCTGCGTAATAATGTCCAGATTCTAGTACAAGAGAAAAACAGACCACATCAGTGATTTCTCTGTCTGTTTCAGAATAAGGCACATGAGCATTGTTGCAAATTCCTAAATAAAAACCATGTTCAAACTCTGCTTGCTCTGGTGTGACTTTAAAATTATTATAACAACCTTTTTGGGGTAATTTTTAGCTTCAATCCACAGCCCCAGGGCATTGTATGTCTTTGGGAAATGGTCTGCTCTTTGCAAGTTTACAGGGTGCAGCACATCAGATCCTCTTCTGCTGTTCTGGCCACACCCTGGCTCTGTCAGGGAGGATGGGGACTCTGGGGTGTTTCTCCTGCCCTGATTCAGAGAGGGGCAGCTGTGGCAGGGCTGGGAGAGGCACTGGCAGAGGCAACTCTGCAGTGCTGCTGCAGACCTGAGCTTCTGGCCACCTGATCCCTGCGTGGTGCTCTACTGTCACAGCTATCCAGGGGTGATGACGGACACCTTCTTTGGGGAGCTGAGAGCCATTAGGCCAGCTATGCCCTGGCAGGCATAGCCTATATGTAAGCCATTACCCAAATAAGATGAATATTGCTACAGTTAGAGAAATCTCTGTTAACAATCCCTGCTGGGCCTTTGGGAAGTCCACACTATGTGGGAAACTTTCTAAAGCTGATGGGATCGATCACTTTCTCATCCCTGCTTGACTCTTCTCCCCTCTGAGCCTTTGGACCAATATTGTGATTTAGGCATTTCCTCACACTGCCTTCCTCAGCCCCCTGCCTTCATCCTCCCCAACTTCCCATACATCTACGCCTCATAAGCACTCACCTTCAGTCTCCCATTTTCGCTCTCCTGTATATATCTGAGAGGCCCTGGTGCAGCTTGCCTTGGTATGGTGTTTGCTTTCTGACAACTCCCAGAGGCCCAAGTCAAGACAAAAGCCTCATTCTGTCAGTCACTGTATGAACACGTGATTAGGCACATTTCCTGCTCTAAAGACCTTTTGATCTAAACCTGCTGCTTTGATTTCATGATACCAAACTTCTTTCCCAATCTGGCTCTCATTCCTTTCTTCTCCCTAAACTGACAGCAATTTTATTGCAAGCAAGTCATTCCCCAGACAAAGCTATCATCTCTTTTACCCTTCCTACCCTGGCTTCTTCCTTCTGCCACAAATTATCATTGCTTTGTTTGTCCAGGTAGCCCTTTCAGATGCTTTTATGATGTGCTGTCCTCTGATTTTCCTGTTCCTTGTTACTCTTAGGGTTCAGTATGTACTCTCCTCTCTGATCTCTTTCAAAGGGAAGCCCTCACTTTCTCACAAAATCAGCCATGCCTTAGCTGAGCTGAATTTATGATGAATACTCTTCTCTCTTTATCTTTTCATACTTAACTTCACAAGGGTCCTTATGGTAGCTACCTCTAAAAGCTTTGCCATCATAACAGTGATATTCCTCCCTATTTCTTAGAAAAATTTCCTCCTGTCTCTCCAGTCTCAAAAATAAGTAACTTCACTGTGTGTTAGCTTTTTTCCTGAGTTTTAATCCTACTAACAGTGAAAGTGAGTTGTTATTCATCTATCATGTCCTTTTGGTAAGATGCAGATTTGTTATCTGGTTAAAAGATGACACCAAAGGAGAGGAATTAGCATATGATACAGTAAGTCTCTTTCTTTTAAAATTCATGTTTTTGATTCCCGCTTACTTGTTTGTTCTTCCCTGTGATGACCTCTGCCTGCTTGGTCATTTCCTCCTCTCCATGGATAAGGCAGCAGCACCACTGCAGTGTGGTTCCTGCCTGGTTGGATTTGTGAGGGGCACTGATACCATCATCTATCAGCACCTCTGCAGATCACTGGATTCCACAGCAAAAACAAGAATAAAACAAAACCAGAAAAGGGACCCACACCACTGCCCAGAGAGAGAAAGGGAGAGGGAGAGGGGGAGGACAAAGGAAAGAGAAATGAAGGCCACGACCTCATATTTTCGTCACTTGAGAGGTTTTATATGAAATAGCTGGTAATTTAAGAACCTGTTACACCAGGAGAACCTCTCACTTGCATGTGTACCTGTTACCTGCCCAGCTGTAAACTTAAAGAATTAAAAACACCCTAAGCCAAGATAAATTTGAAAAACAATTCTCTAGTTATTTCAATCAAAAGGCAGTATTGATTATTTAATTATATAGAAATGATCCAGATGCTGAGCATTTACTACAGATTAATGGCTGTCCCAGAGTAGTTAATGGCCCTTCTTCCTGCAATCAACACAAGCTGCTTATTAATCCCTGGAAAACGGCTTGCATAACAACCATAACCTGCTGTTAAAAGTTTATAAATAGATAAAAGTGTCACATGGATTTATGAGTGCTGAGGCTGAATGGGATCTGTGTGGTGTTCCTAGCGAATGAATGCCATGTGCATGAGCTCATCTGATTGCCTGAATTATCACAAAATCCCAAGTTGCTCTTTTGGACTGGAAAATGGCACATAAGAAAGTGCCAAGTGGCTGGAGTCCTATCTACTGACTGAGACATAATTACTTTGCTGCATAATAAAGAGGCACCTTCATTCTAACAGCAGCGCACTGCCCTTTTTATCGTTATTGCCTGAAATGCATGGAACGGAGGCTGTGTGACTGTGCTGCTCCATTCCTTTGCCTTGCTTTTAAGAAGAAAAAGTGCTTGCACATATACACAGAGACCTGACCCAGGTTCTCCCAAGCCCAGCAATGTGTCCAGCAGTTGTAGGGGTGTTGCTAGGCTAGGATATGTATTACCCAGGAGCCCTTTGCATCAGAGTCTCTCCATCTCACACTGGGCTATTAGAATGCTGAACATGGTATGTGCTGCCAGTGTAAATACTTTTGGAAACCATATTGCCTCTTGGTACTGGCCCAGCTGGGAGGGCATGCAGACTCTGGAAGATGGGGCAGTTGAGGGCTGGGAATTCCAGTGGTGCTGCATCCCAAATGCTGTGTGGTAACTGTGCCCCACCACTGCACTGCTACTCACATTGTCCCTTCTGCCTGGGAGCCCAGCTTCAAACCAGCGTGCAGAGGACCCACCTACTGTGGCATTAAACCATTCCTATCACAGTGCAGCTCAGCTGAAGTCACTGGGCACCAGCTTTGGTCCCTGTCTCCTCAGTAGCCACTGTGCCCCCAGATAGCTGTACTCAGCTTCCCAACCCTGCCAGATACCAGTGGCTGGTTATTGCATTTGAGCAGTGACTAATAAAAATTATATAAATATGCTGTTGTCTGCAGACTGAGAAGGCTGCCCGGAGGAGTGGAACAGGTCTGTGTGAGCACCCTGTTCCTACCAAGAATTTAAGGAAGTGGCTTCCCTGTATCTGACCAGACCACAGATACTGAGAAGAGGAAAGACAAAAAATTACTGCGTCCTTCAAAGAATCAGACAAGTGAGGACATGAGACCTTTCCTGAACAACAACTTCTAAGCCTGCTAGCATTACAGCATCTATTTTCTGTTATTTTCAGTGGACCTGCCTCAATTATGCAAAGACATACTTCAGTGCGTTGCTGGACCAGAGAGGGCTGTTCATCCTTTGAAAAGGAGAAGTTGGGTGCCATACACTGCACACTTCTCCTCCAGCACAAAGGCTTGGGGGGGTTCAGCAAATCTCATGCAGCATCAGCTGGCACAGGGACTGCGATGCAGGGGAGGAGTGTGCATATCAGTTGGCTGTCATTGCCACTGCAGAGGTGTGAGATATAGGGTGAGATATGAGAGGTGTATACATGGAGCAAGTGCACTACCCGAGAGGTTGGCAGGTTGGAGGAAAAACAAAGGTGTATCTTGCCAGAGTCCTTTCCTCTGACCTTTAAAACTGCCCATTCAAAGAGCACATTTGCCTCTTGTCCCGTCAGAAGCCTGAATCCTCCTGCCAAACTCCGCTGGCACGCCCTTTCGACAGCCCACTCCAGTGATTTTTTGTTGGGTTGTGTCTTACTAATAGAAGGAGTTAGACAATAAACAAGTGCTGAACTAAAGTAACTATCCTCCCTCAAACTCTTCCCAAATCTGCTCTGCTGTACTTTTATAAGTGGCCAGTTTTCAGTAAGACATACACCATGCACTTCATGCACTTCATTGCGCTACCTCCTCGAGGAGAAATGCCTTCCAAGGACCCCCAGTTCTTCCTTTGCATCGACCGGGTGCCTACACCCGGGCAGGAACCCTGTCCTGTGCTTACGAGCTCTGCAGCACTGAGGGACACAGCTAAGCAGACTCCTGTATCCAAGAGCTGAGAGAAGCAAATTTTCCTCCCTGCTCTTGTCCAGAGGCCCTGAACCTTTCCGTCAACGGCATTCGGCATCCAAAGCGCGGTGTCAGGCGAGGCAGGACCCCCTCCCCTCCACACGAGGCAGTGCTGGGCGGGCAGAGGGAGCGCGTTCCCATCGCCTTCATCGCTCCCGTCGCCTCTCCGGCAGGAGCCACCGGGCGGGAGGCACCTCGGTCTGGGATGCTGCACTTGACGCGGCGGCCACTGCCATCTAGTGGGATCGGGAATGGATGAGCCACCAACCTCCCTAAAGCGCCGCAGGGACCGACAGCACCCTCTGCCGCGGCCATCGGGGGTCCCTCCGCTTCCCTTCTGTGGGAAAGGGCTCCCACAGCGAGCTCCCTGTTTGAAGGATGTGGATAGACAGAAATTAAAATAAATGGCTAAAAACATGCATCAACTCGATGTCAAGCGTGGGATCTTGGGAGTCCCGTTTGTTGTGGGAGATGGGGTGGGTGAAGGGCTTGGGAGATGGAGCATGCCAGGAAAGACAGCAGTCCAAAGGAAAATCTGAGGGAGGTCAAAACTGATTTTTAAATGAATATTTTAATTATGTATGATCAGATGATAGAAACATCTTTCTCATCATTATGGTAATTAAACATTGTAGAGAGTAGGTTTTTACAAACAGGTCTGATAAACACCTGCCAAAGACAACTCTGTGCTGCCTCAGTGTTGTTGCTCTTAGAGGTCTCCAGTACTTCACTGCATTGGCTTTTCATGGTCTCCATAAAAGAGAGCGAAGGAGGCAACATTTTTGCTTTTACTGCAGTGAATGCTCAGTTACAGGTACAGGAAAGGGGAAGGAAGAGGATGCAGAGCATCCCCCAGAGAACCCTAAATTGCCCATTCAGGTGAATTATTAGGTTTCACCAGGAATCCCTTTTCGTTAGTTTTGAGGGCTACAGTACTTCAACTATTTATGTACTTGCACTTTAGCGCACACTTTGACCAGGCAGCTGCTTTTCCCATTATGTTGCAGATTAAAGACAGAAAATTCAAAACAGAAGAGCATGGCTGGAAAAGATGTTTCACACGAAAGAGGAGGAAGGAAAGAAAGAAGATACCTGGCATATTCCTCCCACCTCAACCATGGCATTAATCTTAGAGACCATTCCTGTAATCAGAGTAGAGGCACCGAGTCCAACGGGGGCTGCAAAGCCACCCTGAGGAAGCGAGGGAAGTCTCCAGCAGAGAAACCACCCACCAGACCCCGCTGGCGTGGGAGAGACCGCGCTGTGATCGGGACAAAGTAACGCAGACGGGGATCGCTGACAACCCTCCGCGTTCGCAGGCAGCAAGGCGAGGTATGGGCCCAGCAATCCCGTGACCCTCCGAGCCGCGCCCGTCACAGACGTGACAAGGTACAGCCCCGGCCCCGGCCCGGCCCCGCCCCGCCCGGTTCTGCCCCGCCCCCGTTCCCGGCGTGCAGCGCGCCCCTTCCGGCGCGCGGGCAGATATGGCTGCCGCCGAGGCGGGCGGGCCTGGGCCGGAGCTGCAGCAGAAAGAAAAACAAAAGAACAAGAACAAGAAGAAAGCGGCGCCAGGTGCGGGCGGAGAAACGTGGTCGTGCGCGGACTCCTGGGGCTGAGGAGCTCCTCCGTGGGGCCCTGGGGAAGGCAGGGCGACTGTTGGGTGCTTGGGGCTTGTTGTGCTGCGGCCGCCCTAAAGGTGCCCCCCTCACCTTGTGCTTCTGTAATATACACATACAGTAATCTTGTATATACGCGATCAACAGCGTGTGTCTCAGCGGTGAATTTCTCGTTTGTTTGCTTTAAATATAAATAGCTTAAAGCAGCAACTTCTTTAAGGTCAGCAGAGATGCAAAGCACATTGAAGTGAGTTTCAGTTTCGTGCCTCTTCTTTCAGTTACTCTGTTTTTGTAGTTAAACGGGGAGATGTGTAATAGTCTCTGATGCAACAGGAGAAGAAAACAACAGCTGTATTTTGTTTGTTTTAATACCTATAGCAGTAGATGAATCGGAACTTCTCACTGTGCCAGATGGATGGAAGGAGCCAGCCTTTACAAGAGAGGATAATCCCAAAGGGCTGTTGGAAGAAAGCAGTTTTGCAACATTATTCCCGAAGTATAGAGAAGCATACTTGAAAGAGTGCTGGCCACTTGTCCAGAAAGCCTTGGGTGAACATGTATGAATTCATATTAATTGTGATATTGCATCTTATTTTTCAAGACACACAGGTGTTACTTAATCTTATAAAAATAGTGCAAGTTGCTTTTCTCATACTGTGTTTTAAATTTCTACTGTGCTTGCATTTACAATTAGCAATGCCATTTTTTGTTGGCATCAAAATCAGTGAGGAACTGGGTAGCCAGACTTGCAGTTCTTTACAGATGATGTTAGCAAAGCTCTCTGCACAAAAATGTCTTCTCATCCAGAACCCTGACAGCTTTGTTCAGTGCTTGAATTCAAGGAGGTGAAGAAGGTGCTTTGGGCCTTGTGACACATACATTGTCTGATTTTTGTCTGTGTATTTGAATTCCCTTGAACTAAAAGTTGCTTAAGAAATTTTGGAAAATAGATCTATATTCAGTATATGGTACTCTGTTTATTAACTGCTTACTGCCAAAGCTGAATTGTGAGGTTCTCATTTAGAGATTGAGTCTCTGTTTCTTTTCAAACACCTCAGTATGTGAACGCAGCGCTGGATCTAATTGAAGGAAGCATGACTGTCACTACCACTAAGAAGACTTTTGATCCATATGCAATCATTAGGGCTAGAGATTTGATAAAACTGCTGGCAAGAAGTGTTCCGTTTGAGCAGGTCTGTGTTAAATTCTGCAAGTTTGTATCTATCATAATATTCTATCTTAAATTCTGTTATATATTCTACTCAAATTCTGTCCCAATACTTATGAAGTAAAACATTCTCAAAATGTGGGACTTTCAAGTGAGTCAAGTAAAATAAAATAGATATTTAAAATAAATATATCTTTGAGCAAAGTGAGAAGAATAAACTGAAGTGTTCTCTTGATTGTTACGAATAATATACTTGCATTCAGAGGATATTTATTGCATCTTGTCTTTTTAGGCAGTTCGTATCCTTCAAGATGATGTCGCGTGTGACATCATTAAAATAGGCTCTCTGGTGAGGAAGAGAGAGACTTTTATAAAAAGAAGAGCACGGCTTCTTGGACCAAAAGGATCTACTCTGAAGGTATTTCCTCCTAAGTGTAGTAACCAGGCAATTCTTAGGCCCAAATTTGTGTCAGGTCTTCATACTTAATTCATTTCTTTTTTTTTGTGTAGGCCCTGGAACTGTTAACAAACTGTTATATTTTGGTGCAAGGCAACACCGTTTCAGCTCTTGGACCCTTTAGTGGGCTAAAAGAGGTAAGGGGATGTAGATGAGCTGTTTGTGTAGCAAACACAAACCTCTGTGCCTTGCTCAGGGGCAGGTGCTAGGCAAAATCTGGCAGCTTTGGGAGTATTGTACTGACTTTTCAGCTATGTGTTAATAACCTATATGAAAGTCTGTAGTGTTATTGTTTTAGCTGCTGAATTTTGTTTAGGCTCTGAGGTTATTCTGTCTTGGAAGAAAAGAAGTGTTTGTATTTCTTACCAGTATAGAAGAATGCTTGTTGAAAGTAAGTTCCTCGTGACACCATAAGATCCATAGTAGCATAAAAATAATGGTTTTGGGTCCTGCTGGAGTCTATCAGAAACATGGCAATAATAGTGGTATTTTGAAGTCCTGTGCTTTCCAGTTAACCCTGTGCATCAGCTTTTTAAAGGCTGTAATCGATGGTCTTGGAGGTCTTTGCCAACCTTTATGTTTCCGTGATTTTAAATCTTACTACTTTGGGGAGGCAGAGGCAGGGAGAGGAAGCCAAATAATATAGCTGGTATTTTAAATTATTAGAATATGAAATACTTGATGAGTTTTCTGTTCTTTTTCATTTTGTATTAAATACAGGTTAGAAAAGTTGTTCTGGACACAATGAAGAATATACATCCCATATATAACATCAAGGTTAGTGTGGTCCACTTGCATCTTTGTTTACAAGAAAATACTGTGTCTTCCCAGAGAATTGTTATGTTAATAATTTAAACATTTCTATGTGGATTTCTGTAGTGTGCTGCTTTAAAAGTACCCCTGACTTTGATATCCTCCATGTTATTATTAGGATGTATCACCATAATACCATTAACAGTATCTGAGAAAACATCAAAGGAAAAGTGTGTACAAATTTCCGCCCTTCGATTGTTTGCTTGACGCTTGCTCCTTTAACCTGAAGCACCTTTTGCAGTGCGTTCTGTCCCCGTTCCAGATATATCATCTTTCTGGTTCTGCCGTTCCTAATTAAACCCCACTGCCCTCACTGAAGTGAGAGAGATGGAATGTTCGGATGTAGCATATTCACTGTAAGACAGTCTAGTAGAATTTGTATTTTGGATCTCTTGACTACAGTTAGACTGGTTTTTAATATCTTCTTTATGACATTCTGAAACTACTGAAGACTTTGATGATCAAAAGGGAATTAGCAAAAGATCCTGAACTGAGGACACAAAGTTGGGAAAGATTTCTGCCTAAGTTTAAGCGGAAGAACTTGAAAAAACGCAAGGAGCCCAAGAAGAAAAATACGAAGAAGGAGTACACACCATTCCCACCTCCACAGCCAGAAAGCCAGGTTAGCTGACACTTTATTTGGTTATGTAGGAATATAGCATGACTTGAAATTGTGTTCTTTGTAAAAAGAGATTGGGAGGCTTTTTCTGTCAGGATCTTGACTTCCTGATACTAAATATGTGGCCTATAATCCATAATGACCTAAGGCTTCTTGGTACTTGTCTTACACAGATTGATAAAGAATTGGCAAGTGGTGAATACTTCTTGAAAGAAAGACAGAGGAAACGCAAGAAAATGGAAGAGATAAAGGTAAAGTTGTACTAGCCCACTGTCTAGTTAGAAAGCATTTGACTGCTGACTTGGAATTTGAGGGGTTTTTTCCTCCTTTTTGCTCTGTGCTACTGCTACTTTAACTTTTTATGGTAACTTTAGGCAAAGCAAGCAGATGCAGTCAAGAAAAGACAAGAAGAAAGAAATAAAGCTTTTATTCCACCAAAGGAAAGGCCAGCTGTGAAAACAAAGAAAGGTAACCTTTTTTTTCTTGTCTAAAACCTCCTATTGTTAATTCCTAAGCTAAGTGATTTTGCAGATACAGCCTAGGAATAAAAGGTCATGCAAAAAAAATCCGTGTGGTCAGAGCCATGCCTAGAGTTGCCAGGGACAATAGAAAGATCATGCAGCCAAAAATACTATACCTGTAAAATGACAATTTTGTTTAGAATGATCAATCTCAGTTGGTTGTTCTGCCTACGTCAATTTTTAGCTTTCAGTCTTATAGTGAAGACTGAAAACTTTGACATTCAACTGGCATTTCTAAAAGGAAACCCAAAAGCAGTATTTACTTTAAAACTTTAAAACAAGTGAGGTATTGGTACAAGACAGGGTAAATAGCTTTTCTGAAAGTTAAAGTAAAACCACACTATATGCAAAGTAAGAGCTTATGTTCTTACATGAATTTTCTTTAATGCACTAGAGAAACAAGTCTTCAGTTTTCTGGGTTCATTGATTATGCTGCATATTCACTGTATTAGATACAGTAATGTTTTGTATTGGCTATACTATCTACGTATTATACTATATATTACACAATTTCTTATGGACTTAACAGTTTGTGTTTCTTGGAAAGCATGTGTTCTGCAGCACTGATACAATGATGCAGTATTTTTTTTGTGATGGCAGTGAATTTCCAATGATCCTGTTGTTGACTGCACTGTCTCTCAAGTATGGTGCTTTTCTAGTTGATGTGTGTTTTGAGCTGAAGTCCTTCAGGCGTCCAAGAAAAGATGACAGCAGTAGTTTGTATGCAGAGAACTGAGATCCAAAGAAGACAGCTGATACCCACAGTTAGATGTAGGAGTTAACTGTGTGAGATAGGAGAGTTAGTTCCAACCTCAGGATTTGTGCTCAAGGGAGAAACTACCATCACCTAGGTGAATGTTAAGAGTCGGTTATTCCTGTTGCTCAGCATTAAGGTTTTAACTTCAGTATTCTGTAGAAGTCTCTTATAAAGGTCTGCACGAAGGGGTCAAAGTTCTGCACCGTATTTCTCCAGCCAACCCTTCCTCAACCTTTTCCTGGCAGCAGCCATTAATGGATGGCCAAGGAGAGCGTATAAGGATGGGACAAGCATGTTTGGGATCTTACCACTTTAGTTACTTGTAGAAAGACAAAACACCATGAAAGCTTTTCAGGATATAAGCACTCAGCAGTTATTTTCTTCTCTTATGTGAGATCAATCAAGCTAATAGGCCTGTGTCTAAGGCAGTGTGTGTGTGTGTGTGTTAATTTCAGAGGAGTACAACTGTGTTGTGAGGATTGGGGGATAGTAGTTTATATTGTGGCATCTGTCTCCAAATGCAGTTGTATGGGACTTTTTATGACTGTCCTCCTTTGAATTTTGCTGACTAAGATTTGTAGATAATACAGTTTCAAGAAAAATTATTATTAGAATAATCTATTTAAAATCATTAGTGAACATAAAATGAGTCCTAGCCAGTGCCACAGGATGCAGTTTACTGTGTTTATATATGAAGTCATCTTGTAGACTTAAAATTTTTAAGAAGTAAAATTCATGTCTGTTACTTTTGTATTTCTTACTATGTAGCCTCTACTGAGAAAAAAATTGATATTGAAGCCATTAAGGAAAAGGTAAAGAATGCAAAGAAGAAGAAATTAGGAGCACTTCCTGAGGAAGAAGTAAAGTTAAAAATGGCAGCAGATGAAAAGAAAAAAAAGAAAAAAAAGTAATTCGCCATCCAAGATGCTCACTTTCCTCTGCTGATAATGAACATTTTTACCCTTGGACTTTTTGCTGTTGGTCTAATCTGGACAAGGAAGGACTAGGTAGAAAGATCATTCAATTTTCATGAATACAGTTTAATTAGTGGACTTAAAGCAGCTGTAAAGACTTGACGAGGTTGGTGAAGAAAACCAGTGTTGCTGTGTTGTTTGAGAAAGTAAGAGAGTGGATTTGGATAATATCCCATCTGCCTAAACGGAAGGTTTCATAATAGAAACATTTAAGAGTTGGATGCGGAGTGTTAAACTTTAGGGTCAGAGGACTCTAGAAAGGTGAAAGTTCAAGGTAATTCTTCTCTGAAAGACTACCAGGCAATATACAGCCTCTGTTGTGGTGATAACTTTTGTTAAACGGGCAAGATCTTTTACTATATTATGCTTTTGTTTCTGTAAAAGCTGATTATTTTTGTGTCTTGTCTTGATGTTAATAAACTATTTTAATACAGTATTCTGAAATCCTTTAATTAATAATCTACTGCACAACCTTTGTGTTGTTTTCCAGGAAAGGACCTCACAGCTTCATAGGAGAATTAGACAAACCATAATCTTCATTGAATACCATTAATAAACTATCATTTATTAGCATTAGCCTTATAGTTTTTTTAGACAGAATGTGGTATGAATACGGGGAGTGTGCTTCAGGGAAAGCATAAAATTGTTTTATCTACTTTTAAATATATATTTAATTTATTTCCTGCTTGCAAGAGTGTCTTAAAAATTGTGTTCCTCTTTTTTTTTTTTTGAGGCCCTTCCCCTATTTTAAAGGAAGTTTAGCGGTTTTGCAGTTTCCTGAAAATGCAAAATGCAGAGCAGCTAAGGAGGTAGAACCACACTAATTTCATGACTCTCTTAGAGTGTTTTTGCCAGGTTTTCAAATTTTGATCACCTGCACATGCAGTGGAAATGAGTATGTGAGAACAGTGCAGCTTGCTGCTTTTAGGTTGGTGACCTTTTATTTGGAACTAGTAGGTGAAAATACTATTTATTTACACGTATAAGAATTTAGACTATATGTGGTTAGATAGCCAGTACACGTGCATTGAGACATAGCTTAAGGTGCTTGACTCAGGATACGGCACAGCATCAGCCTTAATGTGCCTTTCAGTTATATGATAATTTCTTGGCAGTTTATTGTTAAACAAAAAATACTCTCAACTCTTACAGACGCATTGTTCATCAGTGGCAGTTTCTTGTGGAATCAATCAGGAAAATGCTATTTAAACATATTTCACTGAGATTATGATCATAAGTCACAAGCCACCCATCTCAGAAACTGTAGTGAGCTGATGGGTTCAGTGATACCAGCACTATGAAAAGGTTTTTTGGAAACTCCAACTGGTGTTGGTAGCTGAC
This sequence comes from Pithys albifrons albifrons, assembly GCF_047495875.1. Taxonomy (NCBI): domain Eukaryota; kingdom Metazoa; phylum Chordata; class Aves; order Passeriformes; family Thamnophilidae; genus Pithys; species Pithys albifrons. The sequence goes on from NC_092460.1 coordinate 63,516,932, forward strand.
AGTGTAAAGGGGAGACCAAAGTTCAGGGCTTGTCAGGTAGTTCAGACCTCTCACATAGTGCAAGGAGTAATTTCAACAGGACACACTGCAATATTTGAGGTTAAATGCCAGTTCTGAAGAGTGTGTCCCTACGAATGTGCTTCAGCCAAAGAATCCAGTGAGAATGCAGTAAGGGGAAGTTTTGACTGTAGCCAGGGAAGGAGCATAAGCAGCTTAAGAGTCCTTGGTTCTAACCTCAGCTGTCTGAGGCCCCTTTCATAATGGAGGAGTCGTACACATACTCCATGTTTAGAAGGTTAAAGACAATGTAGGGCTGGTTACCCCACACGGTCTAACAGGTTAGCCTGTCATTTCGGGAACCTGATGGCTGTGAAACTACCCTACAAAAAAGTGGTTTTCCAGCTGCATCAGCTAAATGCTTTTTTGACTGAATTGCAGTGCAGGAAAACATAGCTCAACTTCGTGGCAGCCTTGCTTTAAATTATACTTACTTCTGTGGAAGTGTGCTTTATTAATGTAGGACTCAACTGAGTCATGTATGTAGCTTTTACATCAAATCCCTATCCATAGTAAAATTCTTAGCACTGTCTTCAGGAAGTCTCATCCTGTTATTGTGGGGTGGAAAGGCATCCTATAAGGTATTTTTTGTATATATGTGTATCCCATAATATTGTATGCATATATATGTAGCCCATAATAATTGTATTTAATATTATTCCTTTATTGTTGAGAGGTTTCAGAGATTCCTGGTTGGACACTTCTTTACTTAGACTGGAAAATCAAGGAAGTTTACTCATGTTCCTGTAAGCAAGTGAAACCAAAGGATTTGTGTATCCAAGAGTCCATATCTAAACTGTAACTGGCTGCACGGTGTCACTGTTGGGGCTTTGTGCACCTGTTTTCTGAGAGAGTATGGTTATATAGTTGTAACACTGGTATAAAAAGCAAGAAACAGAAAATACAGTGGATTTGGAAGGGTGGAAAAGGGTTTTTTTTGTATTTTCAGAGCAGCTGGAACTATTGCAAATTATCTCCATAAACTGATTTTAGACTTTACAGACTTGCAAAAACGTACCTGCAGTCTGTATTTATATATCAATGTTTTGCATTTATCATAGAGAATTCATGAGCATATGCCATAACTGCGGACAATTCAAAGTGGTTTGATAATCCAGAGGTAAATACCTGGATTTTTGGATATCCTTAAGATGACAAAGCTACTTGTTTACCTTTGGCTTCCTGCTTTCAGGCTTTTTTTGTATGAAAGATGCCACATTGTAAAGTTTGGGAGTTTAATTCCCCTAAGCCCCAGTGATTCACAGGTTTTTTAAGGAAGCTTTTTCTATGGTGTTGCCTAGGAGTTGCTGAAGCATATAGTTAAATGACAGTGCTGTGAATGTTTTGAACTTCAACGTCCTCCAGGAGACCAAGCATAGATTAAGCTAAGCAGGGGGGAATTCCTGCTGAGATCATTTTAAGCTCCATGGATACAGCAGTGTATGCAGTTCCCTTTCCTGCATTTCTAATAGTAGGATCTAAGCACACAGGGCTTCATAGGAGCAGACACTAGTGGACTCCATGCTGGTGTGGCAACCCTGTGCAAGAGAGCGTACACAGAGTAAGTCCTGCTGCCCATGTGCCACTTGCCAGCCCATTTTTAGATGGGACCTTGCAATACATGGAGCTTGAGACTTGGTTTTTACATAAGAGTGCACACACAGAGTGCATGAGTGATATTTTCAGGGAATACTGTGATGCTGAAATTATTCTAGCACAAGCAGATAGCTACCTGGAGGAGTATGAGAAATGCTGAGTCCCAGTTCCAGTGTTTTCATTTAAAATCCATGCCAGCAGTGGGATCAGGAGAGGGTGTGCGGGAACACTGACAGGTACTGTGGTGACAGTATCCCAGAAATGAAGGGGTGAGGGGAACTTCCCAGCTTCCTTTACAGCACTGTGTCAGTGCTCTGCTTCTAAATGGATAGATATGGATCACTGGGGTCCAGCTGTGAGTTTGTGCAGCTCTGCTCCTTCAAGACTCTGCTTGAGCTGAGCAACTGCAGTTGGTAGAGGACGTGCCCAGCTGAACACAGCAGCTGTCCCCTCAGCTTTCCGCCTGCTCCAGATTTGCAAGTTCCAGGAGACTCATTCTTTGGTAGCTGTTGAACCAAGGTTGTAACTATGGGTACAACCTGATTTTATTTGGAGTTCTACCTTTCCCAGCATTGTGTTTCTCATTTGTGCAAGCTAGAGGTGAATGTGGGGTTATTTTGTGCACCAGCAGTTAAGCTTTAGCTCATGTTGCAAATACACAATTGCCATACATGGGAAGAAGGAAATAATGATTTATTGTTTGAAACAGCAGTAAAACCCGTATTCTCAGAAAAAAAAATCAACAGGAAAGATTGGTGTGATACATAGCCATGTAAACACAGCTGAAACTGTCTTGACATAGATGATATGTGTTTAAAAGCCAATTCTAAGCAAAGAGAAGTACCAATGGCCCAAGTGCACTGTGAGACTGGGAAACATACTGACTGCCACAGGATGCAAATGCCAGAGCTCACAGGGATCCAAAAATTCTTAAAAAAATTATTTAAATTATGCAGGTTATTCTGCATCTTGCTGTAGGAGCATCCAAGGAAGAGTGCAATAGGAATGAGAGAGGTGTGTGCTCTGCCTGGGCCTTGGCCAGGGCTTAGGCTCCTGGGCTGGACACCCTCCAGCCCTTCCGAAAGAAAGTGTATTGGGCAGCTGCCTGCACCTTAGTGTGCTTCCTGGATAGTGTGCTCCCTTTACCCACCAGATCCCACACACACCACTCCACTTCAAAAAAATTTTAGCCTTTTAACTTTTAATTTTTAAAGCTATTTCAGCATCTAAAGTCATTTTAACTTTTTAACTGGTTCTGAGAAATGTGAAAGCTGCTTATTTGCTCTCATAGCTGCTGCCTGCAACAAAAATGGTATTTCTGTATTTCTAAATCATCCATGGATGCAAAACAATGTCTTTACCAATCTTTATGCTGCCAGTAACTTATGTGAAGGGAAGGGATGAGTTGAGTCAAGCCAAGTGCTCTTGTGGTCTTCTAGATGTGTGTCACCCGCTGGCAGGTGCTAGAGACCAGTATTTTGGTACAAGCCAGGTGGCCAGAATTGTCAGTATAAGGAGTAACAACCTTGAAACAATAACAGAAATGCAGTACTCGTCACATGCAGGTCTGTCCCAATCTGGTCGCCACTTGGAATTATCTGTGAAGAAAACAATTCACTTGTTTTCAAGTGTGACTGCACAAAGAGCAACAAATGGAAGCGGTAATTTTGGTGGTACTTACCAGTGACTTTGTCACGCTCTGCATTGCCTGGAGAGAGAAAACAAGTGAACGTAAGCAGACTTACATGTTAGAAACCATTTGACTCTAACCAAAAGGTCAAATGGTCTCCTTCCTTCCTGACACCATGCAGCCATTACAAAGTCAAGTGCAGGCTAATCACGTAGGTTGCTAGACTCAGGCTGTGCACTGCATCCCCACGAAGGGCTCTTGCATGTCAGCCTTGTTCTCTCAGTGCTTAGGGGAAAGCAGATGGCCTGGCTGATGTTCACTGGAGCAAGCAGCTTTGGCAGTGCCATGGCTGCTCTCCCCCCTTGCAGCAGCATGGCGGGGACAAGGCTTGCTTGGATCTGCACCAGCTCAAGCCACAGCTCATGCATCATATAATAAGCTGGAGCCTCCAAGGACAGGACATTTATCCCATTCTCTGCTTCCCATTTCTGCAAGCAGAAACTTCTGGTGGGGGTGGTAACACCTTAAACTGCAGCCACCCTATCTCCTTCATCATACCCTCCAGCACCTGAAGAGCAGACCCCATCCTGTCACTCCCCAGGGCAGAAAACAGGCTCTTTCTACCCTCCTCCCCCCTCTCTGTGCATCACTGCCCACTTGGATTCTCACTGCAGTTCTTCATCCTATATTTAAGAAGAGTAGAGTGCTGTGCCTCCCTCCTGTCAGTATCTTTTGTGTGCTATTTCTCTTTCTACATGTGCTTAGGGAGGAGGACTGGTTGTCCTCTCTAACTTACGACACAGGTTGTTGGTACACTGCTCGCCACCGCAGCCACTGCACGCTGCTCCACTTGTGTACGGGTGCCGTGGGTAATTCCCACTGCAAAGGAAAGCAACACTGCTCTCAAACAGCCCTTGGGAGGAGAACACTAACACCTCCCACTAGTTAGATTTTAACCTGAGTTTTGCTTCACTTGTGTTGACAGAGTGATGGGTTTTGTACAGTCCTGTCTGAGTGCCCTGTGCCCAAGACAGGCCGTGAAGCAGAAGAGGTTAAGTGTAATGGGGCACCATGTTGCTCAGGAACCTGGAGACAGCAGTATTGCAAACCTGGGAATTAAAGCAGTCTCAAACCTCGATAATTTGTGTGCGTGGAGACTGTAGGGTCTCAAAGCTGGCTCTAGTTATGGAAACAAGGGCAAATTCAGTTACTCTCTATGTACATGCATATTCAGCCTTGAAGAGGAAATCTCTGGTGTTGGAGAATCACAGGTAGTGATTTAATCCATTTGTTGGTAAATATTTTAGGAGTGATGTGGGTGTCCCTCATGCTCCCTCCCTCTGCCACTGGCATGAGTGGCACCAACTACCTCTGCCCAGGCTCTTGGCTTAGTGTTACCTGCCCATATATCTGATACTGCATCAAACACAGCTTAGGGCTTCCCTTTGCTTGGAGCATGGCCAAAGCAAGATTTACGGCATGCCTCAAAGTTCCCATAAACACAGAGAGAAGTGCTTTTTAATTGTGCAATCTCAGCTGTGCTAAACTTCACGGTAAAACCTCATTACTTTCAGCAAGGTGAGGCTTTTATTGCTCCATCTAAACTAGGAATTGAAATTGTATATGCATCTTTCTTGGGCCCTTTGCAGAGTTGAAAAGAGTTCAGGATTATATAACAAAAGAACTAAGTTGCTGCTTCTCAAAAGCAAGAGCTGGATATGACATTACTTCACTTGTTGCATGTAACAGCCCATTTCCAGTGTCCTCACCCAGCAGGGAAGGGCCCAGCTTTAAAGGCCTCTCTAGAGCCCTAGAGAGCATTCTACCTGCTTTGCTGAGTGCTGGTGAGGGCACCACTACTCTTCCCCACGGGTTCGCCAAAACAGGGCAAACAATTAAAGGTGATTTTGGTCTTCTGCACAACACATTTGAATGTGGGGCTTCTGGGAAGAGCAGCAGCTCTGTCATTTCAAGGTATTGGTCAGGAGTACATATTCTTCCAAGGACAAAGCATGGGCTAAAGGAATGCCAAACTTGTTTGAGTTCAAGGCCTTGCCTGGTCTTGGCCCAGACTCTATGCATGTAAAGCTTTTAAAGCTGTATTTAGACTATGGTAGCATTAAGTAGCTGGAGAAGTGTAAAATACATCCATCCTAGCTGGATATCCTACTGACTATGTGTATGAAGGACCTCTGGATCAAATTTTGCCTTGTGCAGCCCCAGACTCACAAGCAGCCCTCAGCTGCTAAGATAGCAGCTGCAAGCATTGAAAAACTTAATATTTATCAAACCTTCAGCTTAATATTTATCAAACCTTCAGCCTAGGATCTTAATTCTGCAGGCATGTATGGGAGTATCTTCAGACTTTTGGGTTCCACCTTGCAGTCATCTGGAGCCATCCTGGGACTCAGGAGCAAGGGATTGATTTTCAGATGATTACTTCAATATTTTCGTGTCAGCATCTTACATTTTACCCTTTCTACCAGTCCCACTGCTTTTCTGGATCCAATACATAGCCCTCATCTAGTAAATAAAAAAAAGCTGTTTAGACAGCTTTATCTATTTTGAGAACCATTTCCTTCCACAAGACATAAATAGATGAAGTGATCTAATAAAGTTGCATGTTGTGGGAGGAAAGGGGTAGGAGCAAAACCCTTTGAAACAATAAAAAACCTTACGCTGGGCCGTAGTTGCAGACGAAGTGTCCTGCATTGGTTATAGAGGTGTATGTCACCTTGGGACAGAAGTGGACAGCACAGCCAACCTTGTAGCTTTCAGCCCAAACAACCTGCAACAACAGACAGGTACACTGGTGACAAGGCTTTGATGCAGCACCTGAAGTGTTGAAGATCTGCCCTGCTCTGCTTTACAAAATACAAATGGACTGAGGAGCACTCCTTGGGCAGGATTCATAGGGAAAAGCAGCAGTGAGGGATCCCAAAACCATAGTTTGGCCTGAAAAATGACTGATTGTTTTACACCCAATTTGCCACATATTTTTTCAAACAATGCTCAAAAAAGGAGTAACTGGCTGTTACAGTTTGTTTTCCTTCTTGCAAACGAGAAGGTGAAGTTTGTCTCATTTGCTTCAACCTAACCCATTAGCTTTCTGCCTTTTCTGACAGGGAAGATCAGTTCAAACCTGTGCAGAAAAGGCTGCATGATCGTCTTCAGGTTCTATGAGGGCTGATTGCCCCTTTACTAAATCCTGTGGGGACTTATAGGCAAATTGTCAGAAGGCACTTGTGTTATGGTAGGAGCAGGGAAGAGGACTGTATTCAGAGTGCAGTCCTGCCTTTTAGCATCATGACTATGACTAAGTTAAGGTAGAGGCAAGGGCATTAAATCATTTAGTGGTTCTCTGCCTATTAGAAGATTAGAGTGCAGTCAAATGCCACAATCCTGGAAAAATAAATCCCATGACAGCAACAAAGGGGAGACAAGGCTGCAGTGGTACCTGAGGGCAATGCAACAGCAGCATTGACTATGTAAGCGATATGGAAAAGATCTTGGCAGCAGAGGAAACAAACACACTCGTGCCCCTGACTCCAAGGGGTGGCATGGCCCTTTTTGAGCCTCTCTAGTGCCAGGTCTGGAAGAGGGGACAATGCTAAGGCTCCTGAGGATGTTCTCAGTGCAGTGGCAGAGCAGAGGCTGCTCCTGACACCAGCCATAGACAAGTGCATCCCCAAGGACTGGTGAAGGACTGAATCACAGGACCTCCCCCATTCCAGGTGGCCAGGTAATTGTGCCCAGGGAGAATTCTCTTCTCCATGGCTGGGAAGGAGGAAGAGGAATGAGTTCCCCAAAAGTAAAGACCAAAGGATACCTCCCAAAGCTGCCAGACACACATCTTCTAGCTATCGTCACTACCACTGACTCCAAGGGGGAATAATCTTATTTTTTCATTCTCCCCCATGAAACTACCTGGACTGCTCAACTACAAACAACACCATACCTTAGTGCCAGATAAAGTGCATTTCACTGCAGTTTCAAGATGCTGACTCTTTCCATGTCCTCGTGAACAAGGTCAAAAAGCAACACCCTGTCACCTCTCACAGCTTCTGCATCCACATATCCTCTCGACACACAAGTACCTGCCCATGTTGTTCAGACAGCCCACCAGCTTCATCTCATCTATTCCAGTCTTAAATGCAAATGTATACCTCTGCAGAAAAGATTAAATAGCCTCAGGTCAAAATCTAACTCTAGAGCTGCTGTTGCAATCTGTCCTCTCCTGTAGCTGCAGGTACTGATTGCAGGGTTGCATGGCAGTGGCACTCCTCACCGTCATTCTGCCTTCTTTCTTTTGGGAATAGTGGTTGAGAAAAATGTGCCCATGGTACTTGCAGAACTGGAGACACCTCTTTCTTGTGATGGTATTTCCCCAGTCCTTGGCATGTGAAGGCTGCCTGCCAGAGCTGGGACCTCATCCCACCATGCACTGAAGCCCACAGCCATTGCCATTGCCCATTTTTTGACTACTGCTTAACTAAATCTGACTGCTTGATGGCTTCAATTTTATTTCTGAAAAAAACCCAACTTACATACTTAAAATAATAATACAGTGACTATTTTCCTCCCACAAATGGGAACATGAGAACATCTTGTGAACACAAACATAAGACTACAGCACTTAGAAAAGTTAATTGAATCTTCAACAGGAATGTAGAGTTTCTGTGTAAAAATGGCAAAGCTGGTTCATGGTTTTAATGGAGAAATGCAATGCCTACCTGTGTATAGTGGCCACATACTTTGCTGCACTTACGGGTGTCGTAAGTGTAGAATCTGACCTCATTGTACCAAGAGGTGATGGCTTTTTTCACAGTAAAGGCAGGAAGTGAGCCAGTCCAGAGGTTTTCTCCAACAGGGGTAAATTTGGGGTGAGCTTTCCCTGGCTCTCTGAGGTGCGTATTGTGTTTAAACAGGCATTTCTTGGCCCAACCTTTTGCAGTCTTTGCCAAATCTGGATCCCAACTCTACAAAATAGAGAGATTTAAAAATCTTTGTTATATTAGCTCTTCATTAGCAATGCAGTAATTCAGAACAACTTTCAGGAAAAGCTGGGGCTCAGTAGTGCATGTGCTTTGGGTTTGTTTTTTGCCTCTGTTGAGACTTACAGAGCTACATGGTGAATTGGCTGGTAGATTCATTTCGGATTTGCACTCAGTTACTCACTAAACTTGAGGAAGTTTTTTGGGTGCTGTGTGATCTTGGCTGACTGGTTTGCTGGACACTGAGAGCTGTATGTCACTCACATGCAGTGTTAGTGGCACAATGTGAATTTCAAGGCTGTGCCAGCCATGAAAGAACATTAATGTAAATTTAACAGTGAATTTGCATGAAATCTGAAGAATGAGAGTTATGCTTACCGTATCAATCAGGCAGAAGTCTTGTGCATTAAGGCCACTGCTTACAGGTCACTTGACAAGCACATTGGGATTTTGGGGACAGTTTAAACTCAACCCCTTGGTTAGCATCTTTGTGTTTGGCAGCTTCAAATGTTAGTGCTGAATTTGTATTTGTAGAATGACTCATTCAGTTGCTATTCGATCTTACAGAAAGTGATTATTTAAGCAATTGAGTTATATAAATGTCTTTTGTTTGCACTGGAGGTGCTGTCTGCTCTTGCTGGGTTTTTTTGTGCACACACCCTGGTTAAGCGATTACAACATTGTACCTCCTGGAATATACAGTACCACAAGTATATGCCTGTAGTTCTAGTTACACTTTGTGTTATGTAAATAAAGTTGTCTGGCACCGCTGAACTGTCTCGAAGTTTTTTAAAAAAAACCCTCCTCTTTTTATTTCTCCTTTTCTGAGTTAATTAAAATATCTCATTTCTGCAAATGATGAAATAACAATTGTTTTGAATGATCAATAATGATGACAAGGGAAAAGGTGGATTGTAAATTAGTAATTGTTAGATTTTTTTGTAGAACTCTAATAAAGGTAGGTTGTTAGATTTTATGGCTATGTTTTACATAAATAACATTTTTTGTACAATAGATAAGTCTGAAACATTGTGTATTGTTTATGCTACCAATTAGTAATTAAAAATCACAAGATCATATCAAAATGCATCTACAGAGATTGGAAAATATTTTGTAATGTGTGCCTTCCATTTCTTCCTAGGGCTAACATTTGGGGGGTGCATATTTGTGCACTGTGGTGGGTTGACCCTGGCTGGATGCCAAGTGCCCACCAAACTCACTCTGTCACTGCCCTCCTCGGCTGGGCAGGGGAGAGAAAATACAACAAAAGGCTCACGAGTCAAGATAAGGACAGGGAGAAATCACTTACTAGTTACCATCATGTGCAAGATGGATTCAACTTGGGGAAATTAACTGAATTTATCACAAATCAAATCAGAATAGGGTAATAAGAAATAAAACCAAATCTTGAAACACCTTCCCCTCCCTCCCCAGGTTTTTCTTCTTCCAGGGCTTAACTTCGCTCCTGATTTTCTTCTCCCTCCTCTCCCCCAGCAGCACAGGGGGACAGGGAATGGGGGTTGCAATCTGCTTGTTGCATGTTCTCTCTCCCACTCCTTCCTCCTCAGAGGAAGGATTCCTCACACTCTTCCCCTGCTATAGTGTGGGATCTCTCCCACAGGAGACAGTCCTCCACAAAATTCTCCAATGTGAATCCTTTCCATGGGCTGCAATTCTTCGCCAATTGCCCTAGTGTGGGTCTCTCCCACAGACTGCACTCCTTCAGGAACAGACTGCTCCAACGTGGGTCCCCAACAGGGTCACAAGTTCTGCCAGCAAACCTGCTGCAGTGCAGACTCCTCTCTCCATGGGACCACAGGTCTTGCCAGGACCTTTTTCTGGTGTGGGCTTCCCACTGGGTCATAGACTCCAGACAGCCACCTGCTCCAATGTGCAGTCCTCCACAGGCTGCAGGTGGACCTCTGCTCCACCATGGACTTCCAGGTGCAGGGGCACAGCTGCCTCACCATGGTCTTCAGAGGAATCCCTGCTCTGGCATCTGAAGGGTTTCCTTGTCCTTCTTCTCCACTCACCTTGGTGTCTGTAGAGTTGTTGTTCCTCTCACATATTCTCACTCCTCTCTTCTCTGGCTGCAATTGCTTGTGCACAAAAGGTTTTTCCCTTCTTAAATGTATTATCCCAGAGGCACTACCACAGTAGCTGATGGGTTTGGCCTTGGCCAGTGGCAGGTTCATCCTGAAGCCGGCTGGCACTGGCTCTGTTGGACACGGATGAAGCTTCTGGCAGCTTTTCACAGAAGCCACCCTATGGCCTCCCCAATACCAGAACCTTGCCATGCAAACCAAATACACCCACAAAACTAACACATAAGTAATTTGTCTAGGAAATCAGTATATCAAATATTAAAGGTAAACTTGGGCCAGGGGGGGCTTATTTCAAGTGAGCAGTTGCTGTTTCCTTAGATAACTTTTAAGATCATGATGAAAGATGTATGGTAGTGTTGGATGCACCTTAGTGCTTCATGGCCTTTTTTGTTTACATTCTGCTTTGTAAGAGCCCACACATCTCTTTTCTCTTTCATCCTATAAAAAGTTTGAAGTTACATAAAGGTATACAAGTTTAAAGGTAAGTTATTAAGCTTAAATGTACTCTCCATTTTTGTGTGAATGCTTAAACTGGCTGGCAGTTGAAAAGCAGTATACAGAAAACTGATAGTTCAGAACGATCTTTAGTTTAACTGTAGTTGCACTACTTATTTATTTGTAACACTGTACTTATGCAGAAAGACTGGACTAAACGTAGGTGAAAAAATTGCACAGGACAAGGAGATTCACATATAGGTGTCCCTGCTGATTGAGAAAGCAATACTTAAGTTTTTTTTCCCCTCATGAACTACTTCTCTGTTTTGGTTTTGTAACGAGTTGATTGCTGATTTAAGGAGGAAAAATTGAATGTATAATATGTGAAAAGTGATGCGAGGCAGCAGTAAATCCAAGGACACTGTTGTGAAGTCCTGATGAAACTGGTGAGACTCTTTCTACTGCTTTTGAGAGGCCTCAGAACAAACCTAAGCAGTGCTTTGGGTGGATGAGAAAGGGCTCGCATTTGTCAGGTAAAAATTTTTCAGATCAACATTCTCATTTTATAATACACGTATTACAAATATTGCTGGGCATTGTTACTTGCAGTTAGAGTTTCTGTCTTGTATTTTCTTTTAAAAAGTAGTTTTCAAAAAGATGGAAATGCCCTGAATTCAGTGTCTTACTTTTATGTATCTAAGTGGACAGTTATCTACAGCAAACAGAAGTTCCCTGTGAAATAAAGAAGCCATCTCCTTTTCCTCCTTTTTGAAGTGCTAAAGGCCACTAAGAAATGAAGAAATATGCTGTTTTCCATTCTAGTGATTTTACTTTCATAATAGATTTTATCACGTGTTGTACTGCTTTCTTCACATTAAAGTGTTCCTAGGAGAGGTCATATTACAGACTAGGGGTTTTGCAGTGTTTTAAAAGAAACTTACCATGATTTATGTTTTTTTTTAGATGTAATTTATTTATTTGTTTCTTAAGCTAACTCCCCCCCCCCCCCCTAGATTTCAGTTCTTTTTCAAAAGGAGAAAGTAGGCCCAATACTGCTCTTTTAACACATTCTTTCAAGATTTTGTTAGTGTAGGGCCTGTACAGAAATGTAGAAAATACGAGTTCAAAGCAACATATAGTGGAAGTTCAGGATGCCCAGCTGAAGGATGCATTTAAAAAAGAAACTAAATTGTTTCCTGTCATGTTGCAATTCGAGTTTGATTGCTACTTACTTACCCCTCCCTAATGGGCACTAGTTTTCTAGTGTTTGACAACTAGAAACAGAAAATGACCTTTCTCTTTTAACTTAGGTTGGCGTGTTGCTCATTACAGATGTGGTTATGTGAGATAGTATGGAAGAGGAGCAAAATAAAACACCAGAATTGGATAATGGCTATGGTCCACCTGAGAGATCTGTGGCACTTATCCCAAGAAGGACTGTTTTTGTGTGGTAGCTGCAGGCATCACCCCACTATGTGTCCAGGGGGCAGGGAGGGGGGCAGAGCAGCGTGGAACCTGATGCCCCCAGCACTCACTGCTGCTGCACTGCTGCTTTCCCTGCAGCCCCAGCACCAAGGAACAGCTGCTCTGTAGGCTCAGTGCGTGAGAACCTTGCAGGAAATGACTGAACCACAAAAGGATGTGCTGAGGCCTGTGCATAAATCACACCTTGGGCTGTTGAGCAGCCTGTGGTGCCTTGGAACGAGGAGGCTTTTCGCAGAACAAAACGACAGTGTTAGGTCATTAGGGAGCTGAAATCTTGGTTTCTAATGAGGAATAAAAGTCAGGGCAAAACCATACACATACCCAATTGCATAAAGGCACCTGATAATCAAAGCCTTTTCCTTCGCTTTAAAAAGCAGTCACTCATATGACTCCAGGAGGTTGTTTTTTCCCCTTCCCCCTCCTCCCCCCCCTTATTTTCTGCGTTTGAGCAGAAAACAATCTTTGAGAACCATGAACACCATCACACTGCTACACACTTGCACATAAGTTATGAAGAGCCCTTACCATGTAGCGCATGTTGCTGGCTGGTGGATTCACCTGAGACCGGAATTGGTTATGGGTTTCCACACATTCCTCAATAAACTTTGGATCTCGAATATCAGGCAATGTCGATGGTTCATAGGAGCCAGAGGAATGCCAGAGGAGCAGTAAAGCCAGTACACAAGCAGAAAATCTGCTAGTCATTGAGAGAGGGAGAAGAGAGCTGGCACAAGCACAGACTGCAAGTCCCCACCGTGGGTGCAGCAGCAGCAGCCGCTGCTCAGCCCGTGCCTCGGGCTCTTCAATGGTGCCCAAGTGTGGCTGAGTGAGGTTTATGCTGTCCCTCACCAGCACTGAGATGAGGGAGGCGCGACCTCAGTGCCTCAGTGGCTGAGGCGAGGGCTGGGCGTGGCTCGGCAGCGCTCGGGGCTGAATCGGGGCCGTCGGGGGTGTGCTCTGGGCGCCGTACGGGGCAAGTGCCCCTTAGATCAGTGTGTGACCAGCTCCTGGTGCTTGTGCAGTCACTGTCTTGGGTGCCACGTCCCGCGGAGTGCCGTGAAGAGCAGTGTGGGGGCTGTTGGGCTGTGGGGACTGCCGGTGCCGGGCCTGCCCCCGCGGGGCCACGGCTGGGACTCGGTTTCGCTCTGCCGTTTGGGCTCAGCGCCCGTCAACTTTTCTGCAAGTTCCATCACCGAGCGCTTTTTTTTAAGGCATATACTGCAAATGTGATCAACCCCTTCCTTATGCTTCTCAGCATCTGGTCTTCCAGCTTTAAAAGCAGAATCTTTCAGCTGATTTTAGCTTTTTCAGGTGGTTTTGGCTCCAGCAGAGCGTTTTGCTTTGGAAGGCCTGAGGGTTGGACTTATCTCAGACATGGTAATTGAATATGGCATTAGTCACAGGAAACAAATCATTTCAAGAACGTTGCTATAAGGAAATTAAGCTACAAGTTCACATCACAACTGTGGCAGCCTTGCCTCTCTCTTTTTTCCTTCTCTCATTAATTGTGGGGGACAAGCTTCTCCCATGTCCTTTGGGCTTCTTTGTTATTGTTTTTTCCCAGTCATCCCTTTCATAGCAATCACTAAGGATTGCAGATAAGTTTTAGATAAATTTTCTGCTTTTGATGAAAATAAATGGTGTTAAAACATTGCTGGGTCTTTCTTTCTTTTCCATATGTATTTTCTTTGTGATATTTTTTACTTTTATATTGTTTTATTTCTATAGATAAAAACTCAAACAGCTACATACCTCCTTTCCATTGCAACCAAATTGTTCTAAAATAAAGCTGCCTTTTCTTTCTTTTTCTTTCTTTTATCTTTCTCTCTCTTTCTCTCTCTCTCTCTCTCTCACTATCTCTTTCTGTTTCTTTCTCTATGTCTCTCTCCCTCTTTCTCCCTTTCTATTTATTTTTCTTTCTTTCCTTCCTTCTTTACACCAATCAGTCACTGTTGTTTCATTCTACTACACCCCAAGAGATCTATTAATAAGAATGTCAGTTGGGGCTCATTTTTATTCCGTGGGATGCCATACTCCTTCAGACCTGCAGTGTGGCTCAGAATTTCAGTCACTGTGTTCTTAAAACATTAGGACAAAGATAAAGGCTGAGAAACAGCTTTAAATATTGATAGCACAATTATGCATTGCTAATATTGGTTAGTATCTTTTAGCTTGAAAGATAGGTTTGTTTCCCTTACTAGGAAGCATATATTGGAACAATAGGAGTCGAGCGCTAAATGTCTCTTAAAACAAAATGAATCCATCAAAGGTTTGGGCTTTTTAAAAGAGACTGAGATCTCCCATTTCTAAATCAGAATCTATCCTGGGCTCCTTTCATCTTCTATCTCCTGTTCTCCTCCATGCTCCCCCCATCTTCCCCTGCCTGAAAGCTCAGGATGGCTGTCATCTACTCTGCATTTTAGATTTTGGCACCATCTCAATCCTAAAATTAAGCTCTCCCCATTGACACCCCACCTTAATCCTTGTTCTGTCAACTTTTCCTGGTATTCTTCTAGCTATGGAGAGCAAAGCTTAACACTGAGAGGAGAAGAACAGAATGGTAAAACCAACAATAGAGTAATTTTAATGGACATTGACACACGTAGGCTATATATAGTTAAGGACAAACTTTATTCCTCCTCATAGAAAGTCATACATACAGTTAAATCTCTGTTATCTGGGGAAAATTGTGTCTGGGGTAACTGAAGGTTAAATGGAAATGAGTTATTACTTCTTTTGGATATAGTATGCCACTTCAGATATGTCTTTGTGATGCCCAGGTTTCCAGGAGGTTTGTTGGCACACATAGTAGTACATAGTAGTACATAGTAGTACATAGTAGTCCCTCTAGCCGTGAGCTCGGCTGGAGCCAGGGCTAAGAGGCTCGTACAGACGTGGGAGCATGTTGTAGCTACTGCCAATAAATTATAATATCAACTCTATGCATAGCCATTTATATCTTGCTTGAGTGAGGAAGCAGCCTTTCCTATGCTGGATAAACATCACAGGGATAATGGAGAGATGGGTTTTTACATGTGTGCAATTGTCTGACAGTAACACAGCAGTAGGAGAACTATCACTATCTTAATTGACTGTTACTCATAAAAAAAAGTGTATGGAAATCGCTTTTGTATTAAAAGAACAGCACTAGCACTCAGCACCAGAAATAGTGGCCTTAACATTAGAACACTGAGACAGTATTGGTCACAAGAGGAATGGGGACGCTCAGCAGGTGGGACATATTTTGGCACAGGAGGCTTAGGGGGATGGGGCTGCGGTGGCTGGGGCTGCATATCCCAGTCTGGATACCAGTTGGCATAATCTAAAAGTCAGTGAAGAAAGAGGTGTTAAAAGCTATCAAACTTAGTTATACTTATAGGAAAGCAATTAAGAACAATTTGATACATACTTATCAGCTTCTCACGTTCTGAATTTTCTACAAAGAGATCAGAAGAGGAAAGAAAAAAATATGAGTATAATTCAGTAGTAGTTCTTAATGAACAAGTAAAACTTTGCTGGTGCCTGGCTGATTGCACTGATGGTGTCAGTCACTGACTAAAACATCCTGCAAGGGGGAAGCAGGCCAGCAAGAGCAGGTTCCCAGTTGGTGTGGAGCTCTTACTGAATTGAAGAAGAAGCAGAAAAACCCCAGCTGTACCAGGAAGAATTTGTATCATGGGGATGAAGGAATAACAAATAACAACAAAAAAGGAATTTATTTAAAATCATTACATATAGCCAATTTAGGTAGTTATGGAAAGAACAAATATAACTACTAAATTTATCACAGAAGTACATCTTTAAAGTTTTGACGCATTTACAGGATTGCCTACAGGCATCCTATTGGAATTGCTCATTTGGCCTATAGGAGAGTAAGGTAAAATGGATTGTAGGATGTAACACTTAATTTTTAAATACTCTTCCTTCTCCCACTCCTAGTCTTTGAGATACTTCTATTTTTCCAATGACACATCAGTCTGAGACTTTAAGATGAGTCAGCTATGATATCACAGAAGGAAATAAGAGTACCAGATGCTCAATAATTTCTACAGCTGACGCTGTCTAGAGCTCTCTGTAAAGACCATTGCCATCAAACCTCAGTATAAAATTTTATTGAAGACACTGTAGTATGTCCTTTCATTTCAGTTTACTTAAAATATTGACTAATTTGGGACCAAGTTTAATGACATAAAGGTCTACAGCTGCAGACTGCTGTGGAAAAAGTTCTCGCTGCTGTTTTTCAGATAATTGTGGAAGTTAGAAATATGTGTGCTTTTCAGTATTGTCTTACTAATGGTTAGAAGTATAATTGTCTGGAAAATGTTTTAGGACATGCTAAGCAAGCAAGAGAGCAGAAGTTAATCCTATTTCTACTGGGAGAGAAAAACTAGGCACTAGTGAACATTTGTTAGGCCTCAAGTTTTAGATTTGACTTCCTGATCAGACAAAAGGAAGGAAGTAGTCTAACTGATACTTCCCTGAATCAGAAATTCTGGCTTCTGCTTCTGAGAGCCTTCAACAGCAAAGTGTTTCAATTAATTCCTTTTTATACAATTACCAGGGTTTGGTGTTGTTGTTGTGTTATGGGCTACAGACCCACTATGCACTTAGTGCAAATTGACTCATTGTTGTATTTCTGCTGCTAATTATGCAACTTATTTCTATGCAACTTTGGTCTTACCACAGAGCTTGTCTACACACTTCTCGTTACTGCATCCACTGCATGGTTGTCCTGCTTTATACGGTTTTCTTGGGTAGTTTCCCCTGCAAAGTAGAATAGAATTTTGTTAGCTGTCATTGAAAAGGGGAGGGGGGCAGGGAAACCCTTTATAAAAAAAATTGGTCATTGCAATTGTTTGAAATTCATTTTAGATCAGATTACAGCTCTGAGTAGCACAGGGAACAGTTACCTGGTGACTGTCACCACTGGAAACTATGAGACTTCTCAGTCAATACTGTATTATTCAGTGTAAACATACAAGGATCTGCCTTTAGTCCCCGGATTATAAAAAACCCTGTAAAAGGTAAATTGAAATATTGCAAGGTACAAGATAAACTAGAGGACTGTCTTACTTTTATTTTTCTACTAAAATGTCTTGTTTGAAGTACAGATGGGGCCATCCAGAGATGTAATCTTTCGCAAGTGGGAAGCTTGCACCTTTCCCACTTTTGCTGCAGAGACTGAAGTCAAAACAGGTTTTATTCCACCATCTGCATTATGGTGAGTGCTCTCGCCTATGATCACTTTTGCTGCTCTTTGAGAAGGGGATTCTGCAGGTCCAGCTAAGTCCAGCAGCTTTTGTTCTCAATGGCCAGGGGAAATTTCCCTTGGACTGGTGACATGAGGGTGTAGCTTATTCTGAAATTTGTTACAACCTCTCCCATCATTGTTGGCATCTGACACCAGGTCAGCTATAGGATATTTAAAAAATTTTAAAAAACCCCAAATGCAATAATTAACTTACGCTGGCCCATAATTACAAACAAAGTGTGCTGCTTTGGACACTTGCGAAAAATGTTCAACTGTATTGCAGAAGTGAACTGCGCAGCCAACTTTGTAACTCTCTGCCCAAACGACCTGTGGGAGAAAGGGAAGTATGTAATGCACTTTTCAAAGACTGCCAAAGCAACAGCATCAAGTGAGAAAGAAGGGAAGTATTTAATAAAAATATAAAACAGCTGACACAGGAGCAATGTCAACAGCCCAAGGGGCAGCTGAAACAAATGACTGATTGACAGACATTTACTATCTGGCTCTGCTATTAACATGAAATTGACAGGGGATAATGCCTTTCCACTGTTAGTGAAAATAGAATTTGGGCTTGATAATATTCATTTTTATTACCAATACTAATTTTTATTACAAACCCTGGGGTTCGTAATATTTACTTCCAATTTCATGCAACAATAAACTGGGGGGTGAAAACCCCTACTGTAATACCTGTTCCACAGCAGTCCATTCCAAGCCTGTACTCAGATTTTTCAGTGAAATTATTAGATTGTAAACCACTGGCCATGTAAGACTCACCTGAGTGTAGTGACCACACATGCCAGTACACCTGTTGGTGCTGAAATCATAGCTTCTGACTTCATTAAACCAGTCACTGAGAGCTGCATCCACAGAGAATATGGTGGCTGTGCCAGTCCAGATGTTTTCTCCAACATGTGGGAAGGTGGGATGCATCTTCCCTGGTATTTCAAGGTTAGTATTGTGTTTAAACTTGCACTTCTTTGCCCATGCTTTGGCAGTCTTAGCTAAAGCAACATCCCAGGACTATAGAAAAGGGAAAAAACATACTATGACCTGTGCTACAGTGACTTAGCTGATTTCAAACATTTTAAAACAGAAACTTATAAGGTTTCTTTTTCCCCTTTCTGCTTCCCATCCTTGCATTCTGTTTCTTTCTCTGACTTGAAATTGGTACTCCCATAGCATTTTTTCTTATTTCTACCTTAGTTATTGCAGGACACACAGTATCTATCCACTGTAGTATTCTATCTGACATGTTAAAGTATTTAGAGCTGGAATGCAGTCCAAAAAAAAACAAAACCATTAAGAGCTTTCAAGTACCATGCAACACCTTTGATTCAAGAGGTTTTTATATATTAGTTCTGCTGTTATTCCCAGCATGCTGGATCTTTGTTCTGAGCAGATAAGTTTGTTCTTGTGCATTAGCTTTTTTTAATTAAACATTGTCTTTAAAATGGCAAGACATTAAAGTCACTGGTACTCTGAATTTTACTCCTTTACTGTGAACTTCCATTCATAGAAATTACTCATAGTGTGCACTCAGTTACACATTTAACTTCCTTTCCAGCAGCACTGCTGGAGGTCTCAGAGAATGACATGAACTGACAGGGATTACCTCCCTCAGCCATGTACCTATTTCTTTATGTATTCCACTGAACAAACTTAGACCTACCCATAGCCTTTCCTGATATTCATTGTATTTGTAGAAAGCTCTGCTTTCCAGCCCAGATATTACTATCCCTACTCTTCAAACCCTGCTACAGCAAATGAAGCTCAGGTATCCAAATGGATGTCCTGGCAAATCCCTTTATTCAACATATGTTCTAGATTGGAAGAAACAACAGGAGATGAACTATTTCCAGCAAATCCTGTTGTGCAGGTTGCATACTTAGGAACTTTTTAATAGCAAACAGCTTCCCTGTATGAAGCCTAACCTGACAGAAAACAGATTAATATCTATCTTAGAAGGAGGTAGATAATACTGAACTGAATGCCTTTTTTTTTTTTTTTTGCAATACAGCCCTTTGCTCAGATGTTAAAAGTAGCAATCTTTTGCTAAACATGAAATTCTCTTCACATTATTAAAATGAAACAACACTGTGAAAATATCTTTTCTATTTCCTATCATTAACTTGAGGGAAAGAATAACAAAATGTAAACAAAGAATAAGATGGGCTAAATCAGCAGCCCAATCTATAGTCATTTCAAACAGATCACAAACACCATCTTACCATATGAAACATATTGCTGGCTGCTGGATTCACTTTGGAACGAAACATGTTGTGAGCTCTCACAGAGTCTTCAATGAACTTTGCATCTTCTATGTCAGGCAAGGGATATTGCACATAAGCATGAAAGCAAGTGAAGAAATCCAGTAAGAGCAATGCTGCAAAGAAAAATGTGATTTTCATAATTCTTCACTGTTTTTTTTGCAAGTTTTTAAATGAAAAATCTCTTAGGTGGAGATGATACCAGCAAGCAATTTTTCAGATTGTCCTGTGGGTGTGGAAGCACTTGCAAGTCTCAAAATAACAGGAAGTGGAGTGAAATTGCTTCATAAGGTAACATCATAGCTGTCTTGCAGAAGCTAAAGTGTGAAACAGGCATATGCCATGCATATTAACATGGAGCAACACTCCAAGTATACTTCTGTCTTTTCTTTGAGTGTGCCTCATCCTGGTTGACTGCCAAACCATTCTGTGATTGTAGGTCTTATCTGAAGAGATTCTGAAGAACAGCTTTCTTAAAACCTGCATCGACTATAAAAATAGCTACTAGCCATTACCTGCTAGCCTGAAATTACTAGAGGAGCTTCCTATGGTCCTGGAGAGCAGCTACAGGTTTAGCATTCCAGGTGTAATGTTTCAGGTATGATCACTTCTTGGGGTAGTAGGATGGTATGTGTTGGGATTTGTATTGTCTCACCAACTGTTCTACAAGTGGGTTGATTTTTTTTTCTAAACTTAAATCAAATTGTACAGACATGCAAGAGCGTAAGAAGAACTGTTTTAAGAGTTAAGATCCTGTAACCTGGGTTTAGGTAGGTTTACAGGGAAAATTTCTTGCAAATAGATTGTAAAATATGTTAATGGGTCTCATTCCCTGCTCAGTTTTGCAGGTCGGGTCTTATCCTGCTGAACATTTGTGGAAATTATCATTCTGGTGTTGCCTTCCCTGTTTGCATGATGGCTTTTCCCTCTTAAAATAATATCCTTGATTTGCTTCCCAGAGTCTTGTTGCAATCCAGATACCTAATTTAGCCAGGCTGAAGGAGCTGTAGCCATCAACCACCATCACAGCTATACATATTTAGGCTATTAACAGCAGGCATACAATTAAAATATTTCTCTGTGTGCATGTGTTTATGGATGTCCATGCATTACTAACTCTCCACACTCTTCTCTTAGTCCTGTCATGATTTGTTGACATATTTCATTAAGATAGGAGGCACGAAAATGTGTGTGTGGGGCTTCTGGTGTTTTTGGATCTTTTGGGGGACAAACAAAAATGAGCCTACAATTGTTCTTGCTGGACAGGCTTAACATAGCACTTATTAGTAAACAGGCCTCAGAGTCTGTTTATCCCAAGAGAGCTGGACAGAGAGGAAACTGAACAATACTGTCATCTGCTTTTCTTTTACAATAGTTTCCTGTGCTTTGAAATTCTCCCAGTAAGATCACCATCATTTTCTAAACTGCTTTAAAAAGACGAAGCTGAAGTGGCCACTCTACCTTTCTCCATGGGCACAGCAAGCTGTGTGCAAGGTGTTTTTGAGCCTGTTATGTCCTTGATGAAAAGATGCATGGGGCACTATGAATCACCTCAAACTCACCTCCCTTGGCAAGTGAAGTAGGAGGTGAAGCACCCACACTGTCACAACCCCAGTCCAAGGTGGTGACCATACTTGCAGTGCAGACAGCTCTAATCACTTTACCTTTTTCTCTGTCCCAGAAAGTGCTTGTGAGTATTCTGGGCAAAGGTGGTAAGAGCCCTGATCTGTGGTACAACATTTTAAAAGGTATGGGAGGATGGACTCTTGCTGGCATTGTGACTTCTGTTGAGGCTGGGTTGGTGAATGGGATCTTGGGATGGAGGCTTCTTCCTGTGGATACCATTACCTTCTGTCCTACTCTACCTGTCAGCTGCTCATTTCTGCACTACAAAGACCCTCCAATCCACCATATGCACTCCTGAAGCCCAAAAGGTAGGATCCAGGTGGCACTTGGCAGTGTGGTGTTTGTATGCAGCATCAGGTAAAGGAGAGATCCTTAGATCAAATTAGGACAGTTTGGATTGTGATGGTGAATGGCCTCTTCCTGGCTTCTAAACTGAACATGGAAGGCATGTACTGCTTTGATTACTCTGAATATTATCTTGCCTCTTTGCTAAAGCAAGACCAGCTGAGTTCAGTTTTATGCCATTCTGCCATTCAGTTTACTGTTATTCTTCCTCCAGCTGAAAATTACCTTGGAACTAGAAATTAAGTATGTTTTCTCTTTTCCTTTTTTTTAATGCCTTTTCTAATAATACCCATGCAATCTGTGAGAATCTGAAGCCTTCAGTCAGCTAGACAATGTAAAACCATGATTGTATTACAACTACATGCAATTCGCACAAAAAATGTCATCACACTAAAACTGAAGCATTCATTTGAAAATTCAGTGATCTTGTAGTTATCTATGCATGTGGGTGAAATTCCGTGCTTGGAAAATGAACTGAAATCTTTATGCAGTAGGAAATTTTGATATGCCCAGGTTATAAAATGCTTTCCTGCAGTGCTGACTGTGGCTCCATCTAGTGATTCTGTCTAATTAAAGCAGAAGTCAAGCCTGCCTGTGAGCATCTATGATGTTTTCCAAAAAACAGAGTTTTACTCTTTTGCCAGCATTAAGCAGTGGATCTTGAAAATTAAGTTTTAAGATTTGGATATATTATGTCTGCCTGGACAATACAAGCATTGCCTGTCCTTGCATAGATCTCAAGTGTAATTTAGCACAATGAACTGGATATGGGCAGGAAGCTAGCCCCATGATTTTGAAAAATGCCCCATGTTTATATCCTGCTTTCTCACCTCGTACCTTCTTTCAGTTTAAAATGGATGGAAAAATAAAACATCAGATTCTTACTTTTTCCCTAACGTTCTATTCAGACAGAGGACTAAAAGCTGATGGATTACAGACTATTACAGATATCTAAGATGCCTGGGAATCTGTAAAATTACATTTAACTTTGTCCTCAAATAATCAACTTCCCTACAGAATATTGTTGCTTGTGTTGGAGAGCGAATGTGTGACCTTGACTTGCTGGGTTCAGCTGAACAAGTGAGGTGGATCTGCTGGGTTTTCTTAGTCAGGATTAGTCAGCTGAAAGATCACTTGGCCTTCCAGAACTGTGAATAAACTAATACTCTGACATGCATTGCTGCTTCTTTTACACAATGTCACTCATGACAGAAAACAGATTACATGAAAGGATGGTGGTGTTATTGGATTTCCACAAAAATTATTTTATAATAAACTGGTTTTTATTTTTTAGAAGTTAAAAATATTACAATTATTTTGTAATAATAAGGCTGTAAACAGCTTCACAATTAACAGAGGAGGCCATCAGCATATGACTGGACTGAAGATAATTTTACTGTAATTTTGAACTGATCTGGCTGATTACTCTCGTAAATTTAAGTCTGAAAGCTTTGGCACTGTATATTTTTAGACTAACAAGTGTTATCCGCCATACTTAAGAGAAGATGGTTTACTCTCACTTATCCTTTGGGTATGTGCTTTTTCTTGGGAGATTCTTCCTATACCTTCTGCACATGACTAACCAAACTGTAGTGAATTCAGGTAAAAATGTTTAATTATATACCTAGAACATGTGGATGGTCATGCATTCTGCTTCTGGAAAACATACAGACACAGTGTTTTTACTCAGCATCTCTCCAGTATGAAGGGTACAGACCTTAGACTGACAAACTGAGTTGAACATCCCTAAAAGTTCCACCTCTTCAATTAAAACTGCTGTGTTTGTCAAACATAACCTTTTTTGGAAAAGGATCTTAATGTTTAATGTCATGTTATCTGAATCCTGGATTAAGGACTAAGCATTTCAGAGGCCTTTATGTAACAGCTTTACATGTTTTTGAGATTTCCACCATCTTGAGATTCCAGTGTTGTGGATCTCTTAACAGGTCTACACAGCCTATCCATTTATGATTCATAAAAGTTACCCATATTCAATTTTGTGTCTGAGCCTTCAAGAACATGATGGATCCTGGATCATACATGGTCTTTGATTATCAATTCGGATGACATAGGTAGTTTTAAACTTTCATTGGTGTTTAACTCATGTACTCTGCTTGTCTCTTCAGGGATTAGTTTCCTTTATAATTTTCCCTGAAATAATGACTGAAATGCATGAACATTTTGATATGACTTAACTATGTATAACAAGAAAGGAGCAAGCAATATTAATCAGAGGAAAGAAAAGTTCAGAAGTGAACATCACTCCAAGAGAAATGTTCAATACCCTCCAGAATTCTGTGTAGACAAGGTTGAATTGTAACTATTAAAATTTAAAAACCATATTTCTATGTAACTTTTTATAATCTATCATGCCACAGAAAAAATGAGAAATATTGTTCTAAGATACTGTCTAGTTCTAGTCTTCTGAAGATTAACCGCCCTATAAACAGCAAAACTTAAATCCTCCAGTCTTGCTTTTGGGTTTGTTACAGGCAGAACCAGAATTAACACTTGAAGAGAAGTGAGAAAAGATATAAAAAGAGCTGCAAAGAAAATGCTCTGTAAATTATTCCGGTAACTTTAAGTATTTTCATGTCACAATCTAAAGTCTACTAAAAAAGAGTCTCGTGGCTACTATTGTGTGGTAAGTTTCTCTGCAAGTGTACTGTACAGTATTATATCTGTCATTTACACAGAGAGCAGTCTAAGCATCTTTTAACATTGAGATATGAAATTTAAAAGTTGCTTTTACTAGATAAGATCTACTTGACATTAAAGTTATAATCTGTTTTAGATCAGTGACATATTATGCGTTTGCTCATAGATGAAACTATTTCTACTGTAAAGCTTGAACATGGGAATGAATACATCAATTTAAAATACTAAGTGTTCAAAGGAAAGTTTTACTTTCTTAGTGGAATTAAGTGTCTCAGAATGATCACTGAGAAATCAGAAACGTAATCATAAATTTTGTTGGTGATCTTTCTTTTTCTTTTTTCTATGAGAATTGCAAATAAAATTTATTTTGACTGGATATTTTCTTCTGCCAACGTTTCTACTGAGGAATACCCACAGACATTATGCAATTACTGTCATTACTTCCAACAGCGTCTCCAGACCTAAAGAATTCTGAACTGTGTGGCTTGGCAACTAGAGAACTGGAAAATACTGTTTTATAAAGTTCATGTAGTAGTGATACAATGAGATGAGGAATGAGGCTTTCAGTGAGATCACTACTGTGGACAGGAAGAGCCGGTTATTACAGAAGATACTGAGGTGAACCAGTCCAGGGTTAATGCGTTACAGTCGTTGCTTGAGACTATATGGGACATTTTATCTAAGGTAACTCCTGCTTGAATGTAATGCCTGCAAACCTTAGCACAGTTCTGCATTGAAATTCAGTGCAGTTCTGAAAATTTAGTCTGACCTCATCATACCACAGTTTAATGGCATCAGCAACATTGCATGTTTCATGAGTTCCAACCCAAATACTCCCTCCAACAAATGTCTAATTAGCATTGATGTTTCTTACTTAAGTACACATTATGTTCAAAAATGCATTTATTTTTCTATGCCCTTGAAGTATGTGCCAAAACTGCATCCCAAGTCTGCAAAACATGAAAGGTGAAATAGTTGTGCAATGTTAAGTTACAGCCAGGTCTTAAACAGTCAGATAAAACCAGTCAGCAATAAAGCACATATAGATATCATACACTGCAGTTTCATAAAGAAATACTTTCCCTTATTTGGGCAACTACCTGTGTTTTATTTTAATTGACTTTTTCTGTTTTAACACAGAAATTTGAATTAATTTTGTTGGACAAGTTTTTCCTCTCTTCACTGTTGAAAATTAACTTTGTAAGAGCACTTGCTAGCAACTGAAATTACGTTTGAAATATTCTTCAGGTAATTATTGGCACATTAATTAAAGATGAAACTTGGAGGGTTTTTTCATTGTTGAACAGGTCATTAAGGATTTCTATTTGATAAATAAAAATTCAAAGTAAAAATGCACAGATACTATGGATTCAATTTAGGAATATTTTAAGTATTTTTAAGTGAGCCTCTGGAAACAAATATTTGCTCCTCCTATGGTAAAGCTTAAAATACACATCAGAACATTTTACAAAGACGGTTTCAAGAGGTAAACATGGCGATTCCTGGCCTGTAACTCGTTCTGCTGCCTCTTTCTTCTTTGCAGTGTCTGATTGCTGAACATGAATGATCTTTGGTATTTGTTTTCCAGTCATGGCTGTTTTTCAGCAAGTTTCTTCTACCATTAAAGTACTTAATTTTGTGTTTCAAAAAAAGGTTATGTTTGATGAACACAACCACTTCTTTATTGATGTTCATATGCTTCAGCACACTCTTAGTTTCTGTGTGGATCTTACAATTAACTCCACTGGCTGCTGACACTCTTTTCTTCCCAAGGCCTTTAGTTTTAGCTCACCATATGTCTAGATGCATACCTTTAGTCATAACCTTCCCTGGTTTTCCTATTCCTGAGTATTAAAACTGAGTGGGGTATTTTTCACAAACTTTCTCACTTCCTAAATCATACCCCTATACTTCCAATGCGGTTTAAACCCCATCCAAGCAAAGGGCCTTCTTTGCCATCAGTATCCGAGTTACGTGCGTGTTCCCAGGCCTGTTCGGGATGCTCATCCCTTAGCTGCTCATTGCTCTCAACACGTTCCTCTCGTGGTACAAAGCGGACGAAACATCATCCATCTGCTTTTTCTGCATCTTCTTCACTGCCGTTTAACCCTTTCCCGCAAAAAATTTTCTAGCGCACTCTGTTTCATGCACGACAAGCAAAGATTCATTCTCGCCACCAAGAAATCCCCTTTATCCCCAACAGCGTAGTTCATCTCTCTTCCTTTGCGGAGAGACTGACCCTGCCCAGCAGTGCCGGGCCGGACCTGCCCCTCGCCCGCAGGAGCCACGCCGGGGGCGGGGCCGGGGCTGGGGCTGGGTGTGTTGGGACCGCCGTGCTGGGGGCCGCAGCCATGGTGCTGTCGGCTGTGCAGCAGGTGCTGGTCTCGGCCGTGCTGGTGCTCTGCGTCTTCGTCGTCATGCCCAGGATGTTCGGGCGAGGAGGCGGCGGGAGGCCCGGCCCGGCCTCGCGGGGCGGCAGCGCCGGTGCCGGCCATTACGATCCCCGCCAGCACGGCAGAGGCAGAGGTAGGGGCCGCGCCGGGGCCGGGGCCGCGCCGCACTCGGGGACCCGTGCGGGAGCTCCCCGGTGTCGTGCGGGAGCTCCCCGGTGTCGTGTGGGAGCTGGCTCGGTGTCGGGGCCCGTGCGAGAGTCCCCCGATGTCCCTGAGTGAGGAAGCTGCCCCGGTGTTCATGCGGGAGCTGGCCCGGTGTCCGTGCGGGAGCTGGCCCGGTGTCGGGGCCGTGCGAGTGCTGCTCCGGTGTCGTGCGGGAGCCCCCCGGTGCCGGGGGCGCAGGGGGAGCCCGGGGAAGCGGGAGCGCTGTGCCTTCGCCCCGCGGAGTCGCCGCGGGGTGTGCGCGGCCTGTGGAGCGGGAGAGAGGCTTGGCCTGACAGCCTCGAGTGGCCTGTGTGAGCTTTGAACACCCTCAGCACCGCCCCCGCCGTGTTCTGCTTTTCTGGTTCAGTAATACTTTGATTTTCGTCTGTGTTGCCTTAAAAAATCTACTTTAAAATGCAGGAAACAGCCAGTAATGGGAAGTGTGTCGTACGGGGGCAGTGTGAGTAGAAGTGCCCGCAGGGGCACTGTCGGACAGATGAGGAGCTGGGAGGTGTCACAGGGAAAACTTCGTGCCCGAGTTAGAGGTGCAATGAGGAAGCCAAGTGTTCCTGTCGGTAAAATACATGCACAGAGTCATATAAAATCTGTCCGGCAGTGCACTGAAGAGAGTCCTTAAAAAAAAAAGCAACATGCCTCTGATTGTACTGATGTATTGGCCCAGCACTGAGTAAAATATATTTCAGACAGATCTCCTGTTCCCACTTGTCTGGGTTCTTCTTTTCTCCTGTTTGGCTGGTAACTTGCTTTGCTTTTTCTTCTGTGGGATAAACTAGGCACAAGACACCCTTAGGACTCAGCGTTCCTCCTCGGTGCCCAGATGTTTCCCTTGCCACATTCTAATTTGTATGACTTACAGAATTTTTTTTCACTTGTTATATTAGATATTTTAGTAATATTTCTTGTTTACATTAAAAACAAATTGAACTTAAAGTAGGGAAAAAAGTGAGAGTACATTTAGAACTTTCCTGTCTAAGTAATTTTAGGCAATTCTAAACACTGTTTGAGTTCTCTTATCTCAAAGTACCAGCTTTGGTTAGCAGAATTAGATTCATTTTTCTTCTCTTGTAGTTGGCAGAAGGTGTTACCAAATACTTGTTTCACTGGGAGGTGTAATTTATATTCATTTTTTCTCTATGTGATTGCCTTGTGTTACTGTGAGTACTTGAAATGCCACTGTTACAGTATTAGTTGACAAATGATTTGCATAATGGTCTTTTCTTTGGGCATGTTTATACAGTGTAAATCTTGTTAAACCCATACTCAGTTCTGCCATAAGTTTGAATGTGTAAGTCTAGGCAGTCAGTTGAGACATGAGTAGAACGCTTCACAATCTCCCAACACCTGCTGTCTGTCCCTGCAAGCACCTGCGTTCTTTAGCTGATAGTACTGTCTATTATGTGAATGTCCCATGAACCCTTGATTTAACTACCAAATAACCTAATTCCTAAGTGGAACCAATGATGCTGTGTGTGCTTTCATCTGCTCCCTATTCTGGCAGGCAAATTGCACACAAAAATACTTCAGACTTCCAAGGTTGCATCTCTTTGCTATTTTGTAATCTTTTCATGCTAAATATTTGAT
This sequence comes from Pithys albifrons albifrons, assembly GCF_047495875.1. NCBI lineage: Eukaryota > Metazoa > Chordata > Aves > Passeriformes > Thamnophilidae > Pithys > Pithys albifrons. The sequence continues at coordinate 63,545,583 of NC_092460.1, forward strand.
TTGCAGAGGTACAGTACTTCTAAGCCTCTGGGAATATCCATATAACACAGAATTTACTGTCAAAATAGTGAAAGCAGCAACACAGCATGAGTATTTCAACAACACTTTTTTTTCTGGAATCAGACAATTCAGTTGTAAATAGCTCCTTTCTTTTGTTACAGAGGAAAAGTATCAGTTTGTAACTGTTCTCAGCATTACCAATAATTTCTCTGAGTTTGCTTTAATTTCAAGATTTAAATTGTTTCTTGTTACATCTACCTTTCTGTGGTTTGCTGAAGGTTTGCCAATGTTGCCATGAAGGAAGAAGCTTAAAACTTGTACATTATAGAAATCAGTCTTGCTTTGAGAGTCTTTGCTATGTAGATTTAACTGTGCATCCTGTTAATGTAAGAGTGATTTTTAATTTTTTGACTTGGATGCAGGGCTGCCCGTACCATCTTAGAAGAGTGATGAACAAAGAAGATTACTCAAGAAGAAAACAATTTAATTGCAGCTGTGGACTCTTTAATTTTCTTTCTTATTTTGTTGTCTTTCTCTCAATTTAATTTTTAAGGTAGTCCTCAGACAGTTTATCAAGTTCATCGGAATCCAGGAAATTCTGACAGTAATACCTACCAGAGTATTCAACAGATGAGAAATGCAATGGAAAAGGAGATAAAAAGTGAGAGAACAAGAGGAAACGGTAGAGAGTTAGCATTCACCCTCATGCCATTGTATGCTCTTGGAGTGGGAATGTTTGCAGCATACAAACTTCTTAAGGTAAGCCATAGGAAAAGCATTAAGTCCCTGAAATTAGAAGGAAATGTAACTGCTTGGCTGGCTTGTTTGTTTTTCCAATTTTGGGACCATGTATATGGTTGTTTGAAAGCCATTTCTTGCTCTGTTTGACTTTGAATGTGAAGTCCGAAGTTAAAATTTTAGTGTATCTAATTCTTACTTATGAAGGCTTCTGACTTACCTATTTTTAGACACTTGAAGAAGTGAGACTCTTACCTACCCCACAGCCTGAAATAAGAGTCTGAGAACCTAAAAGGTGCTGCTACCATAGGCTGTAACTGCCTCATCAATACTTCACATCCTTTTCTCTCTTCATAATGAAATTGAGTATGGGAAGGAAGTGGACAATTCCTGCAAAGCAATAGTCTTAGTTTAGCAGTTAAATAGAATAGCAGGTAGACGTGGCCTTTTATTTGCACTTCTCATTTGATCGTGCTGCTGTGACATACAGGTTTTATTCATGTAATGAGATGCCCTTTCTGCTGTTTGTAAATTAAAAAAGGAGAACACATGATCAGTTGTTTTTAAGAAAGAATCAGACTTGATATGTTTTATTTATAGGAAGGGATACTACAGCACTTGCAATGCTGAGAGTACAGTTGCAGTATTGTTGCTTGCCTTCAGGTAAAATAAAAGTGAACAGGAATAGGACTGGAGATGGCAACTGCATTTCTATTGTCAGAGACAAATACCACAGCTTAGCAAAATGAGTGTAGAGGTTGCCCAGTTTATTATTTAAAATTTTTTAAAAAACTCTTTACACTTGGGCTTGTGGGATTAAAATGTAAATATTTTTATAATATGTTTATTACTGTAAGAAAGAAGTTTATCTCCTAGTTGATGGTAGCAGACTGGATCCAGTAACCTAGATTTCTTCTGTTTCTTTTCGTAAAATGAAGTTGAAATAGCACCTGCTTTCTTTTACAGGTTTTGTCAATCATGTTGTCATTGCATAAAATCAGAAGTCTTAGTTTAAGACAGGAAGCAGACATCGCAGAAGTTTCACTACTGTAGTACATTTTTGTGCTCGCTGTTTACTTTCAGTACATTTCTAAATGCATTTTTGTTTTTAATACACAAATAGTGATGAAGTGTTTTAACACTGTATTTATTAAAGATGAAGTCAAATGAAGAAAGTCACTCCAAAAAGGAAAAAAGTGCAGAAGACAAGGCAAAGGAAACGGGTAAGATACCCATTCAGAATGCTTATTTTCATATTCTTATTTCCTGCTGGAGCAGAGCTACATGTTTTTGTTGATGTAGTCTAGCTAAATAAGAACAGTCTTTTAAAAGTCTTTTAAGTTACTAAGAGCAGTTAGCAACCTACAAAAAACCACTTTGTTATTCTATATATTTGAAACATTTGTTTGAGGTTTGTTTGAATACTGCAGATTGCAATACTCTTTAAAACAGCTATACTAATATAATATTGTTCTCTGCCTTTTAATGTCTGATGTTTTTCTTAATTAAGGTCTGTCCAGTTTTCTTCAGTTTAAATAAGATATAATTATCTTCAGATTATTAAGGTATTTAAAAAGAATATAATGATCTGGTTTAGTATTGAGCTGTATTGATAGTGGAACAGCATGGCTTAAAATCATAGAGACTTTAATTTCTGGGCCAAATTAGAAACCTGTCAAAACCATTAAATGTTTAAGAGACAGAATAAACAATACAATCTTTTTCTTCATGAAAAGGGTATTTTTGACTGATTCAGTCTATTCTGCACATGCAGAGACAAGAGGTTTCTCTTTTTTGGGAGAAGTTAATGGCACATTAAAGCTGAGGTGTTTTCATATGTTATCCCTCCTTGTACAGACACAGTTTTAGTGAATTAAACAAATAGCAGCCTCTTTCAGTGTCTCTGTACACCAGGTCTGTAATCAGGTTCAGCAGTGATTTGTTGCACTGCTTACTCACCATCCTTGTGTGTTGCATTATTCTTTCTTTAAAGTTCAGTACTGTTCTAGGAGGAGTTACTCCTCTTGCTTCTAGTGCACTGGGCATTAAATGTATTTGTGAGGTATGAGTGGATAAATTAATGGCAGTATCTCAAGTATTAATACAGTACTTATACCTCAGAAAGTCTTCAAACTGCATCGATTTTGAGACTAGGAAGGTGAGCTTCACATTCTCATTCAGTTTCTACAAAGGTCTCCTCTGTTTGGGGTCTGTAGGAGATCGGTCACTACTGGGTGGGAAGGACTTTGTTCACATGTAGTGAGGCTTGTGTTCTTAACCCCACACTCCCTTTTCACATTCTAGAATTTTATAGATAGATGAAACTTCCTAGTTTTGAGTCTACCAACCCAAAAATATAAATAAATATCCATTTGGTATTGTAAAGACATTTCTTCCAATATTCTCTTTCTCCTGCCCCCTACACCCCCACCTCCCTTTTTTTCTTTTTTTGTTAGAGCATCAGCTTTTAGAACTGGAGCGGCATCTAGCACAGACAGAGAAAATGTTAAATTCTTTATTGACTCAGTTGGATCCACTTTCAAACTGGTGAGTGTTCTGAAACTTCTCAGTAAGTGTTATTTTCTGTAAATTGAAATTTGCCAAAATGTTAAGAAAGAGTTCTTAAAATGATCCTTATATATAGGTAAGGAACAGCATTTAGGAGTCTTCTTTAATTACTTATGGCTTCTGTAAGAAGTAATACCTCTTCTGTAATTTGCAGTCTTTTCCACAGACACCTTGCATCTCTTGTTCACCAAACATAAATGCAAAAGCTGAGACTTACAATCATGTTACTGTAGCTTAATGAGTTAAACTTTAATACTTGCTGAGAGACTAATACTGAAAATATACTTAAGATCAGTAGAATTTGAAAGCCCTTATGGGAATTAAATTTCTGGTAGCAGAGAGAGTTTCTTCCTTTAGATGTAATTAGAACAAAAAAAATAACTATCAAGGTTTAGCTGCCTAATGTGTTTTAAAATGAACCTGTAAAGTGTGTGTATTTCAGTGAAATATAATGACTGTTGTAGAGTGGCAAAGAATTCAGTAATATATACTCCTTGTAGTTTTAGAGAAGTTCTTTTCTTAAGAAGCTAGAGCCTTACTGATCTACTCGAAATAAAAATATCCATGCAGTCCATTTTGTAGACTGACATCCTTCATGAATCCCAGGTTAAAATATGCAGAACTCCATGATTGTTCCTTTAGTGTACTTCTGCACTTAATATGGGCTGAAACTATTAAACAGCAAATGCACTGACCAATTTGCCTAATAAATTTCTAGTAGTGATGGCCAGGAAAGTAAAGGAAATCTGAATTAAATGAGAAAAGGCCCTAAACTGAAAAGTTCTGTATTAGGCATTGTTATACTAACATGAAAATGACTTTGGTTAATTGTTTCTTTCAGTAGTCGTTACTCAGCCTTGGCCACTGTGACTCTAATACTAGAATTTGGTGACTCGGTTATTCAGCAGGTGTATGTGATAAGCTCCCCACTTCTCAAGAGACAGTTCTTCAAGGAAAGTTTGACCTAAACGTGTCACAAACTTAACTATGGTATTCATCCATGGAAGAAAATATTTCAGTCTCGTGTATTACTATCAAGCACTCACTTCTAAGATAATCTTTCAGCTGTTAACATTTGTATTCTTTTCTAGTGTTAATGCTTTAGCTTGTGAGCAGAAGGATGAAATAATGACACAGCTCAAATCAATTAGACGACTGATGAAAGAAAGTGGATTGGATAAATCAGAAGACAAGATGAAAGGTAGTTTAATTTTCACATAGGTAGAGAACTAAGTATATTTTAAAAGAATGAATAGATCTTGCTATGATAATGCTCAGCTCCTGCACCTTAGGCAATTTGTATGGAATTAGTTTTATTCTGGAGGAGTACCGTTCTTCCTATTTGAGGTCTATCCAATTTCAAATTTTTGATACATTATTGTTGTTGTAAGAATATGTGCTAAAAGACATTGAACTGGGATGGACCCTACAGTCACATTCTGCTTTGTTGAAACAGGCTTTTTGAATGCCAGTTCCTAAGTAGTCTGTTGGTATTAGACTAACTTTAGTCTGAGGATTCCCAAATGAGACCTCTGAGGCTGTGGGTAAAACACTAAATGGTAAATTGTACATTAGTTTCAGCCGGGGCCTTCCAAGAGCTTCATAGCAGCCCAAGAGAAAAATTGTTAAGAATGGTTCACTAGAAATTTGGGGAGTTCTTGCATGATTTGAGTCTTAATTAAACAGAAAAAAGCAAGTAAAAAATACTCTACTTCTAAACTGACTGTGAAATTTAGAGCCTTTCTATTTGATTATTTTTTGTGTATTCTAAGATCTTGGCGACATTTGTAATGAGAAACTTGAAGATCTCATTCAGTCATTTGCTGAACATTCTCAAGAGAATGAAATGGACAACAGAGAAGATGACTATAATGAAGATTTGCTTGAGGATAGTGATAATGATTACAGAATAGAAGAGCATGAATTACATGATGAATGTGAAATACATCAGTTGGAGCCAGATGTTGTAGAAGACCAAGAAATGATAAACAAAGATACTAATGAACCAGAAGAGATGGAACTGAGGAGACGTAATAGATATGAATGGAATCTGCATATGTAAAACTTTTAAAAGCTTTTGATTTTTTTTTATTATGTTGTATGCACTTTAAACTGTTTTAAATGAAGTCATGTGCACTGCTTTATGCTTTAAAAAGAGGGGTGAAATACTGCCTGTGCTCATATCTGTGACAATCCTGTAACTGACTTCAGTGGCAGCAGAATTTTACTCAGGATATTTACATACTTTTTTCTATTTATTTTTTCCGTATCAAAATATTTCCGTAGTCTGTATATAATGCATTGTAATTACATCTGATGCCTCCCTAAAATATTAGAATATCTTGTAACTGAGACTATAAAGTAGAGATGTTTCATAAATGCTTTGTTACTAGTAAGCATGATGGCACTTGAACTGTGACTTTCTTGAGTTCATTAAAGAGCATGCACTGATGAATTTTAGCTCTGTGAAAAACATTTCTCTAGGGGGATATGGAAAAGCAGTATGGGATAAGTCTTTGAGATTAATTCACAGTTAAGTTTCTTTATTTAGAGAGAGAAATTTAGCTGTGGACACTTTATGAAAATAATTATGTCTGAGTTTGCAGTCTCCTCAGTAATGATGCATTGTTTTGTATGTCAATTTAAACTCTAATGCATTACACTGGATCACTTAATTTCTTCCCTACCTGTCACTGCTTAAACTCAGCACCTCTCTAATAACTGACCATATTTATTTTAACACGGTAGAACCTCGCTTTCTGATTCATTTTAATACAATTTTTCTTACATCAGAATTAACAGATGTATTGCTATGTATCATTCAAGAACTGTGGGCATCGACAGTTCTTTTTCCAATATGCCAACTTGATAGTGGCCTTTTTAGGCCAGTGTTAAGAAAAGCATTTCTTTCCCTTGCCAGAATAATTTTTGTCCATACCTTCATTTTTTACTAATTATTTTGCTCACTTAATGCACACATTTATGGTACTGCCAGCCTTTAATAACAGGCATTGCCTTAAAGGTAGGTTTGACAGTACAAGACTATTAAATTTCCTGTATTAGAATTGCATAGCTTCTAAGTAGGCCAGTTGTTAATGCCTGAACTCTTTTGCCATCCTTATTCTTACAGGAAAATAGCATGTGGATTTGTTTTTATGGAGGAAATGTACTGTACTTAAAGGGACTAAATGTATTACTGTGTCACTCACTGAAATGGAATGAATTGTTCATTCTGGTATATAAACACGGTATGTTTTTGGTTCTAAAACTGAATCACACAGGCTTGGAAGTAGCAGCGCCCAGAAATACATTCTTGGGGTCTGTGTGTTAGTAGTTTTGCAGTAAGTTAAATTTTGCCTAACTGTGGAAAACTCAATACAGAGCCAGGGTTTCCGAAGAGGTGACAGATTTTTCCCTAGGAATGAATGGATGAGTCAGAAGTAGTACTTGGACACATCATCATGGCTAGGCTTTGCGAACGAAGATTTGGGAAGGGCACTACCCACGCTTGCTGCAAGCGTGCTGGTGGCTAAAAAGGCCGATACGGGATAGGCAAGTCCAGTCACAAAAGGCGCAGCGGAACGTCTCCTTTGGCGATATTGCCGAGGAACGTTTCTGTGTTGTCTTTTCTCCTTGACACTGATTCTGTGTGTGTTCTCGAAGCAGCAGTGTCGTGAATGGTGTGTCTTCATGAATCCTGACCAAAGGGCAGAGTGGACTATTGGTGGCAGTCAATATGGCCAAGGCTGAGGTGTTATTTCAGAGAGTCCTTGTATCTCTTCTTCGGGGCTCCTCTCTTGTGGCAGCCGTTGGCGAGTTCACCATAGAGCACAATCTTTGGGAGGCGGTGATCCTCCATCCTGGAGACGTGTCCTGCCCAGTGCAGCTGCGTTCTCATCAGCATGGCCTCGATACTGCTGACCCCTGCCTGTTCAAGAACAGACACATTGGCCACGTAATCAGTCCAGTGGATGTTTAGAATTGTACAGAGGCAGCACTGATGGAAGTGTTCGAGGAGCCGCAGGTGGTGGCGATAGATGACTCATGATTGAGACCCATGTAAAAGAGTAGACAGTACAGTGGCTCTGTAGACACTGATATTTGTACTTTTCTTCAGGTGTTTTTTGGATCAGACTCTTTTATGGAGTTTTCTGAAAGCTCTATTCCTTTGATAACCTATTGTCTTTGTCAATCTAACTGTCTGAGGAAATGCTGCTTCCCAGATAGGTGAACTGCTGGACTGACTTAAGCTCTGATTCACCTATGGTGATGTGGGGATGATGGAACACTTCCTTAGGTGCAGGTTTGTAGAGAACTTCTGTCTTCAAGTTGACTTCAAGCCCAAAAAGCTCAGCAGCCTCTGCAAAGCAGGATGTTAAGCGCTGCAGAGCTGCTTCTGTGTGAGCAATGAGGGTGGCATCATCAGCAAAAAGCAGCTCACAGACGAGGTGATTCAGGGTCTTAGTGTGGGCCTTCAATCACCTTAGGTTGAATAGGCTTCCATTGGTACAATATCGGATGTAGATGCTGTTTTCTTCATCGAGGTCTGGCATGACTCTTGGGAGCATCATGCTCAAGAAGAGTGTGAATAGAGTTGGTGCAAGAATGCAACCTTATTTCACACTATTGGTTATTGGAAAGAGCTCAGCTGGATTTTTAAAAATACGTGATGTTGGCCTGGTTATTCAGGACAACTGGAACTGTTTAAAAAAGTCATAATTGCATAGAGACTTCTCTCAGATACCCAATAAAGTGAACTGAAACTCATTTCAAAGCCATTGATCAAGGGGAATGAAGACAAGGGAGCCAGCCGTGCTGCCCCGCCGAGGTGTTTGCAGGGTGCAGGTCAGTCCTGTTGCCTTCCAGGCGCTGTGCCGGTGTCCTTTCCCGCAGGGGTTCCCTGCCCGCGGCAGTGGTTGAATCATCGCTGTCGTGGTTTGCACCTCCAGTATCTTCGGATGCTGCTGCTACTTGTCCGAAAGACTTTGAGCTACTTGGCGATAATCGCTGTATTTCTGACGAAAGGCTCTAAACAAGCACCGTGAGCCCTTTCGTTGCAGTTTTGGTCTCCGATGCCGGCTGCCGGGGATTGTCGAGGGCACGACTCCTTACGAAGTGACAGCGCCCGCCTTTCCCGGCGGGGCTGCGGGGGCCGGCGGGGCAGGGCGGGCAGAGCCGCCGCGGGCGCGGGGAAGGCCAGGCGGGCACCAGCCGTGCCCTGGGGACGGGGTGCTGCGCGTATCCGCAGGAGCAATCGGGAATGCCGCTTCCCCATCCCGCGATGTGCCCCCGGCGCCTGGCTTTGATTGGCCCCTCCGCGCTGCGGTACCCGGCGCGGGCGCCGCGGAGACGCGCGGGGGACGGCCCCGCTCGGCTGACCGCGGGGAGGCTGCGGGAGCATATCGTTTCCGTGGAGCTGCCGCGCCCATAATGTCTATTTCGCCTCTTACAGCTGCGTTGTTTGTGGTGAAAGGTGTGAACCATTAAGTTCGGTAGCGCTCGGTCCCGTCTGTGCCGTCAGGTGGAAGAGAGGACCCTCCTCCCCCGAGGGCTTTGGCCGGAGGCTGTGCGGCCGCTCCGTGCCCATCGCCCTGCAAGCCCGGCAGCCTTGCCCGTCCTCGGTGAAGGAGCGGGTGCTTGGGAACCGAAACACGCTTGGGAGGTCGAAATGCGGGCATCTTCTGTGGGTGGTGGTTTGGAAATGGAGTGTCTGGTTGCCGGGGTCTGCGTGGCCGGTATGCACAAAACCGGCTGGGTGGAAGGAGAAGCCCCAGAGCAGCAGGTGGCACGCAGGTGAAATGTCGCTCTGGAGCTCTCGGAGGGCTTGCTGTGTGTCGGGAGAGGCCTTGTGTTTTCCTGGAAATACCTGTTCCCAGGGCATGGTGTGGTGGCGAGCCAGGAGCTGTAAGTGAAGTGCACAAAATATTTGATGCTGGGAAGGGGTAGCAAATTAGCAATACTGGTATGAGACGGTATCAAGAAGTGTAAGGGAAAGAGGGAGTTACAATTAGGAATCTGGTTAAGCATTGGTAAGGAAAGTCTGAAATTAAGAACTGAAGAAAGGGAAGCCAGTAACATTTCATAGCTTGCTGAAGACAATACACAGATTCTTTCTAATGCAATAACTTTTTCAGAAGTACTTACATAAAAATATGCTTTTCTCAATAGTCTTTTCTGTTTTTCAGCTTGTTCTGAAAGGTGTCATTGAACTTGCATGGATTTGCAAGTTAAAGGAGTTGCTGGATCACCTGGAAGGCAGGCTGAGCTGTCATTGAGGGGGAAGAAATGTGAGGTGTGTTAATGGAAGGCTTGTGGTTTTTTTCCTTCTTCAACATTTTAACAAATATTTTAATCATACTTCAGAAGACTCTTAGTTTGAGGTTGTAATCCATCCATAGAGAAGAAAACTTTTAAAAGAAATTATTTTTGTCAAAAAGGGATAATTTAGTATGATGACATCTCAAATAAAGGTAAGAAATTCCAAGAAAAAAATAGCTGTCCTAAAATAACTGATACTCTAAGTACTTAACTGGGGTGTGGAGTTTTTAAGATTGAATTAGTATTTGCAACTAAGAGCAACAGAGGCTTGAACCTGTACTGTGGGCTGTCTCAGGCTGTTGGTGAAACTGATGACAGGTGTGTCTTTCTGTTTTGCAAGACAGCAGTAAAGCAAAGCAACCCCAAAACCGTAATTTGCAAAGGCATGATTTCAGATTGACAGGTAAAATGAACCAGTACTCTGTGTTCAGAAAGAAGGGGCATTTTGTTTTCCAGGTATTTCAAGTATGCTTTTAGAGAACATAGATGTGCAACCCTTACAAGATCACTATAGCAGAAACTTTCAGGCTAACTTTTCAAAGTCAGTATAATACGATCTCGGATTCTGAGAGCCATTGGTTTTCTTATAGCTAAGGTAAATATTAATATTGTTAGTAACAGTTGTTTTTTCTCACAGATACTCTGTACTTTATGTCCGTGAACTAATTGCTAATCCTCCCTCAGCCCCCAAGCACCTATTTAACTTCCTTATTTGTTGGATGACTCCATTGGGAATTCTTGGGAGTTTGACTGCCAAGTTGCTGATTTTTCTTTTCACTTTTATTTGGAATGAAAGAGGAGCTTTTGTAAAGGTTATCACATCAATTTTTAATGGTAACTTTTAACCAGCTTTTTGAAATTTAACAACAAGAACATTTGAGACTTTTAGTGCGGGTTGTAAAACAAATGAAATATCAATTTTTCTCTAATTCTCTAATCCCTTTTCTTCTTTCTCGTGCAACTAATTTTCCAAATTTAGACTTCTTGGTCCATGTGATCCTTGGTAGTTTGCAAAAATGTCTTAAATTAAAATTAGACTGAAACCATGTGGTTCACCCCAGTATTCAGGATGATGATTTTGGGTTTTTTTCTTCCTGATTCGATGACTTCTGGAAAAGGAATTACATTAAGGCTTTAACATCTAGACTGTGGCCTGTTCTTTATATCATCACTTGAGATTTAATGCATTGCATTTAGCCTTAGTAAGTCTAAATTGTTTGATGCCTTAACTGTTGTACGTACATGACCACACGGTGGCGGTGTCATTACGTGAGACTTTACCTCAGGGAAACTTCTAACCTGAATACGCTGAATGATGTTTTGAAGGCACTGGAGGGTTGTGTTGCTCAACTTCTTTCTCGGGAGCAGACCACAAGGGTGCAAAAGGAGTTACAGTTTTGTGAGTTTTATGGATGCTCTCAAATCGTGAAAGATGTTCGGGCACCTCTGTAAATAGGATGTCTGCTCAGTTCAGGCTGTTATGCCAAGATCTCTGAGCTGAACAGTGTGAATATAGAGATCTTGTCCCTCGTTCTGTACATTCCTGAACCACTTTTTTTTTCAGGTGGATGGGCCAGTTTGGGAGGGTTTTACAGTGTGCTTGCCACTGTCAAAAAGCCTTCTCTAGGGATTTTCTGGGACCTGTTTTCAGAAGTCCATAGTGGGAGAGATGAAACTTTGGCTCAAGTCTTTTTTTCTTGCCATGTTCTTGCTTGGTTGGGTTTGGAGGTCTGTGAGGTACACAGCAAAATAAACAGTGTGAGCTGCTAAGTCATCATCATGTACTCCTGTACTTGATCTGAGATGAAAGTTACACCAAGTATCAGGGGTTCTTTGGTGTCTGAGCTAGTTTCTTGTGAACCAGCTGGCTGTTGGTATTGTGGTTTTGTTTAAGGGTTGGTCTCCAGCCAACAAGGACAACGTGACCTAAAGCCCTGTGAGCAGTGATGGTACAAAGCTGCAGGAACATGGATTATTTTTAATGTATTATTAATAGCTGATGTGGATGCTATCTGGATTCCTAATGACTGCAAATCTTTCTGTCATGATGAATATGTAGTCATCTGGTCTGTAAGAATCAGCTTTTAATGAGAAATTCTTTTGTCCTGTAAAGATCTTAGTCAAATATGTCGTACAGATACTTTGAGCCTTTGATTTTAAATATTCCAGGGGAAATTGAAAGATGTAGGTAGTCTAATACCCTAGGCATGTAACACGTGTCAATTCTTCTAGGTCTGGAGACCAGAGACACGGGCTAGTCACAGTCCCCGCCCACCAGATTGTCTGCTTGGTTTTCATCAGTTTGTTTAATTGTGCATTATTAACACAGCGCATTTGCTTTTGTATTGATGTGCAACTCAGTGTTCCATTAAACTTATCATCATAGGTTTGTTTTCTGTGATTTATATTTGAAGTAGAATATTTGATTCATTATTTATATTGGAATTAAGTTGATTTATGTTTGGTTGAGCTTAACAGTGGAGTTGCAGTCACAGTATAGGTAAGGCTGGAAGGGAGCAAAGTGGGTCCAAACCACTGGTCCATCTGATCCAACCTCCCTGTTTGAGCAGGGTCATCCCGGAGCACAGGATTGTGTCCGTATGGTTCTGGAATATCTCCAGTGATGGAGACTCCACAACCTCTCTGGGCAATCTGTTCAAGTGTGTGGTCGCCCACACAGTAAAGTTCTTCTTCATACTCAAGTGGAACTTCCTGTGCATCAGTTTCTTTTCATTACCTCTTGTCCAGTTGCGTGGCACTGCCAAGAAGAATCTCGCTTCATCCTCTTGACATTCTCCTTAGAGGGTGTCACTCAGAGCTTTCATATAGATACATAATTTTCCTTGAATATTTTTAATATGCCTGCAAAAGAAGCAAAAACATATTTCAACAATTGACCATTCACTTTTGCAGGTATTACAGTACAAATTACAGAGAAACTGTTGTTAAGGGTTTTACAAGCAATGGGAAATTTTGTTCATGCTTTTAAAATTTGAAACTTGATAGTGACTTTGGCAGATAAGCAATATCTGCCCTTTCAAGGACCACGTTTGTTACTTTTAGGCAGTTTTGTTTACTGGAATGCCTTAGAGCCAATGTATCTCTCTACATTATTTTACAAGTGTGTGTGGCCATGACCTTGGATTGTTCATACCAAAGTCAAAGAACGTCAATTTCTGTGTATTGTCAGTCATTATCTAATGAAAAAAAGACTGCCAAATGAGAAACTCTTATTCCAAGAAGTTCTAATAGTGTTGCTTGGAAATACTGGTGGTAAAATATAAAAAATACGTATTCATGGTGTGCTGGAGTATGTCTGGAGTAAAGAAGGCACAGAGATGCTTTGATGAATTGGAGATGTTTTAATTTCTTTAAGCAGAACAAAATACTGGAATATGGTTGTCTTTTAGTGTGTTAATAATTTAAAAAATGTTTGTAAGGTTTGCATCCCAAGGCGTGATCGCTTTTCTGTTGCCTCTCTGTTAACTGATTAGAGAGGAATGTTGACACAGATCACCTGTGGAAAACAGGATTAATGATCTTGTTGCAGCAGCTCCTCTTGGGCAGTGGAGAGAAGGCAAAGATGGCTGTGCTGGGGGTGAAGAAGGGTGGTTTTTTTTTTTGTTTTTTTTTTTTTTTAAGTGGAGCCAGGGCACTCTGCTACTGGGAAAGAAAAGAAGCTCAGTGGCCAGTTGCTGAGCTGAAGCAAGAGGGGCTAACAGGGATTTGCTGAGCAAATCCCTGTTGCAGGGAAATTTTTGTGGAGGAGATAGTGATAACTAATAGGCAGTTTGATTTTACTGTAATGAAGAGATCGTATTGCCATTAAGATAATTTTAACTTGTGCAGGGTGCCATGCCTGGATCTAGGGAAGCTGGGAGATTCTCATGAAGAGATAATTATAAACTAATTCTGTGCTGAATTTTTAGAATTCATGTTTTGCAGGAGTATGTAAAAATACCACTCTAAATGTAAAACAATTATAACTGCTTGTTGTTTTTTTCCTGTAATTTTAGGATGGGGACTCTTACATAGCATACAGTGGAAGCTTTCCTCATACATGTCACCTAGATTCATTTTCAGATTTGAGAACGTCATTACAAACACCATATGCACAGCATCAACATGTCAGTCTGTCACTATAAGTATCTTTATAATACACCTCTTTAGTAATTATTTGGAAAAGCATACATAGCTTTTTTCATAGAAGTTCTCTGTTTTTTGTCTTCCGCTTAAGCTCATGTCTCCAGGTACTATTGTTCCAAAATATTTTTGGCAAAGTATTTTTTACTGAGAATCCTGTAGAATATTTTAAAAAAATATTTTATTACATACCTTAGCTCTTCTTTGTTGGTTGATACATTTACCCTTTGGTTGTAATTATTTTTTAAGAGATGTATTAGTAGCTAGCTTTATTAACAATTTGTGAAAGCAACTGAAGAACTATAATACTTCTGAGATAGCAGGTAACCTTGGTTTATCTTTCCAAACAAAATGGAACTTAATAATAAAGGTAAGATTGGTAGTCAGTAAGTGTATGATTGAAGACAAACTCCGTGTTTACAAGCACTAAGTATTACTTCTGTAGAAGAATAATTACTTCTGGTGAAAAGAAAACTTCTGGAGTCACTTGCATACATTTAATAGGATTTTTCTTAAGGCTGTTGTCTGTAAACCAAAACTGTGACATAAACTGTGGAATTATGTTCAATTTCTCAAAGCTCTTTTATTGTTAAAATTTCCTTATCGGGTTAATGCATTTTTTTCCTCCTGGATGACTGAAGAAACTTAATCACCATTAATCTCAAGTCCTTTTTAAGGAAAATCAGTAGCCCAGGTGCTGACATTTTGATTTATTATATGGTACAACATTGTTCAGGATCAATATCTGCAATACCACTTTTAAAAATGTAATGACTCAATTATTAAAGTTCTCAGAATGCAGGAAAAATTTCATTTGAACTCTTATATTTAAATTAAATTTGAACAAATGAATGTGACAGGTTTTTATTTGATCATCATACATAGTAATTGCTGCTTTCCTTTAAACAGGGGTCTAGAAAATTTTGTCATAACAACATGGAGGTAAAGGAGCTGGAAAAAAATAGACTGACAGAAAACATTAGCAGCTTAGTACTATACTATATACTCTGGAAATGTAATATGTCTTAACATATTTTATGTCACAGGTACTAGGTTATGGGAGAAACTTTTTAATCTGCAGGAAGTCCATCAGTATTTTGAGTATTTCATATGTGACAATGGAAGGGAAAATGCTGAAGTACTACCAGGGATATTCTTGTGCTTGTTGTCTCTACATATTCAAGAGATTTGATATATGGCACTTTAATTCAGGATGAAAGCTACCTATATGGTTATTTTTTGTCATAATCATGCACCATACATAATCATGGCAAAAGTCTTAAAAGTAGTAAGTAACATGTTTTTGATTTGTGTCATGGTTTAACCCCCGCCAGCAACTAAGTGCCATGCAGCTGCTCACTCAGTACTCACCTGTGGGACTGGGGAGTCAATTGGAAGAGTAAAAGTGAAGAAACACTCATGGGTTGAGATAAAGACAGTTGAATAGAAAATGCGAAGGCTGTGCACAAAAGCAAAGGAAAACACGGAATTAATTCACTGCGTGGCTTGGGCAGGCAGGTGTTCAGTGATCTCCAGGAGAGCATGGCCCCATCATGTGTGACAGGTACTTCGGGAGACAAACACCATCACTCCAAACATCCCCCCTTTCCTCCTCCTTATTTTATACACTGAGCATTATGTCCTATGGTATGGAAGATCCCTTTGGTCAGCTGGGGTCTGCTGTCCCATCTGTGCTCCCTCCCAGTTTCCCATGCACCCCCAGCCTCCTCACTGGTGTGGTGGTACAAGAAGCAGAAAGGCCCTGGGCTCTGTGTAAGCCCTGCTCACCAATAACAAAAACATCTCTGCATTATCATCAGTGCTCAGCATAAATCCAAAACGTCCGTACTAGCCCCTGTGAAGTCAGTTAAGTCTGCCTCAGCCAAAGGCAGCCCAGAGTGCAGGAAATACCTTAACAATGTAATCTCTTTCTGGAAGGATTAAAAAACACACTTACTAAAAATCCATTATTTCAAAAATATTTAACTTATGTAAGCCTAAGAATATTCTAGTGAGTGTTTTAAGAAAACCCCAGAAGTGTAACTAGAGGAAAAACGAATTTTGAATTAATTTGGTATGTAGTCTGTGCTCCTTGAAACAAATAATATAGTGATTTGCAGGGCAGGACTCCAAATTGGCTGGAGTTCAGTGTGAATGTGCCAAGATCACAAGTTTGTACATTTCCCTGTAAAGCCAAGTAGTTTCTCGACTTAAAAAAAAGTTGCATTTAGATTAAAAGTGAAATGGCTAAGTGCTTTTTGGTCCTTTTTAAATAACAGACTAAAATATATATTTTATTACAGAGTATGTGCCCCACATAGGTATTCATGCATGTCTTAAGATGTAACTGTAAACATGTAACTAGTATAGGTTGTTTTCCTCTGTACTGCCTTGTAAATGTGCAGTGCAAGCACACTTGAGTTGCTATAGCCTTTTTAGGTCTGGATGCTTATAATTTCACTGCTTGCTTTACCCTTTTTTTTGAAAACAAAGTTCATACATATAATTCTGGCTAGCTGCAGGAATGCTAATAGAAGGTTGATACAGCTTTGTCTGTTTCTCAGGGTTTTTCTCCCTTTCTTCTCTGCTTTCTTTTATCTCTTTTTGCTTGCTTTCTGCCTTCATTATGCCTTAAATACTGAGTGCTCAGTGTGCTGGAATGTATCTTCTGTTTACTTACCCTTTTTTGCTCTCCCTCTCTCTTTTTTTGCCTGACTTGCTCCCCACTTGTCTTCTTGTGAAGGTTTTCAAGCTGTTCTAGAATATTTCAATGTATTCCTCTGAGCAGCCTTTATGTCTGCATTGCTTGTTTCTGGGCCCTGACTGAGCTTTACTTTTGCAAGATACATTCCAGCTTCTTCAATAACTGTGTAAGTAAATCTTCCCAAAATAGGTCACTTTTTGGAGGAATAATTTGAATATAGTCTTATAATTCAGGAATTAACCAGTACATGGATGTGAATCCTGTCTTGGCCTGAATCTTTCTGCGTTTTGAGAAATGGTTTTCTAGAGCAGGACTGTTACATTGCTTTTGCAGGAAGAATTGTGTCGAGTAGAAATGCTAGATATGGTCACCTTAGTTTTGTTGGCAGTGAAGGAATATAACTTAAACACTGAAGGTGTTAATTATTCAGGGAGAGAAAAATGAATGGAGGATTGGCCTTCTGTCATTGCTGCTGTTTCCCAGCCTTCATTGTGTGGAACCCTGAAAAGGGCATAAAGTTAGAAAGGCACTTTGCCTGTTCAGCTAATGTTGTTCTAGGGAACCAAATCCCAGTGCTAATAATCATCTACCATACAAGAATATTAGAACTTCTGAGTGAAAAACATCTGTCTGTCCATTTTCAGCCCTCTGAAATCAAATGTCAGAATTTCCACTTCAGTGATCTGTAGCATTTTGTTTTATGGTGGAACCACTGAATTTGGCTTCTTTCTTTAAAGGAAAAACCAAGTAAAAACACCTGTGTATTTTTTTTAAATGGTAGAATTTGAAGAGCTTAATGAAAATTAAGCCTGAATATGCAGTCATACAGTCACGTTGGCGTTTTTTCTTAATTTGAAGTATCGTGTCAAGAAGTTTCAGAAGTTCTATTGGATAGGAATTATACTAATGCTGTTCTCATTCTGTAGATCAACCAGAGACTTTTGTATTGATTTCTCTTTGCTTTGACATTCTGTTTTGGAGCAGAAGACAAGACCAGAAAATCTGCCATCCCCAACAGACAGATACAAACTGAAGTATCATCACTATGAAGCAGATAGGAATGAAGAATATAAGCAGTATCCTCAGAGAATTGCAGAAAAGAGAAAAGACCACCTCCGGTGTCCAGACGCTTCAATAAAGGTAGCTGGCAAACTAGTAATGGCATTTTTAAATAGCAAATGCACATCAGTATATAATTACAGTGTTTGGAGAGGTTTGCTCGTGTGTGTCATTAATTTCTTCCATGTTTTTATTGTAAAGAAATAAAAATGTGTAATTTCAGCATTTAATGTTGAAGAGGAAATAAAATATAGGAAGCTTATTTTGGTAATTCCAGAGCAAGCAAGTGAGGTGCTTTGAGAATTTAAGTATGCTTGTATTCTTTGTTAAGAAAAGTAACATATTGCCCTCATAATGCACCTCTAACCTGAACATGAAGATTAGCATGACTGATAAGGAAGAATTTACAGCCCAAGAAGAGAAGAGATAGCAGGAAGATCTTGGTAAAATGTTATTTCCTAAACCAGAAATTCATTCAAGCTTTTTTATTTTTTAAATATACAAGTAATTTAGTTATAATTCTGTTAAATGTGACTGTATATAGGACTTAAAAAAGGAGAAATGAAAGATGTTATCTGACCCTGAAGGAACTACTAACTGAAAATGGAAAGAAATATGGTGTTAAAATAATGAAAGATATTATCCATACTTCTTGCTTTGATGTTGTTTAAGATCCGCTACAGTTGAACTGCAAGCCATACTCATTCTGCCAGGTTCGTTTTGTGTTTTTAAATTAAAACTAAGATGCAAAGAAGGTAAGATCAATGGAGAGAAACTGAAAAACAAAAGGGTGAATAAAACCAACTCTTCTTTTGTTCTGAAAGAGATAGTGGAGAAGGGTGGTTGAATAGGGAAAGATACATCACTGTAGGTGTAAGGAAGTTGGAAAAATAAATAAAGAACAGTGGCGAGGTGGAATGCTAAACTCTGCTGAAGGCAGATGACCATTTAAGAATCTTAATGAGAAGTTAAGTATGCAGATGTTGAGGGGTCATATTGTGCTTACTGCTTTTCAGAGAAAAGGTTTGTTGTGAATAACAGTGAGTTTACTGATTTTACTTGCTTAACATTCAGTAGAATGTAAAGGGAAGGTCTTACATAAGGCACAAATTATGTTTCACATATTGTTGTTATTGGTTTACATATATTGTTGATAGCTTTAATAGAGCTTTCTCCTCCCACAGTCATGCTTCTAGTATTCAGATAAAACTTAGAGAACCTCCAAAAACCTATAAATAAACATTCTACTCAAAAGGCATGAATGGTCTAGTTTTATGTTTGGTGGCAGATAAGAACAGCTAAGTTAATCTGAAAATGAAGAAATAGAGTGCAAGTGTATACTGGTAGAGAAGAAGCGAGACTGGCCTTTTCTGGTGACTTTGGGTTCCAGAAAGATACTAAGCACTAAAAGTATATGTGCCAGTTCTTAACACAAATTTCAATATGATGTCTATCAAAACAATTTTTTGGCTTAGATATTATCACTAGCTGATTAGATTAATAAAACCTTTTTAGATTTCATTGCACGTATTTTAGTTGATTAGTGGAAGTTGCAATCATTTTTCTTTTATGGAAAGAAGCTGCTTGTTGAGGAGCACTGCTAACACACCTACTCTTGATTTCTTTCCCTTGTTATGCCCTTCCTGACATCTGTAAATGGTCTTCTTTGTCTGTTTTCTTCATATCCTCCATGTATTTCTGTAATACCTTGGGACTGATTTACAAGTCTCTTAGAACCATTCAGCAGCATGCTTTGGCTTTTCCCTGTCTAGACTATATTTAACTTCTTTGATGGTCACAAAGCAGCCTCTCTGCAGTGGTGAACTTTGAGCTATATGCCTAAGAGCAATTCCACTGCTTTCTCTTGGCCGTTCTTGAGCAGAACAGAAAAAAGGATGAGCTCTTGTCTTCTTCTCAGAGGTACTACAGTCTGCTTTCTCTGACTTGTTGCTGCTTTTTCGTAAAGCTTATAGGAACCACAGTAGCTTTGAGCTTTTTTAAAATTTATTTCTGTGTAAATGAAAGCTGGTAAGTATTCAGAAGATATAAGGAAAGACTGGAGAGTCAGATTTATAAGTTCAGTTTCTGTTGAAAATTTTAATTAATGTGAATTGGAAGAAGTAGACATTTTAAAAAGTAAAGAAAGAAAGGAAGAACAGTATTTTGAAATAAATTGTTGAGGAAAAGATGTCTGTGGGGGTTTTGTTTGTTTTTCTTACAATGCATTACATTTGATTTATGGAAACAATGTATTTTTGTGTAGAGTACACAGCTTGAAGATGGACATAATGATGATCTTGTCGCTCTTGATGAGAAAGCTCTCCTGCAGCAATGCTACACAAACAAGCCCTATAATATGCAGCACAGTATAAGGAAATCGGAAGCTGTAAGTGTTTTGGTTGGTATTATGCTGTTAACAATCTAGATGTGGAGAATGACTTCCCAGATGTTCAACAGAAGTTATGCCTTTGGTGATTTTGTTCTAATATGTGAGTGCACCTATTAAAGTCATGCGAGTTTAAACATTTCTTTCAATAGGAGCTGAACTGAGCAATCCAGTGAGCATTTTTAAAATCTTATCTGCAATGCTTTTATTTTTGCAGTGTATATAAATGAAAATGCAAATTATGAATAATAAATACAGATATGTTCATACAACTAAGAATAACTGAGCGAGTTGACTGAACCTGAATATAGTATTACATTCAGGGCCAGGTTGGATTTTGGTGATACTTCGAGTCTCTTCCAACTGAAGATATTCTATGATTTCTTCTGATCTGTAGCTTTTAACGGAGCCTGTATTCCATGATTCTATCAGCTCTACTTCTAGTGTTAGTTTGAGTCAGCTATGACTTTGGCCAAATGTTCAAGCTCCAGGGATGGAGCTTCTACGGCATCTCTAGGCAACATGTTCATGTCATACACTAGTCTCCTTGGGAAGTTCATTCTGTTGTCCATACCAAGCCTCTCAGGGCTCAGTGTGTAAATCTCACCTCCTGTTATACTGTTGGCTACTGTCAAAAAGAGTTTGATTATGTCTTTGTAACTTCTTTCTCATCACAGGATGTTTTCAGAGTGGCTCATAGCTGCTGGTCCTGCAAACTAAACAAACCCAACCTCCCTTAGCCTCTTGTTTCAGTTGCTTTGGCTCTGATCCTCTGTCAGATCCTTTCTGGGTTCCCCTCATCCTTCCTCTTGGGAAGGAGGAAGCCCTGAAAATTGGAAAGTATAGTCTCACTAGCATGCATAGAGGGGAATTAAAACTTTTCTTTCATGGAGGTACCCAATAATGTTTCTTTAATTTCTTACACAGACATATATTTTACTCCTTTTAGGACTTAACCATTAAGATTCTTGCCCATCTAAAGTTAGCTCTTGAATTTAGGATCAATTGCAATGATGAAGAACCTTGATTTGATATTGCATGACTCAGTATCAGCATATGCAAAATTATGGCTTTCATAACTGGTTTTTGAAAGTATTGTTGAGCAGAGTTATATGTTCTAACTTTCTCTTAAAATATTAAGCCATGAGAAATTTTATGCTGTGTTTCAAGTCAATAATATTTTCTTTACTCATGACTATGCCCTGAATTTTGCATCATTGCAAACATTGGTTTCTAATCTTGTCAAAGTGAATGCAGATGTTCCACTACTGAAGTCACTGTTCATTTTCATGGTAAGAAAATCTTTTGAGAAAGTGCTTTGATGAAGAAGTTGAAGAAGGTGGTGGTTTTGGACTAAATTTAGAAATCTATACTATGGACTGAAGATAATGGAAAAAAGTCTTGAAGTATCACTAGAGTAACTACTTAAATCAAATAAGGGAAAGGGAGCAGTGCAGGACCACAAAATAGCAGATAGTCTGCAGCTGGCATGCTCTAAAAGGAAGTCAGGAGTTGTCTGGGTTTGTACACAAGAATTGTGCAAAAAACCCCCCAAACTAATTGGAAAAACATCTTAATTCTTTAGTTTCAGAATACCTAAAAAAATGTCAGAAAGGTTGCATAGACCCCTAAGTAACAATAATATCTGTTTTTTAATATATAAAAATTGTCTTTTGGGAAAAAAAGGCAAATTGAAGTGCAGTTAAAAAGTTCTGAAATCTGGAAGAAAAAACAGAACTGCTGAGTCCTGGCTGTTGCTGGTGGCCTCCATATTGTCCTGGGGCATCCTCTTGTGCTTTGGTTTGTTTCTGTGTAAGGGGTGATGATCAACATCTGCACACTTTGCAGTGAGCAGCACAAGGTTATGGTTCAGTGTTATTTTAATAAAAATAATAAGAAGTTCATGGATGATATTTCCTGAGAGGCTTTTCAGATTGACCTGTCTCAGCAGAAAATTATTGTGGCATTCAGGAGAGAAAAATCTTGCACTGAGACTAAGTCTTAAAAGAATTTTTTGACAAAATATTGCTGGAGGTAAAGTTTCATTCTCAGAGTTGGAATCTGTGTCAACCATGAAACGTAGAACAGTGTGAGTTTCCTCAGGCTCTGTTGTATTTCCAGAATGTCTTGGAAACAATAGAGAAATAAGGATGCTGTCTGTCAGGGGAATAGTAGAATTCTCATATTTCTTGACAGCTAATATGCATAGACAAATTGAGTGTGGAACAGAGAAAATGAATGTATATTTGTTATGCAAATAGAACTCTATTAAGAAAGATAGAAAAAAAAATCAGTTGTGACATTGGTAAGATTGTGACCTCTGAATGGTTAAAAGATAAGTTGTTATTTGAAGCCTCTGGTGTTATATGTTTAATTTGCTCTTAGTCAGTTTTTCATTGCAGGAGGATGTTGCTGCAGAGAGAAGAAAACAGGCTGTAATAGAACAAGTGATGGTGGATCAGTTATGTAGGTACGTGACTTTATGCTGTAAAATTGAATTCTTCCTTAGAAGAATTTAGATCTGTTTGTGGCTTTTCTTGCTTAAGACGTGCTTTTGGCTTAAAGGATCAGTATGAATTGCTATGTGTGTGTTATCTTTTTTCTTAAGAGTAATGTTTAATTTTATACTTGAACCTATTTTAAAGGATTTACAACAGCACTAGGTCTGAGAAATAACCCTCCTGCACCTCAACAAAATATATGGATCCCTGCTGCTACAAATTGCACTTCTTCAATATTTATTGTCCTAGAATCTTAGCTTTATTAATACTCCTTTAACAATACTCACACAACATCTTTCAGATATAAAGGAGTATTATACCAGTGTTGGGCAGGTAGAAAAAAAAGGCATGAGGAAATCAAGTTGATTGAAGTTGTACAGTTAGGCTCTCTGAAATTCACTGCTATCCCTTTAGCTCCAAGAAAGCATTGCTGCTGTGTGGAAAGATCCCCCTATATTAAGCACACTTTAATAATTCAGGGCTTTGTGCAAGATGTCTGATTATGGCAATATAGGAAGATATGAGCTAGTTTAATATAGTTTCATTTAACTTTTCACTTGCTATAAATTATCTGTGGGTACATCTACAGTCTGTTGCATTCTGTGCCTAGTTTACAGTGTCCAAAGTCATCTGTACTTGTATTTTAGCCCATCAAATCTTAAGACTTTGAGGTTGAATTGTTGCACTTCACCATTTTATTTTTGTTTCCGTTATGATGGCTGTTTAAATGACTTGTATTGTTTAAAAGTCTACTAATGCTTTTATGCTATTTAAAAGCTGAGATAACAAGAAGGTTGCCTGAGAGAAACAAGATCATCATGAAACATAATGTTAAATTCCAAATGTCATTGTAGGATTTAAATTGTGCAACTGTTCAGTGTACAAATCCCCAGTTTTCAAACAAATGCTTGGCCTGTGTCATATATCTTTAAAGATTATTAAAAATTATTTTAAAATACACTGGTTATGTTGAAGTGTTTCACTACTACTCTTGTTGCATTTAAGGTACACTTTTGTGCATCTTAGTTCATGAATGCTCATTCTGTGTTTAATGTCCTTCAGCTGCTGTACTTTATTTTTTCTTGTGTTCTTTCTACTGCTCTAAATCCTTCTATTGATAATGTGAAAACAATATTCAGTATTGCTGAAGTTGCATGAGGATGAAGTTTTAATTTTAAAAATCTCTTATGTTCCAAATATAACTGTGCCAGTACTGTCAAACCAATTGGTATCAGATAACAAGATGTTAATTGGAGAAGATTAGTTCAAAACTGTTGAATGAAAAAAAACCCTATTAAAGGAAACACAAAGGTGTTTGGAATAATTTTTTTAGTAGAACCAGTTTTGCAGTTAAATCAGTAACTGATGTGTGTAAAGATGCATCTGAATAGATCAGAGAGCAAGTGTAGAAAACCATAATAGCTGTGCAAAATTATTTTTTTCCTTCTGATAACCATTTCAATAACAAAACAAGTACCTCCTTTACTTTTAAATGGTCTCTTCTTTTGTTTACTTGTTGAACTGATACAAAGAATATCAAAATGTTCCAAAACCAGTTCATCTATTTCTTTTCTGCTTGATGCAACTTTTAAGATCCTATCAGCTGTGTAGTCTGTTCTTTGAGGGAGGAAGTACGAATGTTTTTGTTGGATGACAGGTTGAATGGGGCTCTGAGCAGCTTGGTCTAGTGCAAGGTGTCCCTACCCACAGCCAGGGGGTTGAAATTAGATGGTCTAAGATCCGTTCCACCCAAGCCATTCTTTGATGAGGTCACTGGCCAGTACTAGAAACTGCTGTCACTGATCTTGGAGGGAGCCATAGATAAGAATATCACTGATGGAATATTTACAGAAACAGTGGAATTAATGAAAAAATGCACAACCCTTCATAATAGTAAAGTTTATTTTATATAAAGATATATAAAATAAACTTTAAATAATGCATATATACATGTAAAGTTGCAACATAGTAGTCCACTGCCAGAATATTATTGCATGTATTTGATTTTGAGTAATAGACTTAAGGATTTGTAAAAACAAACTAAAAATCAAGGCCACAAATGTATGCAAGCTTAATGGACAACTTCAGGATTTTATTGCTGTGTTATTTTTCAGTGTTTTCTTTCTTGAGTAAGAATATGTAAAATCTGAAATTCAAACACACTAATAGTCAGAGGGGTTCTCCCTGCTCTTTGTGGTCAGAGCTGTTATAAGTGACCCAGAGCAGTCCATGCATTCTGATGTTTGCAAGGAAGCTCAAGGACTTCTGGAACTTGGGACAGCACCAGTGCGTTTTAGAAAAAGAACACTGCATGAAACAAAGTAAGTTTATAGAAATACATTTTCTGCTGGTTTTTTTTAATATTTTTTTTTATTTTTTATTGGCTCTGCGAAGTCTGTTTGCCTTTCCAGATGTTTTATTTCTGGCTTGGATCCCCCAGCTTCATGTGAGGCCTTGTTTGCAGCCTTCATGTGCTTGTTATTGCCTAGTGGGATCTTTTTATGTATATTCTTTGTGTATAATGATTGATTCATAGAATTTATAAGACCTGGAAGAACATTCTTAAGCTTGCATTGATATTATTCATCACAAGGTTTTGTCAGCCTCTTCTGAGCAAGTTGGGTGCTTGCAATCCTGTCATATCCTTTTAGAGGTTCCTACCATGAGGTACGTAAATTGCATAAATATGCATCTGTAAATGCTAATGTAGATCTTCACAATATAATCATACTTTTCTTTCATGTTT
This sequence comes from Pithys albifrons albifrons, assembly GCF_047495875.1. Taxonomy (NCBI): domain Eukaryota; kingdom Metazoa; phylum Chordata; class Aves; order Passeriformes; family Thamnophilidae; genus Pithys; species Pithys albifrons. The sequence goes on from NC_092460.1 coordinate 63,570,746, forward strand.
TGATTTCTGCTGCAATAATTAACTCTACTGGCATTTAAATGACATTCCTGGACTCAGCATTGAAAGACTAGCTCTGAGAAAACACTGTGATCCATAAAATGAAATGAATTTGCAGGTCTGAGGTATTTTCTGTTAATTTTTTTCAACATTCGGGCAAGGATCTCTGCATTGTGTATTTTAGCACCCTGCTCTAAAGTCTTTCTTATCAAATGTAATCTTAAAAAAGACAACAAAACCAGTCTCTCAATCTCTTACACACATCACACGGACAAATCTCCTTTTTTGGAACTAGTAATAGGCCAATATGAAATGTTTGGGTGGGTAAAGAAGCCCTAATCTGGGTATTTTTGCAAGACAACACATTGATTCCTGGAAGTATGGTGAGTGGTAGGGGTTTAATTCTGTATATAAGTGTATGTAAACAAAGTATCCAGGTCATATTTATGCCTTCTGTGAATGTACTCTCATATTATATAATCACAGAACACACTACAACTCTGAGTTGCTTTCTTATTCAGCTACAAGGGATCATCTCCTCAGCCAGTTGCCAAGGATACCATATTTCATGTTTTTTGCTGTTTTAAAATGGTTGATTTTTATGTAACATTTATCTGTGAACCTATAGGTATCATTAACATGCTGCATTATTTTCACAGAATAAAGACCAAATCAGGATTAACTGAAAATATGCTCTCCAGCAAGCTACGCTTTGATAGTAGGATTATATCGAGGTAATCACAAATTTTGTGAAGCTTTTCAAATCTGTGAATTTGTGTGTGATGATACTTATTCTCTTGAACTAATGAATTGCACTGAATGTTTCTGTTGTCTATGTTGAAGAAAAAAGTACATGCTGTGTAGTTGTAGATACATGCATACATGTGCAATACAAATTTTGACATGGCTGATGGATAGTGGCTTTACAGTCCCACTGTAGAGTGTTAAGAACTGTAAGTCATATTATGTTACCCATAGCTCTGTTCAGGACAATTAGCACAGGGACTAGTAAAATAATGCTTTTAGCTGTAGCATCCCAGTTGATTAAAACTTATTTTAGCCTTGTCTTACATGTGGCAACTGTTGTAAATGTCATAATTGTAGATGTGGCTTTGCAACTTATTTGCATCTTGTTATGTATTGGACTTTAGGACATCTTTGAAACTGTTCTAATTTGAATAGCTGTGGCATAAACATTTTTTTTTCAGCTTTGAAAGTGATGATTTTTTGAAGCTGTGAACTGTATACTTACTAGACAAAACTAAGGATTCAGCCACATAGCTTCACATACACAATGACTGCAGTAGTCCTGGTATACATAATCTCCTTTAATGAGTGAAAATTATATTTATATACTAAAACGTGAAGCCTTGAAAGGTGTTTTTAACATTATGGTAATGGAATATTGCATGAAAATGTGTGACTGAATCCAGAAGTTGAATTCCTTGGTGGGTTAGAGAAAATAGTTAAATACCACTTTAATAAAAATCAGTTGTACAATACACAACATTGAAAATAAGTATTGAGAGCAGCCTTCAGGATAAGAACGTGGGGATACTGATGGATGAGAAGCTGCAGAACTCGGCAGTGTGCACTCACAGCCCAGAAAGCCATCCATGTCCTGGGCTGCATTAAAAGCAGTGTGGCCAGCAAGTCCAGGCATATGATTTTCCACTCTACTCCACTTTCATGGGACCCTGTCTGGAGAACTGCATGCAGCACTGGGGTGCCCAGCACAAGAAGGACGTGGACCTGTTGGAGTGAGTCCAGAGGAAGGTCATGAAGATGATCAGAGGGCTAGAGCACTCTCCAGGGAGGACAAGCTGAGAGAGTTGGGATTGTTCAGTCAAGAGGGAAGGGAGGGCATGAGGAAGACCTTATTGCAGTCTTCCAATGCCTAAAGGAGGGCTGCAAGAAAGCTGGAGAGGGACTTCTTACAAGCACATTTAGTGGTAGGACAAGGGGGAATGGCTTTAAACTGAAATAAGGCAGGTTCAGATTAGGATGAAATTCTTTACTGTGAGGGTGGTGAGGCACTGGAACAGGTTGCCCAGAGAAGAAGTGAATGCCTCATCTATGGAAGTATCCAAGGCCAGGTTGGCTGGAACTCCAAGTAACCTGGTCTAGTGGAAGGTGTCTCTGCCCATGGCAGAGGGGTTGGAACTAGGTGACCTTTTAAGGTCCTATCCAACCCAAACCATTTCTGATTCCAAAATAAATATTATTTATGTTTGGGTTGAATAGGATTTATGTAGATGAAAAACATGAAGGTGCTTTTTAATTTCCCTTCTAGAAATGGTCGTGATGCTTGTAGAGAATTTATTGGATTTTTTTTCGCATGTGACAGATCACTTACTGTGTATGAATTTTGACAGTTTGGAAAAAACAGGTAGGATAAAAAGGTTTTAGAAAACATTTTCCACTATATCTAAGAAGCTTAAATAAATTTTATTGTTTTAATACCAGTTTTGAATTACTTCACAGAACAAATGCCTTGCCTTTCATTCAAAAGGGAGTTTATCAACTTCAGCGTGGACAAAGGAAGGGAAAAGCATATGATCTTAGTGATCTCTATGTTGTAAGTATTCCTATGAATGTAAGGCAATTTTGTTGGTGATTTGGAACTAATATTTAGATACTCGAATTGAAAATTGTGATCTAGCCTTCTGGGAAGACGAAAAGTCTTTCCCTTCAGTAACATTTTCAAATTAAAGATTTTCAGGAGTCTGGATTATTTTGCTGTCCCACGTTTTATTGATCCCAATTTAGCCTTCAGATTAAGCTGTAGTTTGTGATTTTTTCCCCCTAGAGGGCACAAGACTGCAAGGAGTGTGGACCTGTTGTAGGCAAAATTAGCGTTTAAAACAATGGTAAGCTTCACGTATCAGCTGATCTGAAGAGTGTCTGCAAATTGTATTCCATCTTCTGTACTGCTGTACTTCTGGGTTAAATGTTCACGGTTTATAAATATTTGAGCAAGTTTTAAAGTACAGACTGTTTTCACTGAGTTCTTCACATCCCCCTGCAAATCTGAAGTTTCAGAGCAAAAACTGTATAAAGTACTGAAAGTAAAAGAAGATGACATTAGTATTTTTGTGTGCTTTGTCTCATCATATGGCTTATCCTAACTGCTTAATTGTAGTGACAATCTAAGAATTTCCAATAGACGAGTTAACGTTATGGAGATTGAAGGTACTTGTTAGAGATTTTCTTTTTTTATTGTTGTGTATTTTTGCAGCCTACTCTCAAGTTCAATAGCTCTTTGGAATGATGTTGTATCTGTGAATCTCCGTGTTTTCAGTCTTGCTTTCTGGGCTGACATTAAGATAAACAGATTTCTCACAAAGTTCAAATGTTGAAACATTCGCACTATAACAGTGTCTCTGTCTCCTCCTTGTGAATTCTTGAGTTTTGAAGATTTTATAACCTAAGCTTGCATGGATATTACAGTTAGAGCCACTGCTTATTATTATTATTCTCAGCATTCTTGGCTTTTAGTTTTCTGCTTTTCTTTCTCTCCCCTCCCCTCTTCTTCCAAACCAAAAAGCATCTCTAACTTTGAAGAATGTGTGAGGTGTGTCCTCAGTCCTGAGCTTGGAAGGAGTGGGAATTTGTAATACTGGGTAATAGAACTCTGTGCTACTAATAATGTGTTTTTATTCTGTATTTCTTAGAGAAATCTAGAAATGTTAAAGAATAACTTTACTGTTAAACATTGCAGAAATAATTTTAACTTTGAGAAGGCAACTTTTTAGTTGTTTGTTTATCTCAAGTACAATTTGAGTTTCTTGAAAATAACTGAAGAGTTTCTTCTAGTCTGAGAGAATTTTGCTCTCATGGAATCAGTGTTGCACCTTCTGTGACTTGCTTGTCTGATCCAGTGAGTTTTGGATCTTACAGGGATGAAGGGAGAAGAAAAGTTGAAAAGGACAGCCTGTCTGATGGAACAACAACCTGTAGCCTCACGTTTCGTAGCTGTAGGTTAGGCAACAGTGTGCCCTCTTACTAGACCAACCAGCATCTAGAGTCTTCAGCTCAGCTTTTAGTCTGTGTTCAGAAGCTTAACTGACCTTTGATACACTTTTTCATCATTTCATAAATGTTTTCAACAAACACTTGAAAGTCTTGGACAGTGTCATATACAAAACACACAGAATCACAGAATATGGAGAGATGGAAGGGACACACAAGGATCATCAAGTCCAACTCCTGGCTCTGCACAGGACCATCACCCAGAGTCACACCATGTGCTTGAGAGTGTCATCCAAATCCTTCTTGAACTGTCAGTCTTGGTGCTGTGACCACTTCCCTGGGGAGCCTGCTCCAGTACCGAGCCACCCTCTGGGTGGAGAACCTTTTTCTAATATTCAGCCTAAATCTCCCCTGACACAACTTCAGGCCATTCCCTTGGGTCCTGTCACTGGTCACCACAGAGAAGAGATCAGTGCCTGCCCCTCCTCTTCCCCTTATAAGGAAATAGTAGATTGTGATGAGGTGTCTCTTCTTCTCCAGGCTGAACAGATCAAGTGACCTCAGCCTCTCTACAGCTTCCCCTCAAGGCCCTTCACCAACTTTGTTGCCCTCCTTTGGACACTCTCTAATGGTTTAATGTTTTTCTCATATTGTGGTGACCAAAATTGCACATAGTGTTTAAGGTGAGGCTGCCCCAGTGCAGAGCAGAGAGGGACAATCCCCTCTCTTGACCGGCTGGTGATGCTTTGCCTGATGCCCCCCAGGACACAGTTGGCCCTCCTGGCTGCCAGGGCACTACTGACTCATACTCAACTGGCCATGGACCAGTTCCCTTTCTGTGGCACTGCTTTCCAGCATCTCATGCCCCACTCTGTGAGAATATCCAGGGTTGCCCCATCCCAGGTGCAGAATCCAGCACTTCCCTTGTTGAACTCCATATGTTGGTGATTTGCCCAGTCCTCTGATTTGTTGAGGTCTCCCTGCAAGGCCTCCCTGCCTTTGAGGAAGTCAACAGCTCCTCCCAGTTTTGTGCCATCTGCAAACTTGCTCAGTACCCCTTCCAGTTCTGTGTCCAATTAATTTATGAAAATGTTAAAGAGCACAGGGCCTAAGGCACAACCTATTTTTAAATCATTGTATGCTTTACCAACAGGGAGCTAATCTAACTTTCCGAAGTGTTGATCATAACCTTCCAGAAAGTGTTAAGCAGAACCCTGTTTTCACTCTTCATGTGATAAGTATTGATGAAGCAGCTATGGATTTTCTGAAGTAAGTGCTGCTAACTGTTTTTCAAATTACTTTGTCTCCTTTAAGCAAAAAAGATTTTTTTTTCATAAGAGCTTCTATTACCTTCTTACTTATACTGCTAAAAGCAATCTGTATTTAGGCTATTTAAATTAGTAATAGATGTTAGTGGATTTTACGTAGTTCAGTAACTTTCTAGAATAAGGAGTGAAAGAATTAATTAAATTATGAAGCTATCTTATTTGCTGTGTTTAAAGTCACATGTTTTTATGCACAAATCATAAACTGAAAATTTTCTTACATGATGAACTAAAATACTACATTTGGAGAAAAATGCTTATTTTATGATGAATATTATTATTGAATCTTTTGTGACATGTATGTTAAAAGCTTGTATCAGTCATGGTAATGCAAGTGTTTGAACACGCACAAGAGAAGAATTGGAGGTTTCTATCTCTGGGGTTTTACTGGGTGGGGTTTTTTTTTTTTTTCATTTTTCTTCCTTCCTCTGCCTTCATTCTTCCAGGCATTGCTTCATGTTGAAAACTGCAGGCACTGGGACAGGATCTCTGCACTTATTCTTTCAAAAGAGTTTTTACTAAATTACATTGTGAAGAGTCTGAAAGATGAGAATTTTTTAGAATTTTTTCAAATGGTTAGGTGAATGGTAATTTTGAGTATGTGTCTCATACCAATATCTATATGGTAAGTAATCTGTCTAGGGAATTAAGTATCTTTCTTTGTGGTTTCTGACTTTTATTGTGAATGTACCACTTTTTAGCACAAATAAAATCTTGGTATAAAATTTATCACACTGCTGTGCCTGCCTGATCATGGAAGTTATTTAACACTGTTGGAAATACAGTCAGGATTTGATTACTCAGGTTTTGGTGAGGACTGTCTGCTGATAGCAGATGTTACAAGGTAGAAATTTTCATGGAATCATAGAAAGGGGCCTCAGGGCAGGGTTTATGGCAGCAGACTGTTCAAGCCTGCATCCAGATGGGTTTTTAAAGACCTTTAAGGATAGAGACTCTGCAACCTCTGTGGGCAACCTCTTCCAGTGTTCAGTCACCCTCATAGTACAGAATTGTTTCCTGATGTTCAGAGGGAACCTCCTGTGTTTCAGTCTGTGCCCATTGCCTCTTGTCCTGTCATCGGGTATCACTGAGCAGAGTCTTCATTACTCCCTCTTGTCAGGTATTTATACACACTCGTAAGATCCCTCAAGCCTTCTCTTCTCCAGGCTAAATAGTTCCATCTCTCCCAGCCTCTCCACATATATCAGAGGCTTTGATCCCTTCTTGATTAGGAACAGCATAATAAAATCTCAATTAAATATCTTCAATATCTAAAGACTACTTTTGTTAGCACAAGTTGACTATTATTTTTCTTTCTGCAAGTGCTTAGACGTGTGAAGTGTGTTCTCAGTGATGGTAATATTCACTGTAATGTCCCTTTATAATAAAAGCTTTGCAAAGGAGCCCTAGTGAGATATCAGTGCATGGAACAGTAAATTCAAATTTAATTGGTTATAGAAATACATAGTTGTATGATGCTTAGTGCTAATTGTTCCCTCTCTGCAAGGTTTCCATGAAATAAAACACAATATAGTTTAATTTAAAATATTTTATGTAAGAAATTTACATCTCAGAAGCCGTCATTCAGGTAAAAGGCTTTTTCTTTCATTTGTTGCTAATCTTACATGTCTGAAATTTGGAGTTGATCCAATGTTATTACTGAAGGCTCCAGAAAGAAGACCTGCTCACTGAGTTGTAATTTTGGATTTTTTTCTATCTGTGGTGGAATAGATTGTTTCTTTTTTTTTTATACACTCTCTCTTCTTTCCATTAGTAACTAAATTTCAGACAATAAACTCTGTCTTTTTCTTCTATATGTGAGTGTTACTGAATTCTGTAGTCTCTGGTGCAAAACCCTGGAACTGAGTCCTCTTACCTTCATTACTGTACTGACAGAGAATGCTGCTCAGGTACAGTCCAAAAGGTCTCTTGCAGGTTTCCAGGAGCAGCTATGACCTGCTGTCTCAAACCATGAATCTTTTGATTTACACATATTTTCAAGAAAGTACATTGTCTTCTGTGGGTGGTTGTTGACTTTCCAGTTTAGGTGGTTTGATATAGGCAAGCTTTTATGAACTTTGTAATTGGAAGTATGTAGAGCAGAGATGCAAATTCTTAATAGACAGTAGAGAGGTAAGTCTTTGACCTCAGAAAACAGGAGTATGCCACAGCAAAGCACCAGTGAGCAAGCAGCTTTCTTCTTCCAGTGGGTTCTTCCACAATATATTTTTATCAACCTTTATAACAATTTTTGGTGAAGGCCTATGGGAAGCCCTTCTCAGAAGGGAACTTGCCAGGAAAAGAACACAAAATATACCATAATTCTAGATTTGCTGATCCAGCTCTCAGTCTGCACCATTGCTGTTTGTATCCTAAAGAGAGATTTGTAACTATTACATGTTATTTTCCTATTGGTGATTAAATCTGGCTGCTTTAATAAACTCTTCCAGTAGCATGACCTGAAGATTAGGATTGTTTTGAAATAACTTTCTGGAGATTTTATGCACGGGAAGAATTTTCCATGATTATTGAATTAGTAGATTTGCTGTTAATGGAATATTGTCAGAAAGGAATTTCTGCATATCTGTAGCTGTTCAGCAAGAACTTTTATTAGTGCCCTCTCAAACTCAAGCAATTTGATACTGTGCTTATTAAGGGTAGTATATGAATTAAATATAAAGTTCAGTGTGTTTTGGGGGTTTTTACTACAGCTGTTTTGAATATAGTAGTATTACATGTAATTTCACCAGTGAACATTAGTTTTTATTTCTTTAGAGCTTCTTCTGTAGAATTCAAGCAACAGTGTTCCAAGCAAGTGGTCAATGACGGCAAAGTTTTCAAGAAGATTCAAGGTTTGTGTCTAACAGAACCCATTTTATTTTAATTTCTGTATCTCGTATCTCTGTATCTTTACAGCTCAGTGGAATGAACAGTAGTGATGTTATGGAGATTTCATTTGTATAAAAGAAATTAGACAACAGTTAGCTATTTATCAGAGTATTACTAGAATCTGATACTAGCACAAATCAGTCATACGAATGCTTTTTCCTGTCTCTTTAAATAAACAGTCTGGGTAAAGAATGTGGAGAAGGTAGAAAATAATTATGAATGTAATCAATAAACTGTTAATCTCTGTATTGAAATATTCTCTGAAAAAATCCTAAAGCATAACACTGATCCTGTTAACTGACATTAAATTTGTTGTTGGCAAAGTGTACAAGCACAATCTTACTTCTTAATTTTCTTCTAGATACTTCTTTTGGCCATTATTTCTATATATTGATAGGTTGTGGTTTGGTATTCTTTATTATTACACTTATTAAAAATCGTGAGTATGGTTGAGTAGTATACTCTCAAATATGTAAATAAATTCTGTTAGGATCCTATCTGCAGTCTTTAGGACAAAAGCATAGCTTTGTGTTTAAAATTATGGTAGGATGTTTTTTCAGTGCCGTATATTATCTTTGTAACCTGTGGTCAGCAAAAACTTGATCTGAGCAGTTCCAGGTTTGTATAATCTCCGCTGTTTACTGTCATTCGCTAAACCTGGTTTATGCAGACACTCTTTGGTCACTAGAATATGCTTGGACATTTACTGTTACAAAAAATTTTTGGAATAAAAATTAGGGTTATTTTTTAATCCTCTAGCTATTCCATTTTTTCCCCTTGCAGAATAGACACCAATTGAGAAATCTGTGTCTAAGGTTTGCTGGAGTGGCCTGAAAGAAGGTTATGTGGGTATACTTCAAGGCACCTTTGGCATCTGAGTATCAACTTCACTGGAAAAAACTTCATTCTTTCACATTATGTTGTGGTTGGGAGTGGGAGCTTCAGATAAAGTTTATTAGAGAAGCCCTTCCATTGAGTCAGGAGGTGCAGAAAGGATGCCCTTGCTTTCTAAACTTCTCAGAGAGGAGCTTAGGTGCAGCTGGATCCAATCTTAGTTCCAGACTTTTTCAACTGATTTAAATATAAGGAATTATAGTGGTGTGATTGAACCTTTGTACAACGTTTATCATAGGACTAAAGATGGCAAACCAGGTATATTTATATAAAACAAATTATTTATTATGACAAATGATTAGATAAAAGATCTTAATCAGAATTATTTACTACAAAGTATAGAAGCTAAAACTAGTAGGATAGGATAGTATAGTGCACTGTATTAAAGCTATCAAAAAAGAAAGGAAACTATTATTAAGTAGAGATTGATGAAACTCACCCATACCAACAGCCATGGACAGATCTCTCACTCAGCCGTGAGGGGTAACCTTGAGGGGCGTCCCCACACACACTTCAAGAAGGATTATGTTAGAAGAACCTACCATGTGAATGTGGACTGGGCTTTTATCGTATAAAGTGATTGACTGTCAGTCTTATGTCTCCAGGTCAGCTTAGCAGCTTCTCTGCCAAATCTTTACCTCATTATTAGGATGTTAATTTGGGGTTGATGTGTCAGACTGTTTTTAACATAATTCAACACCAAAACCAGCAAGATATATCTTCTCTCAGTCCACCACTATTAGCTTTGCAAACAGGGAATTGTTTGAGTTGCTTGAGGACATTCCAGGCCGGAGCATCCTGCTGCACCTTGCCCCTATTTTTTTTATAATTGTAGATACAAGTAATTTGAGGGTAATAGCAGGTGACTTCTGTTAACAGAGTAGGCTGAGAAACTCAGGCATCCCTAAAGTAAACCTATCTCAAGATTTTGGTAAGGCTCTTGTTCTCTGCCTGTAATTCTGGAATGGTTTTGCAGAATTACTCTTATTTGTTCTTGTCTCCACATGTATTAACATCTTTGTACAATAAAGAAGCAACTCTGTTTCATAGTGGAATGTTTGTATTGTTCTGAAGTTGCTTTATATGTTGAATGACAGTAATCAGTGCTAGCAGAAATAATCACAGTTTTACAGTCTGAGCAGATAGAGGGCAATAGCCATTATTCCTTTCCTTCTGTAGTCTCTCTGAAAGTTTGTTAGATATTGCTGCTGCTTTATATGGTTTCCACTCTAATGTAAGTAAGTGATAGTTTCTTTTTGGACTGGCATTCTTCCCTCAAAGATCAGGGAGCCCAGATACATGGATATGTCATTTTAACCAGCACTATCATAAGTAGATGTGGTGTTCCGTGTTGTCTCCATAGCAAGTGGCCAACTTCAGGTAAACATTGTGTCCTCTATTTCTCGAAATTCTCAGGTATATTCAGAGGAACACTAAGTAAAGGAGGAGTTCGGGTTATAACAGGCTTAGGAAAGTATTTCCGACAAGTAGACCAGAACAGAAATGGTTTCCTCTCCCAGGCAACCTTTAAAGAAGCTCTAAATGTATTTCATTTGGAAATGCCTGAAGGGTTAAGTGTAGCTGAAATTGTAATAATTGGTATTATCTTTCTTAGTGTATGGACTTGCTTTTTTTTTCCTTCTTAAATCTGTAGTTTAATAGTTGATTTTCACACATGGGTTTTTTTAGTGGTGGTCTTTTTTTCCCCTTCTGGTATACTGGTATTTCTGCATTCAGTTCTATGTGACATTCTTAAAAATAAAAAATAATATATTTAAAAACAGGCAGTCTTTTTACATCATGACACGAGAAAGCAAGTGAGGTTATGGTTAAACTAATTTTTTTTGCTTAAAAAATTAATTTAGGCTATTTTCTTACATTTTTTCTTGATTTTTGTATATACTAGGTTTTAAAAAATAGCCCATAGCTGTCAGAACTGCAAATAATTAGAATTATAGTCACTAGTGACCAATGAAGACAGTTACTATTTTTACAAATCTTTGAGTGATTTTGGATTTAGATTCGGGGTGTTTGGGTGACAATACTGTAATTTTCCATTATAGCAAATGTTTTATTCTAGGACATAGTGAAGAACTTTGGCAAAATACTTTTAAATTGCAGGACTTTGAATCCCTATGGCTTATTCTTGATGATAGCAAGAGTGATAAGGTCGACTATGGAGAATTTACTCGTGCCATATTTAGGAAAGCATTTGTAAGAAAAGTAAGTTTCATTGCAGATATGCTAAGTGTAAATATTTTGCAGTCTAACTTTGGAGTTAGTTACTCATCATGTTCTGATTGTTAAGTTTTGTTGTTGTTTTTCTTAAGTTGTGTATCTGGTAATTGACTTTTTAAAGTAAAAGTAAATTAGAGGATTGCATGCTGTTCCACTGTTGAATTCGTTAATTTTAAACTCTATTTATTATTTTGAATTTATGTGTATGTGTGCTATTATAGTTCAATCCAGTGTATAAAGTATTTGGCATCTTGAAATTATCTGTTCCAGACGTCTGTTTCCTTATTTTGGCAGATGATGGTATCTGGGTTGATTTTTTTTTTTTCCCACAGTGCCTGAAATAGAAGGCAATAACTTGTCTCCTTTTGAAACCTGCAATTAGTCATTATATTTGAGACTTGTTGTATTTTAGATGGCACTTGTTATATGTCTATAATGTAATGTGGAGCTGTTTGCAGTATCAAACACTAGTTACAAACCAGCCAAGTAGTAGTGACTGGATATCAAGATGAAGAAAAATGACATATACTTTCATACTTTCAATCATGGAGGGATTTGACTCCTCTAGCGTTATGTATTGAGTATGTGCATTTGAGTAAACTGAAATGAAAATGAAGCTGCTGTTAGCAGTGCTGAAGAGGCTGTGTGGAGACTTCTTTCAAAATGATGCAGGAATCTTAGTAATTGGAGGAGACAGAAGGGGAAGCAGCTTAACTTCTGATTCTAAGGATGAGCTAGAAATTATGGAGAGAAGATAAATTTTTTTGAGTTGATGAGGGGATCACAATTGATATGAAAGCTGTTCACATAACATAATCATGAAACTGCAAAATGTAGAATAATATTCTGGTATCTGGTGCCTTACATAAAATAGGTAAATTGACATAATCCACTGCACAAGTTCTGTAAGTATGTGCTAGATAGTTAAGTATATTTGATATATTCATCTTTACACTTTTTTTCCTTATATGCCTATAATTTAACTCTTTTTTCCCTATAGGCTTATATGAAATTAGATTTCAACAAAACTGGGAGTGTGCCTATGGTAGATGTCAGAAAATGTTACTGTGCAAAGAAACATCCTCTGGTATTGGCAGGTAATTCACATGAACAGACAAAAAGATCTGTAACTACTGAAGTCATCTTGTTAGCAAAAATACCAGATTCAGAAACTGGTTAGAAATACAAACTATTTTCACATTGGCTTAGACTAGAGCTGTTCATAACTTTTTTGTCTGATGACTTAAAATGTGTCTATCCAGAACATGACTATAAATAGTACTGGAGTTCATATATACAATTTTAATACTGCTCTTTATCAAGCTGCAAACACTGCATATATGCAGAGTAGTTCTTTTCCCTGCCTGTGTAGGACTACATGTAAGCAGTTATTTCTCAGCTTTCATCTGAAAGTTATCAGTGATACCATGATAATAGTTTTTACTTAGGAGAATACTCTAATTTTCACAATAATGTTTTCCATCAAAATATGCAAGGATTCCAGCTGACACAGAGTGTACTCAGCACTTGAATAATTCATTCAGAAGGAACTTCATTTATTTCTGGCACAGGTTTGTCATCCTTTATAGAGGAAGTGCTGGTTTCTTCATTTTTCATTCATTATTCATTATTTTTTCAGGATTCTCAAAAATGTTTAAAATGTGCCATTAGGAAAAAGTAGGAATTTAAGTATTTGTATGACAGTTTCTAAAATATTATCTCCATGTACCCAACCAGTCACTGTGAAAGTCTGTTGTGTTGTGACCCTTTTGTTTTTACCTGTAGAACAGGATGTTTTTTGTAGTGCCAATGATTTTAATGGCAACACATGAAGACATATAGTGGTAATAGGAATACAACATGCATTTTTTTCCAATGCTATAATGGCATATTTTTTGCAGTTTTTCTGAATGATATGGAATCATCTTTAGTATTATCTTTATAAAGCCACTAGGCAGATGTAAATTGCAGAACACTTTTCAAATGCTAATTTGCATCTTAAAGTTTTCCTAGACCTTTGAATTTGTATTATGGTTAAACACATGGTTTCTTACAAGATAACTTTTGAAATATGAAAATTTTAGTTTACAAATGCATTATTCAATTTTTGCCATCACTTGAAGAAAAAATATTCCTGATGTCATAATTCATTGCAATTTACTGACCATGTTTCTGTTGATATTTAATGCTATGCTATCAGAGTAAGGTGATTTCTACAGCTGGTATTAAGTGAGCCAGTGACTTAATTCTGAAATCAGAATATTGACTTTGTTCATGAAAAAAATACTTGCAAGCTAAAATTTGAAAGTTTCTTGCCTGAAGTATATTAAATGATGCATATTCACTGTTCTTTGAAATGTATTTAATGGGATATATGCTTTTATAGGCAAAGCTGCAGAAGAAGAAATTAAATCATCATTTCTAGAAACATTGGGAGAGTCCTGCAGCAGCCCCAGTGAAGTTTCCTATTCCGAGTTTGAAGATTACTATGAAGGATAAGTTTTGGAGTCATGTGTGATGATGATTTTGTTAATATCTTAAGGAACTCTTGGGGAATTTAGAGTGGAAAACAAGAAAAATGAAGAAGAGATTTTCTAAACAAGGAGTGACTAAATAAGGGAGGATTTAGTCGTAATGTGCATTATTTTATAATGAGTGTGTTAAACTGATTTCAGGGACTGAAAACTTTAGATGCTTTCAGAGTAATATATGGCAAATTTCTTAGAATGTCTGTTCAGCTATGTTAGCCATTCTTAATACAAATGCTGTTCTTTTTTTTTCCGTTAGAAATAATAAAAGCAGTTTCTCATACAAGAAGTTGTAATTTTTTAATACTAGAATAAAGTTGCCTATTTTAAAATAAGAGGGAATTAGAATACAAAAATTCATGAAGGTGTATATGCAAGAGAAAATTTCATTTTATGATGCATTGTGAAAAGTCTTAGGTTTGACTGTTTAAAGTGTCAATAACTTTTCTTAAGAAAGTTTCTTATAACATTCTTTGTCTTGTTTTGTCTTTCTTATGGTGGTACTTGGCTTGAAAGAGAGCAGGTCATCCTCTTCCAGTTTTGAGGATGTTTGCAGTACTGAAAGTGCAGAGATGTTCACAGCAGCTAGCCCCTTGGCCTGTGGGCCGTCTTGACTGGTCTTACTTTGTCATTTTGGTCAGGCATCCAAAACTGAGCATTGAATCCCAACGGTTTTATTAAACACACATGTATTTTATAATTAGTATCTTCCTTTCCCATATTGTGCTATGTGGTTTTCTAAAGAAATAATTTATATTTAAATATCTGTTTTCTTTATATCCCTGGGATATTTTAACTAAAACTTAGCAGTTATATATTTTGTCAAACTGATATATAGCATTTCCTATCTGCTCTGAAAGTGTAAACCAGAAAAGTATAAAAAAAAATCTCCAAAACAACCACCTCTGTCACCACAAAAATTAAATCATAAATTGAAATATTCCTTACTACTTTAAGTATTCAGACAGATGCTCTTTTCAATGTAACACATCTTGTTAATTCTGTAAAATTACTGGTGTTAAGAAATAAAAAAGTTAATTTTACAGTGAGAGAAAGACTGAGAAGCGAGAGAGTGAGAGAGAAAAAGAGCCTTTGTTTTCAATACACACATCACTAAAATTTACTGTATGTTGAACTGCATTTCTTAAGCCTATGCAATTAAAATATATTAGTTTCCTTAGACCTTGTCTGCCTGGTTTTGAATTTTTAGTCTGTGGTTAACAGAGCCTTCCTCTGAGACAGAATTTGTGTTTCAGGAATTAAAGGGCAGTGTTGGAATGGATGCTGAAATGAGGGACTTGGTCCCTCTGTGGATGACTGGTATAGTCTAGATATAGTACTTCCTTTTTCTGATAGCCTGTGCATTTTTATGTTTTGATTATTTGTACCCTGACCTCAACTATAACAAGAATTGCAGTTTCTGCTGTAGATCCTCATATGAGAGATTTTGGAGGGTTCTTTTGGGGCTGCAAAAGTCTTTATGCATTGGTTTACAGGGAAGTGAGGATTTTGTCAATGATTATTCTAAGCAGGAATTCGGATGTGGCTCATTACGATTTTCTTGTTCCCAATTCCTGCCAGAATTTCTCTTGCTGGAAAGATTTTTGTTAATTAGTGTTCCTGGAATTGGTGATTCTGAGAAGGGCAACTTCATCTAGTTGTACAGTGATCTGCTTGTTAATGTGTCAGTTCAAATAACTGAAAAATACCAAGTGGAATTTTTATTAGTTTTTTAAAGAATCACCCGCTCTATTTAGACTTGTTCACTTAGGGGAATTGTACCAACAAATACAACTGTAGTTCAGCTTAATGAATGGAAGTAATTGTGAAGTGAGGTATTTTCTTTTTGCAATGGTTAATTTTATGGTTAAGCTTTTAGGAAGATTATTCCACATTTTCCTGTGGAATGGAAAAATTCATAAGTGGATGTTTTCTAAGTGGGCCTGCTTATCAGCAGAAGCTGCATAGGTTACATCTGCTGCAAATTAATTGTTCTTTATGTTGTTCTTATCAAAGAAATATTGAATATATATAAGAATATTACTTTCATAGCTTTGGTAGTCATGTAGTATTTTTTTAATCTGAAGAGAGATCCCTAACAGAGTCATGTAAGATAAATTCTAAAGGTCAAATTTGCCTGAACATACAAGCAGGTACTCTGGTAATGATGTGAAACCTGCTAAATATATAATTTCTATTAACTACAGGGTTGGTTATGCAGATCCTGCTTGACCAGCCTGATTTCCTTTTATGACCAGGTAACCTGCCTGGTTTAGAAGGTAAAGGCTGTAGATGTTGTCTACCTGGACTTTAGTAAAGTGTCCAATACTGCCTCCCATGGCATTCTCCTGAGAAGCTGGCAGCCTATGGCTTGGGTGGGTACACTCTTTGCTAGGGTAAAAACTGTCTTAATGGCCGGGCCTGGAGAGTAGTGGTGAATGGAGCTACATTCAGCTGGGGGCTGGTCATGAGTGGTGTTCCCCAGGGCTCGGTATTGCGGCCTGTCCTCTTTAATATCTTTTGATTATCAATGATCTAAATGAGGGGATTGAATGGCCCCTTATTAAGTTCACAGACTGTGTTGGAGTGTTGGTCTTGCCAGAAGCAGGAAGGCTCTGCAGAGGGATCTGGACAGGCTGGATCAATGGGCTGAGGCCAGTGGTATGAGGTTCAATAAGGCCAAATGCCAGGTCCTGCACTTGGGTAAAAACAGCCCCATGCAAAGCTACAGGCTGGAGGCAGAGTGGCTGGAAAGGACCTGGGGGTGCTGGTTGACCAGCAGCTGAACAGGAGGCATCAGCGTGCCCAGGTGACCAAGAAGGGCAATGACATCCTGTCCTGTATCAGAAATAGTGTGGCCGGCAGGACTAGGGAAACGATTGTCCCTCTGTACTCAGCAAGGGTGAGGCTGCACCTCAAATCCCATGTTCAGTTTTGGGCCTCTCACTTCAAGAAAGATACTGAGTGGCTGGGGCTTGTCCAGAGAAGGACAGTGGAGCTGGTGAAGAGCCTGTACTGTAAGTTGTACGATTAGCAGCTCAGGGAACTGGAGTTTTTCAGCCTGGAGGAAAGGAGGCTTCAGAGGAGGCCTTATCCCCTGTCTACAACTACCTGGAAGGCAACTAGCAACAGGACAAGTAGAATAGCCCTCAGGCTGTGCCAGGGGAGGTTCAGGTTGGAGATCAGGAAAAAAATTTTCACTGGAAGGTTGATTAAGCATTGGAACTGGCTGTCCAAGGGGATGATGGAGTCATCATCCCTAGAAGTGTTTGAGAAATGAGTGGACATGCCATTGAATGCTATGGTTTAGTTGGCATGGTGGTGTTTGGTCAAAGGTTGGACTCAATGATCTTGAAGGTATTTTCCAACCTTAATGATTCTATGATCAGTAGCTGTCTCAAAACATCAGGTACGGTGACTATGGTGAATTTTTAACGGCTTTCACAAAAGTCACTTTTTTCTGCCCACTGTTTTTTATTGAGTAAATTTCAGATGGCAGCAGACAATTCAAAGTAGCTTCTACCTAAGGCTTGCCAACCATTCTTACAGTCAGTAAAATAACATATAACCTGGATTCCAACAAGGGTCTGTGGCATCTGACTTTTTATTAACAGTGGTCTCAATGCCCTGATTAATTGCATTCTGACTTACTTTTGAACATTTAATGAACCTGAATTCTGTTCTTTCATCAATGCTTTGTAGCTTTAAAACTTTCTGGAGATGTCTACTGGGGTTTACTGCCTTTGAATGTGTTTCAAACAAAACTTTTTCTGTATTTGCTACATTTCTCAGAATTGCCCATGTTTTCCAAATTAGAATGTGTTAGTTAAAGTGGGATTCTCAAAGAAGTTTCTTCCTTGAAACTCACTGCATAATAAAACTGTCTTCATACCATCATGATTTACACTTCTGCTAAAAAGTTTTAGCAACTCGCCGCAACTGGGAACATCAGAAGTGCATTATGCTGTGAATATACTTTGTCCTATTAGATGTGCAGGCTCCCAGAAGACAAGGAGAAATTAGTGAAGTGATGTAACTCCTTATTCTCCATGTCTGTAAGTACTTCATAAAATGAATATGCTGTGATACTGTAAGCCAGAATATGTAAGAGCACTTTGAGAAAACAGAACAAAGGCACACCAAGCGAAATTTTCAGTAGCTTCACTTTGTCTGCTAATGGAAATACAGCATCCTTACCTGGGGTAGCTTTGTTGCTGAGAGGAGGTGTTCTCACTGATTCATGGTCAGAACCTCATTTCTCTTCAGTAAGAGTTACTGCTAGCTGATCAAATTGTGTGGGTCTTTGTGGCCAGAACAACAAAAAGATTAAAAATACATCTGCCACTTTGTGTTTGTAGGGAGATGCTGTTTGCTTTTGGATGTGGGTTGTTTTAGTGGTGTTGGGGGTTTTTTTGGTCTTTTTTCTTTTTAATTGTGGGAGAGGTTTTTTCTTTTGAGTTTGGAGGTTTTTCGGTGGGTTTTTGCACTTTGGTTTGATTTTAAGCATGCTGTCTCTAGGTAGTGAAAAAGGAAAGCCTAAAACTGATTTCTGACGTGTTGAACAAAGCAGGTAAGTTTCTGTGGCAGAAAAAGGAAAGGTAGAAAATCACATGTGGGTTTTTTTCTGGATATTACTCTAATAATTTATCCTTTTTCATACTCAGCAATTTAGAGACTGTGATAGTTCAGTACTTCCTTTTCATCTTGTTAACCAGCTTGTCTTTGAGAAACTGAGTCATAACCACTCTTTTAACTGTGAGACATTTCCAGTGATGAAAGAGACAAGTCGTATTTCCTTCCTGGTCTACTTAGGCTATTTTTTCCACAGGGAACTTTTCAAAATATTAACCAAACTCGAAGGCACTGAGGAAGGAAATGTGGTAATATGTTACCTGCATGATGATTATATGAAATATTTTGGTCTGTGGCTCCTGTACTTTTTTGGCACCTGTTTTTGATAGTGAGGAACTCAAGGCTTAAAGATGATAAGAGAGGGAAGGACTTTTGAGAAAAAAAAATCTGTTTAAATATTTTTAGAGCATCTGTTGTGTTTACCTGGAATTTTTAGTATCTGACTACCTGTTTTCTGGTTCTTTTTTTTTTCCTCCTCACTCATGTGTTACATTTTGGATGGAATTCATTGGATTTGTGCACAGAAACATCTGTGTTTGTTGCCGCTGGCAGAATTTTGTGTGCCCAGCATCCTCAGAGAAACAGCTTCAAGATAAAAAAAGGATTATCCATTTCTTTGTGGTTTGATTTTTTTGCAAGCTGCATTCTTACGAAAGATGTTTAGTATTTTAACATCTTTTGCTGGCTGGTGTATTTTTAATTTTTTTTTAGCTAGGTCTTCTGACCTTTTGCTGTTATTTGCTCTCCCAGTTTTAGGAGAAAAGAGGAACTGGAGAAACTCTGAAAAAGGTAGAGGAAAGGGTATTTGGAAGGTGTACTGTCTAGGTATCTAACAAAATGAGGATTCTCACTGTGGAGATTTGACACTGCTTTTGAACTGCCCTTTTGAGTAATCTCAAAGAACCTGTTTGGTGGACTCCTTCCAAGTAGACAAAGACCTGAAAGATTCTGCTCTTGGACTGCTGAGGTCAGGAGGCACAAGCACTGGTGAGAAGGGCTAACCTCGTAGTTGGGAGAGACAAAGCTGCCAGCTTTGGTCCCAGCAGCGATGTCTGCTTGCCTTGCTTACTGGGCTCTTTGGTAACTGCTCCAATGGTGGACTCTTTTTGTAACCCTGGTTGGGAGAGGATTGTGGGAAGAAGACTTCTTGCATACATTTAGCTACCTACCAATGTGCAAAGGTAGAAGCTCATGGAAGATCTGCTTTTTATAGCAGCTTTTTAAAACATCAGTCACAGAGGACTGTCTAGCTGCAGGGAAGTATAATGGAGGGGGCAGAGACTGGGCAGAGAAAAACTAGAGCGAAGACATGAAGAAGGGAGAGGCAGAAGACTTAAACTGGAGATGAAACAGCAAGGGATTGCAAAGACCTCCTTTGTACCAGGGATTTGTGGGGTTTCTTTGAATCATAAAATGGTTAGGGTTGGATGGAACTTTAAAGATCATCTGGTTCCAACAGCCCTGTCATGGGCAGGGACACCTTCCACTAGACCAGGTTGTTTGAAATCCCATCCAACCTGCCTTGAACACTTCAACCTTTTCCCCATATTTGCTTTATGCCACATCTCACATTTGGTTGTAAAAAGGGAATGAAACTTGGCAAGATCCGATTAATATAGGTTCAAAGGGGCTCTATTCCAAAGATAACTCCTGGTAATTCTGATGTACCATTTTTATCTATCTCATTTCTGATGTGGTTGTTGGCATCTACTGAATCACAGAATGGGTCAGGTTAGAAGGGACCACAGTGGGTCATCTGATCCAACCTCCCTGCTCAAGCAGGTTCATTGCAGAACACATTGCACAGGGTTGTGTCCAGGCATTTCTTGAATATCTCCTGTGAGGGAGACTCCACAGCCTCTCTGGGCAATCTGTTCTAGTGCATGGTCACCTGCACTCAACCCTAATACTAGTGGCAGCTTGGGGTTGAGGCTGAGGATTGCAGCAACATGGGTGGCCCAGATTATAAATGTGTGGAAGGAGCAATGCTTGTGCTGTGCCATGCTCTCCTGGTCATGCCTTTTGCAGCCCTGGTATCCCTGGTGCTGTAGGCTCTGTTTCTCTGCACCTCAACCCTAATGGCAGCTTAAGGCTGTGTCTGAGGTCCCCAGCACCATGGGTGGCCCAGATTAGAAAGGTGTGCAGTTCCATGCTCTCCTTGACATGTCTTTTGAAGCCTTAGTGTCCTTGGAGCTGTAGGCTTTGTGACTGAACCCTAACTGTAATGGTTGCTTGGGGCTGAGGCTGAGGTCCTCAGCACCCTGGGTTGCCCAGATCAGCGGTCACAAAATTTGCCTTGGGAGGAAAATGCCATAGATGTTAACCTGCTTTACACTGCTTTATAGTTCACATGGGGAAACCCCATTCTGCTATAGGAAAGCACAGTTAAATGGTGGTGGAAACTAAGCAGTAGCTTCAGGGATGTATCTTAAAGCAATATTTCTTTTTCTTACAACCTGTGTTGAGTAAGTGAACATTTAATGACTCCTATGTCTTATTATGGGATCCTATGATTTGTCTTGGCATGAATTAAATTCTGCACTCACACTGGTAAAATTATTCCCCAGAAATAATTTCTTTTGACAATAGCATTTGCCTTGCAGATGCTAGTGATTAACTGCAAGTGTCAGTTGTGAATACTGCAGTTGTTTTGATCCACTAGACGTTCTTGGCTTCTTCTTTCTCAAGTGTTTCATGACCAAAGGGAGCAGCAACAGAAGTCAAACTAATGTTTTTATTTTTCCTTTAGAACCATCATTTTGGAAGTGCCTGATACAGCAAAACAGTTTAGACCAAGTTATACTCTGTGTTTTATGGGTTTAATATGCTTTTGAGAAATATCTGTTCTAGATACTGTTGTTGCATAGATCCAAGAAACCATAGGGAAATAAGCATTCCAAAAAGCTAGTTTATTTATTTATTAAAACCAGCACAGTGAGAAGGGAATCACTTGTCAGTGCCAGATAATTAATTTTCCATATTCCTTGTGTTCTTTTCTGATACTTTGTCCCTTTTTGAGACTATGTGATTTCTACATTCTCTTTCCAATTTTATCTTGGTATGCCTCCCAAGTCTTGTCTTTTGGGAGCATCCTTCTTGGAAATGAACTTCTTCAGTAGCAGCCATAGTGCTAAAAATGTTCTGAAGTAAATTGAAATATGACGTAACCTCCAGCAAAGAAAAATCTCTAGGGGAAAGGATAGGAGACAGGGCAGATAAAAGTGGGATGACATTCCTAGTAATTAATATTTGGTGTTCATTCATATCTCTTGGCTCTTCCCTCTTCCTTCAGGAATCCCAGCCAAGAAACAAAGCCTACGCTGTATTGGGTAGGTATATTGGTCAGTGTAAATACTCCTCCTTCACATAAAGTCAGAGGAAACCTGTCTGGAATTTTACAAGGTTGTCTACTCCATTATCCTATATTATCTGAAAAGAACCTACCAAAATCTCATCTGTGATAGAAACTTCACCATGTTCCCAGATGATCTGTTCTATTGCTTCACTGTACTTCATGTTAGAAGAAGTTGCCTAATAATTGACCTGAATATCTCTTGCTATGGTTTAAGCTGATTACTGTTTCTGCTATCCCATCCTTTCCTTATGTAACAGCTTTGAAAACTGTTACTACATCCCCTTTGATCTGCAGCTTGCTAAGTATGGCTGTTAGGAAAATTGCATTAATTGAACAAATTGAAAATCATTCTCATGTTTCTCTCCTCAGTGCCAGTTGGTGCCTTTCTTGTGTTGATTGCAATGCCCCACACTAGGCACAATGCTCTGGTTAAGGTTTTGCCAGTGAGGTACTTACATTACAGATCTTATTTTTATATCAGTATGTCTTTCCCCCTCCCTCCCTCCCTCCCTCCCTCCCTCCCTCTCTCCCTCCCTCCCTCCCTCCCTCCCTCCCTCCCTCCCTCCCTCCCTCCCCCCCTCCCTCCCCCTCCCTCCCCCTCCTTTCACAACAACCTGATTTTATTAAATATTGCTGATGTTGTGATGAATTTTAACCCACAAGTTTTCTTTTCAAGAACTGATTTTTCTTGCATATTTCACTTGAAGTGAAACGATGAAGTTCTGCCATGCTTTGAAGTATGGGGAGGTGTTTCTTCTGGAAAATCTGGCCTCAGGTGTCTCAGTTGTGTGGAAGCCTTGTGCTTATGCTTCTCCTTGGATTGCTGACAGGCTCACATCAGTCTTACCTGAGACTAGAAGTATTATTTCTCCTTTCTAGTTTTGCTTCATAGGATATATATCAGTGAAATTCACAGCATCAACATGGAATCTTTTAATGGAAAATAAAGAAGAACCAAACAATTACTGTTTTTTAAATTTTTTTTTAATAGCAGGCCTGAGGGTAAAGGGAATCTGAACCCAAATGTAAGGTGTTTAACAGCAGCTTTTTCAGACACTGTTTGTAAATGGTCTCTTATGCAATTAACAAGCATAACGAATAATTATATATGAAAGTATTTATTAGAATAGGTTTTAGCACTGCTTATTTTTGGTATCATAGGGAAAATCTTTTGTCTAAACTGAAATTTCTTTCTTAGACTTCGAGTTTTGTAGTAATCCCTTTTGCTGTCTGATGTGCAGAAATGCAAGTAAACCACCTTCAGTCTACAGTTAAAACTTTGCTTCTCTTCATCATTGTTCAAGATGTAGGGTGTCTATTATTTCCTGCTCCTCTGTTTTTAATTCTTTTGCTGCCTTTAGCCTAGTGAACTGAAAGGTTTTGTTCAGTCAACATGGTGAGAGTGCTGTTACCAGGTGAGATTTTTCTTCAGCCTTGTTGTCAACTTACTACTGTATTAATGTCTGAAATGCCTTCCTTCTCCTCCCCAGTGAATTAACTACCATAAATAATACATAAAACTATGAACTGCCTTTCACCCTGAACAAACAGCCCAAAAGGTTGCTTTAAACAGGATTATGTCAAGATTACTAACTTGTGAGTATTCCTTTGGCTTAATTGCCTTTTTCTCTCACTAAAATGAAAGAAATAGTAAAAACCATAGCTGTATGAGCTTCAAATAATCATGGACTTCAAACTGTTCCTTTGCACTTTGACTTCAAAGATAGTATTTTTGATAGCTTGTTAGATTGACTTGTGCTTTTGGGCTGTAGAGACTATTTGATAGCAACAGTGAATGTAGGCTGTGAATTCATAACTCATATCTACGAGCAGTTTAAAGGTGGGAAAAGGTGGTTCTGACACTTAAATAAACAATGCAGAATGATGACAACATACTCAGTTTAGACAGAGTTTTGATTGCTGGTTTCCAATATCTGTCCTGGTAAAAAGTGTTCAGAAGCATCAAACAAAAATTGGCATGGTAAGTGTGAGTTTAGTGATCTAATAAAATGTTAGTGGAGTCTGGTGTCATATCTTTGTGCTGCTGGAAATGCCCTGTGTCAGCTCTGTACCATGAAGCTGATTGTCCTGTTGCCAAAACAGGACATGGTGATGCTTTTCCTGTAGGAGAAATGGTTGACCATTGGTCTTCTTGCCCATCTATATTTTTGAATGTGTTTTGCCTAAGGGAAGGGCTGGTTGGCTGTAGGATGGAAGCTGACATGTGAAACCTCCTGAGCAATTTTCAAAATTAATATTAAAAGCCTAAGTCAAGGAGTTATTAAAAAATGTAAATGAACCTGATAAGCAGTGTTGGGTTTTTTTCCCAAGATCAGCATAATATTCACATTAATTGTGATACTGCTAGATTTTAAATTAGTGCTTCCTTTTCTGGGGGAGGAGTAACAATCTTTCAGTCACAGTAGTGGGAGAAGCCTAAGTGTACACTTAAGATGGCAGTTCTGCATTCACAGCATCTCTTTTAGCATTTTGTCTCCCACTGTGCCTCTCTTTTTGAAAGGTTTTGAGCTGGGACATGTCAGCTATTGCTTCATTAATGTGCTTTCCAGCTTTGAAGAGCATAAAAGATATGTGATGGGCTCAGTTGGGCACAATGCAACCTATTATATTGGGATACAATCCTTGCCTCAGATAGTGTCAAATATGAGTTGAAAAAGGTATGAGAGAGAGAGAGGAGATGAAGATGGGAGACGGGGAATATTAATCATATGAACTGCTAACATTTAATAGGAAACAGCTCAGATTGCATCTTGCTTAACAAATATCTATGATTACAATGTGTAGAATAGGAAGATTATTGACAAGTCAGAGCAAATCTTTATCTCTGCATAGGTTAGCTGCTATGCTAAGGTAGGTCCCCAGATAGTTAGGATGTTAAAATTTTATGAGAATGTCCTTCTTTAGGTAATTTTCAAGCAGATCTTTAGAATCCCTCCTATTTTAGAAAGCTTCTTTGAATCTCCCATGTGATACTTCTTAGGTGCCTACAGTTTTATAAAAAATGGTTGTTACATGATATGGGAATGCTTCTTTTTTTTTTTTTGTGTGTATGGTGTCTACTTCAATCTTTTGAAAAAGCAGACGAGAACTTGAGCGGAACATAAAGACACTAAGGGACTTCCCTGTGCATGCCTGGCCAGCAGCTGTCTTGCCAACTTAAATGATGTTCCTCACTGCAGCGGTGGCAAATTGACTTCTTTTTGCCCAGTCATGTTAACTGCCAAATTGCAAGCTATGTAGAAGAGTAAAGGTTACAAAACAGACACCCTGAAATCCCACTGAAAGTTGATAGGAAGCTTGTACCCATGCTGTGGCATATGTGGTCCGATTTTGAAGTGAAAAGATCTTAAAAGGGATATTAAACTCTCAGGTCGTTTTAGCCTGCATGCTTTCAAGTTGTAGGGGGGTAAAGGTGTTAGAGCAACCCATTCTCAAGAACTATGTCATAAGTGGTTGTGGCAGTGTCTGGGTTAGTCCCTGGCAGGAGTGTGCTGCTTAACTTTAGGCAGCTGCTTTAGGTACCTCTGTTGCCACACTCTTTAGGCTACCTGCTTATTCTGCAGAAGTAGAGCATTCCAGACCTGTAAGAGGTGTCATTCTCTTTGTGGGTATGTAAAAGCTTAGGGAAATCACCATAGCCAAAGTGACTAACAAAAGTGAGGAGGGTATTCACTCTTCCTATAGGACACAGAGATTGTTCCCAGTGCACTTTCTATTGTTGGGCAGATCAGATCAGTTCAGGACCTAAAACCTGTCCCTGTTCCGAGTTCCTTCTACAAGAGGTATGAAGGCCTCATAGAAGACTGCTGCTGCCCCGATGGCCCCCTTCCTCCAGTCGAAAGACATCTCTTTACATCTCTATTTGCACTCACATGCACAAGACAGCTGGGTGGCTGGGGCTAGTGTTTTGTTGGCTGTGTTGTATGTACCTCCTGCCTCTGACCTAAGTGGTGTGTTCAACAGCATCTGCTGCAACAGCAGTCCCAGAGCCTGCACCTTCCCCCTTGCTGCAAACCAGTCGGGTTTTTTTCCCTTAAGGAAGGCTTAGAGCTATTAGAGCACTGCAGTCCAAAACAAACTGAGATAAGATCTCAAGAATATCAAATGTTGCTGAGGTGTTTGCGCAATCAGCGTGGACACGGCATGTTCTTTGACATCTAAGTGTAACAGTCAACATGACTAATGTGTTTTTACTCTGTGACTAAGTATATAAGCTGACTTATTCAAAGACGTGGAAAAGCTGCAGTTTTACAACCTTGTCATATTTTCCTTAATACTGAGAAGGGCTAGTAACTGACAGGCTGTTTCTGCAGACTTCTTTACCTCAGCATGACCTTGCACAGCTCTTTAGGGCTTGCTGGCACCTTGTACCCTGAAGAGGAAATGCTGATGATGCTACCTGTGATGGATCTGATATTTCCTGTTTGGCTCTCCCCTGCCAGGTATGGTAATGGCCCAGTTTACAGGTCGTAGCAGAAATCTGTGCCAGCACCTGAAACTTTGGTAAGTAAGACTGAAGCACAAGCAGAGGAGATGCAGTGTTTATCTCTTGAGAATACTGTTCTGTTTCCATAGCAGTAGACAGCTCAGTCCAGATTTGGGCAATCTTGTCTGTAAAGTAGCATGAAAAAGATTTGGAGAGGAAAAATTTGACTGCAGCTGAATGGAGGCAGTCAAAATTAATCAAGCTTGCATACACTGAGATCTGGTCTGCTATATGAGACCGCAGATGCTATGAAGAAACTTCTTTGCTTCCTGTATAGCTCAGGCATCTGATTTCAAATCTGCCTGCCTCAGACAGTGAGGCTCTGTGGGAAATTCCTGCACCTTGAAAGCTAGCAGTTGCCCTTCTGACAGGTAAAGTATAGCTACTCACAGTAGGATGACAAAACTATTGCAAAAAATAATTATTGAACTTTGAATAAATAGTAGAAAACTATTGTTACAAAGTCTATTCTGTGCCCTGATAATTAAATTGCTATTGCTTCAAGGGATGCCTCCAAGATCATGAGTGCAAACATCTTCAGAAGATAATCTCTTAGAGCATGTCCCTGCCTTCTTGAGGTATGTGTATTATGGTTTCTTCTTAAAAAAATTATTGAAATAATGGAGTTTACTAGTCATGGAAAGGAGGAAAGTGATAAATGGGATAGGTTTCCAGTTAAACTTTGGTGAAACACAGAAACTAGGTGTAACAATGCCAGTGATCTCAAAACCCCTCTAGTCCTTTTAGTGTGTTTCCATTGATTTTGATGGCGTGTGAAGGAGAGTTTGCTGACTTCCTCAAATAAATCACTGTCATATGTGGATTAGGAGAAGATTAGTAAAAGCTAGCATTAACTGAAACATCAAACTACTTCCAGAATATTGTACTGAATGGACCTAATCTTATAAAACACAGACTAGCTACTCAAGAACAGTTTGAATAACAGTTGAGGTAGTAGATAAGTGTGTGCTGGATGATAGATAATATGGTCTCTTTAATTTTTTTCCCTAGCAGTCAAATTATGCCCAAATCAGATTGATCACTTCAAAGACTTAGAAACGAAATAATGCTTTAAATTTCTTTGCAAGGTTGTTTAGTGGCACATGTACCATCCCCTTGTAAATTGGGTGTTTCTTAATAGAGTCTTTGCCAATTAAATGAAAATGGCAGACGTTTCAGAGGAAACTGTTACAGATGTTTTTGTTTTGTTTAGGTTTTTTTGTTGTTGATTTGTTTGTGGGGGGGGTTGTTTCTTTTCTGAAGAGATTGCTAAATTAAATAATAAGGCCCTTCTTTTTGGACAGGCTTAGTTCTTTCAGGGCATGCTCTTCTGTAGCTGAAGAAAACTAATCATCCTGCATCTTCTTGGTGATTGTTGATTATTTACATTAAGGGAGTGCTTAAGACTTGCAACCAGATGAGGCCCTCATTATACTGACACAAAGTTTCATTGATGTGTTGTGCAAAAACTTCAGTCAAATGAGTGAGATGGATAAAAAACAGAAAATCACAGAAATTTTAGGAAGAGCATTTCCCAAAGTTTTCATGAGACTGCCAAGAAGGCGAAGCCAAAGCAGTGGAGGCTAGCTCAGTTCTGCTGGCCATGCTGTAGGACAAGATACGTGGCTTTGGCATTTCCCCATTTTCCATGTCTCTGTGCTTTCTGCTTACAAATGGAAAGTTTTCTCCTTTTGAATAAGGGAAGCTTGGACTCAAGAGCTGTTTGGAGGTACTGCATTAATTTCCCTGTCTCTTGGGACTCTGTATGCTTGACTAGAACATTCCAAGACCTTTTTTTTTCCTCCAGTCTCTGTAAGTACAAAGAGCACCTGAAAGAAGCTCAGTCCATGTATTTACATTCTACTTAAACTAAAGAGTAAATGCCTGTTGATTGAGCTCAGTACTGTTCTCATGGTTTACTAAGTCATCTTTACAGACACTGTCTTGCTGGGAGGTGACAAACCCTCAGAAGTGGCATCATGTGCTTGCAAGTTGGGAATGAGAAAAACACATCACTGACCTTTAACTTAAATTGAAGCAAATTTTTAGGATAGATGAAAAATTCACTTAAACTATTTCAGCATTAGGCACTAAAAAAATGTAACTGTAGACACAGCCTGAGGCAATACCTCCTTTTATAAGCAGTATGTAATACCCTAAAGCTCTTGAGAAAATCTGCATCCCACAAACCATGAATCAGCTCTGACAAAGCTACTTGAATTACTGCAGAAACAGGTGAGTAATCCTTCTTTCCACCATCTTGCATTGCTAATACCTTTGGCATTAGTAATTGGTGGGAGCCAACAGGCATCCCAGGGTCACAAAGGCAGTGCCTAGAAGATTCTGGTGTGGTTGACCTCTGGGCAAAGGCCATGTATGGTCTACTCCTGATTTAGAGGAACAGTGGAATCAAATGTGAAGACTGACAGGTTCTAAGAAAGAAGCAGGTCAGAGCATGTACTTTGGAGAGCAGGTACTTGTGAGAGCAGGTGCTTTGGATCTGGAAGTTATGAGGCTGGTTGGAGGAGATGATCCACTGGAAGGGCTCCACTAGCAGTATGTGTTCTTGTAGCATCACAGGCAAAACAGTCCTGAGTTTGGGGATTTCCACCCTGAAGCACAGCAGCTTTCCCCTTCTTTCGAAGAGAGAAACACAATGCCTATTTTAATGTATGTACACTTTACAATTCCATCCCCACCACCAGGAAAGGCAAAGACCTAACCATGTTGCATGGATTGTCCTGGGGATTACTAAATAGGCAATGCAATTAGTGCTCACCTGTTTTTTTTCTGTTGTGTCTTTTCAGGAGGCCCCAATCTTGGGTTCCCTATTCTTAATTGCCTTGATAAATGAAATATGAAGACCTTTTCCAGTTTTTCATTTTTTAGTGAGAGATACTCTATTCCCCAGAATTTCACAATGACCTCAGATCTGGGGTGGGGGAAAGCAGAAGAAACACATCTGTCTCTCTGCAGCCTCTCATTTGGTGACTCCTGCTTGCTATGGTGGGACTAAGAGTAGGCCGATTTCATGACAGCATTCACGTTTGGTACATGTCTGGTCCAATCTCCGTTTTATTTATATTTCTCTACAATGAGACCTTTTTTTGAACAGTGCTGTTACTGATCAAACCAAGCTTCTATTTTGAGTGCATTAATTAAAAATGCAATTGTGCACTGGAATTTAAAAATAATGACAACTTTCTGCTGGCTTTGTTTTGAGCCTCATACAATTTAACTATACCATGGCTCCTTACAGTTGTATTTCAGAGACCTTTACTTAATCTATTAATTCGGGGTTTTTTTGTGGTTCAGATTAGGGTTCTAGTTTACCAGCAGTGTACTTCAGTATAACGTGGCTGTCATGTTCTGCAAGATCTGTAATGAATTAGTATATATAACTGTAAATAGTAGAGATGATTATAAATAAAAGAAAAAGTACATGAAAGAAATAAGTAGAAGCCTAAAATATGGTAATGACAGTGGGTATAAAAAATAATTAGTTAATTTACTTAATAATCACCTACATTGATATAAATAACATTTTGTCTGTGTTGCACTATCCTGAATTATAGTTTTCCATTATAAAATTATTTGTTGTTTCCCAGTTACAGCATCATATGAAAAATATGAAACGATGATCTGCACTAGAAAAACTTGGTGGCTTCAGCCTCTCATGTCGTCCTCAGGAAGGCAGATGTTATCTGGCCGGGTTAATGTACCCAGGGATTCATTAGTTAAGAGGGGGCAGAGCTCCTTCAGAAGGTGATTCAGAGCATGATTTTAACTGGAGTGTACTGCATTTGTCCTTAAATTTGCTTTTCTTTTGCACAAGTCCTTTCTTCCATTTACTCCTATTGTTAGACAGCTAGTAACCCAATGACTTTGCATTGCAATACTCAAGCTTACAAGAATGATTGCTGCTAGTAAGTAAAATGCTCATTTGGCTTGGGTTTCTCACAGCAATCTTCATATTTAATTTTACTGCTCTATTGGTTAAAACAATGACATAGGACCTTTTCCTTTGTAAAGAATTTCTTATCCAGCAGGGAAAATTGGTTGTGCATCGTTCAGTGTCACTCAGTTCCTGAAAGAAAGTGACAGATCCTGAGCTACAGATATGTTTCCACTTCCCTTTTAAATGTATATATTTGAGAGTATGTGTAAATAGTTTTCTGTTTTATTGTTTGGGTTTTTTGTTTGTTTCTTTTTGGTTTGGGTCAGTTTGGTTTAGGTTTTTTTTCCCCATTTGCAGATATATTTCATGGTAAGCCTCACTCAGTATGACAGTAATGATTTTGTTTATAAGATGACATCCTTGTTAGGTTTCACAGGATGTTGGGTGGGTTGTGTTTTGTGGTTGATTTTTTTGTTTTGTTTGTTGTTTTTTTTTTTGAGGGGGTCTGTGTTGTTGATTTTGTTATTGTTGGTTTGGATTTTTGTTTTGTCCTCATTTGTGTGGGCCTTTTCTGGAGGGCAGTGCTTGTCTTGTAACTTGAGCACAGATGTGGTACTTGAGCAGACAGGGACAGTTCTGAAGAAAGTCCTGGTATTCTACGATGATTCAGTCTGTGTAGTGTTTTGGCAGCTACTGCCACCCCATGGTTTGCCATACTGGATGAATGCTGCAGAGTTTTACTACATTGAATTTCTCCAGAAACCTCTTTCAGGTCAGAGAGAAGACAATGAATATTGATTTTGTCTTACTCCCTCCTTTATGTTCCCTTTCTCGAAAAATCCTGTCTGCAAATGAAAATCAAGTATGGCATGAGTGGCCAAAGGTGGTATTAGGGTGGAAGAGTTCTTTCCACTGTATTTACAGCTATGTAATTGAATATTAACTTTGGTTCCCAGGATTTTAACTATTTGATTATATCTGTTTTGGCAGGGTATATTTTGCCCTTTTGGGGGGAACTTCATACATCTGTAGAAAGCCTCTGAAACCCATTTCTTAAAGTTGCTGCTGCTTTGGGAGTCTGTGTTTACATCATGGATGCCACATATAGACAGATCTGGGTTAAAGCAATCTGGTCTAAACAGTGTCCTCTGAGCATCACTTCCAGCAGAGCTTTGCCCTCCAGACGCCAGCAAGTGCCCAGCCGAAGGCTCTGATGCGGAAAGTTTCAGATACCATTATTCCACTCATTTCCCTCCATCAAACCAGGGAATACCCGTGGAGGAAGATTTTTTTTTCTTGTGAGCAAGTAGCAAGAGGGATCACCTTTCATGTTCTATATCTTCTCTTTGGGGCTGGAAGCTTCTTTCCCTTTGGCCAACCCAGCTGAAACCAGGCATCAATGTAGGCTGTAGAAATAAATTCAGCTCACTTGTAGGCAGAGACATTGGACTTTCAAGTATTATAGTCCAGAGGCTTTAGTATGTCTCATATATTATTGGTAACTCTCAACTTCTATCCACTAACCCCCATCCTTAAACCTATGCAGTGTACGAAGTGGGAAGTGCACCCACTGCTCTTTATGTGTTTTTCTGAGCTGCTAGGAAAGTTGGATCCCCGCTCCTTCAGCTGCACCCCCACCCCCTGCTGCCGAGCTGCACTGGAACTGGCTCTGGGGGCTCCCGCAAGCCGGGACGTTCCCCGCCGCCGCGGTCAGCCGGCGCCCTGCGCATCCCCTGCCCCGCATGCCGGTGTTATGCGGGCGCTGTGTTACCGTCGCCTGGGGGCTGATCAGCTCCTCTCCGCAGTCACCTGTAGCTAGCGCTGCTTTTTCCTCATTGCTCCGAAAAACAGCTATTCTCAGACCCGGTCCGATTCTGCATGTTTTACTTAAGCGAACCAAATGACCATGTGACGAGAGCGGAGGTGGCGTTGCCTCTTTCGGAAACATGCGATGTTCGCTTTCGCTGTCCCCTCCCTGTGCCCCCCGGGGCTAGGAGCAGGGGGCTGGTGAGTGCTGAGGGCTGGCTGCGCTGCCCCTGCCCCCGCCCCGGGGAGGAGCTTCGGCCCCGAATGAGGGACGATTTCACCTTTGGGTTTGTGTTCCTGAAGCGGTGTTGGGGCTACGGCCGTCCGGGTCCCCGAGGTGGTCCGGTTCGCTCCTCATGGGTCTGTGCTCAGCCAGCGATCCCCGCTTCCAGCCCCGACGTGGAACGGCCGCATCCCCCCTGTAAAATGAGGGGAGCGGGATCTCCTCGCGGGCGGCGGGAGCTGCTGTTACGCCTGTCGGAGTTGAGCATGGAGGGAGGTAAAACAGCCACCTGAACGCGGAGAAACACCCGAACCGACAACAAGTAGTCTCGCCTGGCAAGGCGGCACAGACAGCGGCTAGGGCCGGAGCGCGCCCGGGAAGAGAAGCCGCCGTCGTTCCCCTGGCCAAGGTAGCGGCGGGGCGGCGGGAGGGACCGGCGGGGGAGTGGGGGGGACCCGCGGCGGCGCTGAGCCCACCTGCCCTTCGAGATGCGCGCTCGCCTTCGCGATTTGTCTGAAAAAGTGGCAAGCCAAGCTCCGCACAGGCAGCTTTTCCCGGGGTGTGCCTGCTGCCTGTGTTTATGGGGTTCTTGGTATTTCTTCTCCAGAAGCAGCCCCTTTCTCCCTCACCCATTGGAGGGGGAGAAGGGAAATAGCTAAGACGCCTTTTTTCCCCCCTCGTTAAGCTGTTAGGATAATAAAAGATAGATGCCCATTAAATAATTAACAACGCACTTTCTGTTCCATCAGCTCGGTTCACGCAGCCCCGCGAGGGAGAAGGGGGTGGTGGCGGATCCGTACGCGGGAGAAGCAGCAGCAGTGCCATGTCGGTAGCCTGCTTCCAGGGAAAACGGGAGGCAGCCCGCAGCAGTGCCCAGGGCGGGCAGGCGCCAGAGCCCTCCGTGGAGGAGCGTGCGGAGGTGCCCGGCGGTGGGTGGCGGGGCCGGCCGGGAGGACTCTCCCGGGTGCGAGTCGGCGGGAGATTTTGGGGATGGAGGGGGGTAGGACAGGCAGTGAAGGCAGGGAAAGCCCCCGTGCGTGGTGCCCCGGGGACTTCTACTCGATTTCTTCTCTTTGCGTTTAAGGTAGAAGCTCGTTCCCCGCGGACCTGCCGGCGACCGGCTGCCCCCCGCCCAGCGACCAGCGCTCCCACCTAATCCCCGCCGCCGCCTCCCGCGCTCTCCCTAGTCATGTCCCACCCGGAGCGATGGGGAAGCTCGAGGACAACGAGAGGGTGATCCTCAACGTGGGGGGCACGCGGCACGAGACCTACCGCAGCACCCTGAAGACCCTGCCGGGGACTCGCCTGGCTCTGCTGGCCTGCGAGTCCCAGAGCGAGTCCCCGGGCGGCGAGGAGCCGCCGTCGCCCCCCAACCCAGCGCCGCCGCCGGCCGGCGGCTGCCCGGAGCCCGGCAGCGGCTGCAGCCCCCGGGGTAGCGGCGGCGCCAGCGAGTTTTTCTTCGACCGGCACCCAGGGGTCTTCGCCTATGTGCTCAACTACTACCGCACCGGCAAGCTGCACTGCCCCGCCGACGTCTGCGGGCCCCTCTTCGAGGAGGAGCTGGCCTTTTGGGGCATCGACGAGACCGACGTGGAGCCGTGCTGCTGGATGACTTACCGCCAGCACCGTGACGCCGAGGAGGCCCTCGACATCTTCGAGGCACCCGACCTGCTGACGGGCGAGCCGCCCCCCGACGGCGACGACGATGACCTAGCCGCCAAAAGGCTGGGCATCGAGGACGTTGGGGCGGCCGCCGACGGCAAGGGCGGGCGCTGGCGGCGGCTGCAGCCCCGGGTCTGGGCTCTCTTCGAAGACCCCTACTCCTCGCGGGCCGCCAGGGTAAGCGCCGCCGGCCGGCGCTCCTGCCCGCGGGGCTGTGGAGGGCGAGGGTCTTCAGGGCCCCCTGGAGCGGGAGGCAGACATTGGGGCATCAGGGGAAGCGTGCCTTGCTTGGGGTGTGCCTGCAAAGTGATGCTTTGGTGGGCCACTGCATGGGGGGACATGGGTCCCTGTGGGTTGGTGGTGCTTTCCTCTCTGCATCTGCAGTCAGTGTCAGGCAGGATGAGGGCCCGTCTGTGCCAGCATTCTCCACGTAGGAGTGTGCATGGGGTGAGGTGGGAGCTGTGTCCCGAGAAGCCTGTGAGTGAACCAGGATCACCCCACCTGGCCTGGGTGGGGGTGTGGAATTGCACTCCCTCGGAGACCTGTTTGTGTGTGGATGTGAACAGGAACAGCCCAAAGGTGCCATCATCCTCCCTGAGCACTGGCATGAAGGTGTCTTTGGGTCCAGGGCAGCTGGCCTGAGGTCTTGGGTTTGTGATCAGATGGTGACAGCGACAGGGGAGAGTGACCTCAACCCTTTCCAAGCTTTGCTTTGTCTGCACTGGTAGGTGACCCTGGTTCAACAAAGTAAGTGTGACAGAGGGTGCACTGACTCTTCCTCCATTGATTTCTCAGGGTGACCCTCACTGGCTCTGTGACTGACGGTATGGGGATGAGACAATAAGTGATCATACTGACTTTATGTTATTTAGATAGTGATTTTAGATTCTGATGTGGACCACTTTGTTGATTTGGATTCTAGTTCTATCTTTTAGGAGCTGTTGTCAGCTGTAATGTGGGTTAGCTTTCTAACTCAGGCCTTTGGAGGAAACGAATGGTTGTAATTACTTTGAGAGAAATATGCAGTGGTGCCTCAAATTTAACAATAAAAGCAACCACCAGTAAATTCTTCCTGCAACACAAGACGAAGAACTTGTAATTAGAAATGTGTGATTATAACATGATAATAAGTGTTTTTCAGCATATTTACCAAGATTCCTACGAAGTAGAGCTAAGCCTCATCCTGCAGAAAGTGCAGTTATGGTGGGTGTCATCTCCTAATCAGTTCCACTGATTTCACTGGCAGTCTCATATATGTGTGCATAAGTGTGTGGTTTAGTGACTTATGGCGCGATGCAGTTTCTGTCAGCTCATCCTATGATCTTAGTGAGGTAAGTTGAACTGAAAGTCCTTGTAGCTATTACTGTCACTTGCTAAGTTCCCATGTTGTGTTTTTGAAGGTTGTCCACCAATATATTTTCCCTTGACAGTTGGCTCCAGCTGATTCTTAAACTGGCTTGGGTGAAGATACTTCAAGTTTGCAAAATGAATACTGTAATTAATACTGTAATAGAAAATTGCAATGTGAAAGTGTTAATCTCTTAGAAGATATTTACCTTTCTATAACTTAAAAACTGGTTTTAAATGTTTTCTTATTTTCACTGTAGGCAGCCAGACTAAGGCAGTGTTAGTACTGTAACAACAGTGTCTAAATCAGTGTTTTCCTTTTCTCAAGGCTGTTACTCTGTGCTTGGTCTTTCAGGTAGGGAGAAAACTTTGAGAATT
Organism: Pithys albifrons albifrons; assembly: GCF_047495875.1. Taxonomy (NCBI): domain Eukaryota; kingdom Metazoa; phylum Chordata; class Aves; order Passeriformes; family Thamnophilidae; genus Pithys; species Pithys albifrons. Next base: position 63,606,397 of record NC_092460.1, read on the forward strand.
TCTGGCAATTTTTAAAGCATTAAAGTGAATTTGTATTTAGGGATTTGCATGCAGTTAGTAAGCACTCTTGAACATGGTAATTTAAGGTGATGGTAGCCTTAGTTTGAAACTGAGACATTGCTGTCAGTTCAATGTTTTTCCACACCTGAAAAGAAAAGCCATTATTTTCTGAGTATTCTGGCAAATACCCTCTTGTTTTATGTCAGCTAAGATGATGACTAACTCTAAAAACATTCAAGTGAAATCCTGGCCTCACCGAAATCAAGACAAAACTCTGAACATCAATCTTTGCTTCATAGTGGTAGCTACTGACTCATACACCACTTAGATTATGGTGAGGCTGCTTAGTGGTAAACTTTACTAAGAACTGTGATAATTACTGTGTTTTTTTAGCTTTACTGTCTGATTTAAGTTCAGCACTGTTTTTCAGGAGGCATGATGATAAAAATGGGATATTTCTATTAATGAAATCGTACTTAATATTTGTGATTTTCTTTATCTTAAACTGTGATCTCTAAAAATAGAAATTTATAGAAATTCAAATATAAGTTGCCATGGTAACCTCTTCAGGGATAGTGCACACACAAGATTATTCTAGCAAGTCCATCCAGTGATGTTATATAAATAGTGGAACTAGTTTGTTGACAAGAAGGTTTACTTTATTTGTGATTCTAAAAAATTATTCAACTTTTAGTGCATGCATTTTGATGTGCAGAGAGTGACATATACTAAACATGGGGTTTGTAGATATAAAATGTGATCCATGTACATATGATTGCTTTGAAACCTCCAACACTTTTCTTTGTTTCACAAGTTCAGGAGTTAGGACTGAATGTTATTTCTGGTTTTGTGTTACTGTTTTGGATTTCACAGACTGTGAAATGAATTTAAAGAGTACAGTGGTACTCCGTTCACTCCAGGCTTAATAGACCAATCATTCATGAAAGGCTATTTGACAGAATGCTGTTATTGGAGATGTGGAAAGCTACTGGCATAGATACTGTCATAGGAGGACAGGTGCTGGGCAACTAAATCTTTCTGTGCCTTGGCTTAAACATTTCTGAAACAGACACCTAATTCTTACTGACTCAAATACACACTGTTAGTTTTGCTAGTTAATATGATTTTGGTGTCCTTTGTTGGCTCAGAAGTACCAGCTTTAGAGAATGTGCAAAGATACATCTAAATAGTTTGTACGAAAGTACAAGAGGCAGTATTAATCATTGACTTTAAAAGAGTGTCTGCAGATGTCCAGCAGGAACTAGAAAGTCAGTGCTTATCTCAGATACCATATTTCAAAGTAACTAAGCCTTTAAGGCCTTTTTACTTTTGCATAATAGTTGAAACATGATGCTGTTTAAAGAAGTAATTAGTATTTGTCATTAATTTTTTCTAAGGTTTATGTGCTATTCCTATACTTAGTGTGGGAATGCAAAAACGATCTGAGATTCACCAAGCTCTTAAGTATATATCCTTAACTTTTTGTGAAGACTGTAAATCTATTCCTGGAAAAGGGTGCAGCACCTGCAAAGCTGGGTAGTTCAGCAGTGCAGGAGTCAGTATGGCTCAGGGTACTCGAGCAGGCACTGCCATTTGCAGCAGCACATTACACAACCCCTTTGCTGTATGGTCTTTATCTCTGGGAAAGGTCATAATTACTTGATTTACAAGGGTAATATGAAATCTATTTCTCAAGTTTCCTCCAAGTAAGTATTCACTGCAATGCAAATGAAACTACAAAAGCCTAGCAGTCTAGGCATCAAGATACACACTGTTTAAGTGTTCTTAAAAATACTGATGCTGCTTCATTGTAATATGAGGAGCTGGATTTGAGCAGTGGGTTGTAGTGTTGGAGGGAAATACAAAGTTCACATCTGCTGCTTTATGTGACTTTAAATTGTCAAAGATCCCTTTCAGTGTCCTGTAGCAGATACACCAGCTTTGAACATTCAGTGAGGTGAAGAATCATCTGGAATGATTGAGGTGGGAGAGGGGAAAATATGATTTTATGGACCCCTTGAAAAGCTAAAGGTGCAGAAATTATATTGGAGAACTTTCTTATCAAAGGCCACTTATGTCTTTATTTGTGGCTTGCTTGCATTTATGTTTTCTCCAGGTACCTAAATACCTGTTTTGATACCCGTCAAGAAAGTCTTGATTTAGAAAGCCTGTCGTGTATTATGGTGAATGACTAAAGTGAGTTGTATTTTTAGGGCTTTGCCTGTTCTGATGCAAGATAGGTTTTATTTTTGGTGGAAACAACACTGCTGCGATAGTCTGAAATACTGCGCATGGAGTGGTGAAGATACATTGATCTCAGAACACATATTTGTAGATGTATAGTGAATAGCAAAGGTTGTTTGCTTTCTTAAGTAAATAAAAAGCCTTCTAATGTGTATGTGGAGATCTTTGTCTTTTATTCAACAAGGAAAGGAGGTATACTTCGTATTTTACTATTTAATCATTAGTTAGTCAGACATGTGCTGTCTGAAACTGATAGAAAATAGTAAAGGTTGATACAGCAACTGCAAGGAGGGTGTTGCTTTTGCCATGTTGGTAATCAAAACAATGAATTTATTTGTAAGTGGGAAAATAGTCTATTAGATTAAATTGGTAAACACCAGTCATTCTGCTTGAAGCATTTAGACTATAGGAGCTTTAATTTTTGAAGACACATGAAGATGTGTTCCTAATGACAAAAATCATAATGCATCACTATTACAAATATTCAGACACTCTGTAGCTTCATGTATGCATGGGCTGACTAAATTGCATCATAATTAATTTTTATTAATTTGCCTCTGGCATACTGGCTTTTAAAAGTCTTAATTGGATATTCTAGCTTAATACATGATGTATACAGTGTAAACTACCATGATCTACATTAAGTGTAGATGGTCTCTAATGGTTCTGACATATCAGTGAGGTAAAATCAGCAAGGTTTCTGCCTTCCGAACTTATGCCTCTTCCTCTACAGCTGTTCTGCCTGATGCTGCTAGTGTTTCCATGGAAACAAGCCAGCTCTTGGCTTCCTCTTCCCATTGAAAACAGCCTTCTCACTGTCACTTATTCATCTGGGAAAATGATTTTGTCATGGTTCTGACATAAATGCCACAGGGATGATCTGTCCTATCATTTCAGAAATAGATGCTGTTAGGCATGTGCACGTGCATGCAGCCAGATTTGTCTTTCAGTGACTCTAAAATAATTTGGTTAATGGACTTAGGCTGAATTTGCTTTGGTATATCTGGAAGTGGAAATTAGCTTACTATACACAGCCCAAGATGATAATGATGTGAGAAGTATTTTTGATTGAGAAACCTGGCAGACTAAGTTCTCTTCCTTTATGTACTTAATGTAGAATGTAGTATCTGTCATGTTTGTTTACAGTGAGGGTGAGAATTTACCGTCAAACTTCTTAAGATAGTGGTAGCTCACAACTTCACATGAATATTGTGTAAGTTTCAGTGCTGCCGTCAGATAAAGTATCATGTTGCTATGCATGTCATGTGACGCAGTCAGGATATGAAAAAAGTGATGCAAGAAAACTGGTATTTTCAAGGTCCTTTTAATCTTCAAGTGTCTGGTACTTAGTCCAAAGCAAATGTAAAAATCAATACCCTGTGAAGAAATTTACGTTTTTGTTTAATGTGGTTTGTGTTGAGTCATAATCAGAGAAGTTCAGAACTCAGACAAATTCCAAATCCTTAATTTGCATCCTTTACTGTAGGAACTTCTGAGATATTTTAAGAGAAGGTTGTGTAAAACTTGGCTGTCTTTTTTCCCCTCAGTGGTCAGTGGCTGAAAGTGGCTGTTCTCTTCCCATGACGTTGCCTTGCAATTGGGGTAGAAAGATGAGAGAAGAGAAAAGGCATACCTCTCTAAATTTTTGATGTTTAAATAATCTCTTATAAAGTGCTGTCCAGTAGTTTTAAGATGGTAGAAACAAGTTCTTCTCATTATCAAGTGCTGTTTTCAGCACTGTTCATTTCTCCAGAGACAACTCTTGCTTGTTCTGTGCTTTAGACACTTGGCTCATCTTGGTTTTCTTCAGCCACTTCTGGGGAGAAAGGATTTATCTGTATTTAGCACCCAATGGGGATAGTATGTTCCCTTTTAATTCTCCTTACTAAAGCTTCTTAAGACCTCACTTCTGGCAGCAGGGTTTACATAAACTTACTGATTCAGTGTAGAAACTTGTGGGGATTCTGAAACAAGGTGGGTTTTGTTTATTTTGTTTGGGTTTTGTGTTTATTGTGAGTAAAATAGGCAAATAAAATACACCTGTGGTAATAGTTGGAATATCAAACTATCCATTATTGTTCTATGTAGTATATTTCTTACAGTTAATACAGCTCCTTTACACACACTCATTCTTTTACACCTTTCCAGTATAAATTAGTAATTACATAGGAGTAAAATTTTTTTTGAAGAAACACTAAGCAAGACTACTCAAGAATTTTACATGGAGAGGAAATTGAGGAACTACGTGCACTCTTACTTAATGTGTGTTCTTATTTCCAAAGAGCCTTTATACTGGTGCAGGAGTTGAAATATGAGAATATTTCACAAAACTGAAATAATTTAAAATGGTAAACAAAATATTTGATTGGGATAATATGCAAGGACATAGTAATACAAATTTAGCTTGGCAATATTTATCAAGGGATTCAAGTTGTAGTGATGACCTGGTACATTTTTTCCTTATATTGACATATACATATATATGTCGATATAACTAATTGGTAATTTTGTCAGAGTGCTATAGAAATAGCTGCAGAGAATGAACACAAAATCCCATGGTTTGGGGTTTTTTTTTAGTTATACTAGTGTGTTTAATTAACATCTTTGTTGGTACTTTATGATGACTAAAGCACTTTTGAAGGGAAAACTCCACTTCCATCTGTTAATCAGTAGTGATAAAAATAGAATGCCATCTAATCACGTGAAATACAATTTCCTGTGATTTGCTTTACAGATTTCTTGCTGAAGTGGTGGTGCGAAGCTTAAAAAGCACATTATCCAATTATGTATTACAACGTTTTGTTACTACCACTGCTGCTCTTAAGTTGAAAATTCTGAGATGTTGCTGTGGTTTGGTCTTTTTACCAGTATGTTAATTATTACAGTGGTGTTATAATTTAGTCCTTTCTTGTTACAGATAGCCTTTTGTAGTTTTCTTAAAGTTTCTAAGTGAACCTTAGATACCATGTCTTTGGTATGTTCCTGCAAAATGCTGTAAATGGAGATCAGTCTTTTAGCCTAGTGCAGAATAATGTGGTAAAGTTCATTAATATGCATTAAATACACAGAAAATCATATAGGCATATTTGTGAAACAAATATAGTTTCTTAAGTGTTTACATTTTCATTAATGTATAGCATACAAAAATATTTATTTTTTTACTGTGCCTAGTCTTTGGAAAAGGGGAAGTATCCCTTGAAGTTTGTGTGTTTGGTTTGGATAATTTGTAGAGTGCTAGATATATAGCAATAAACTTCTTTTTAATTTTTAAATACGTATCTTAAGATATATAATTCTTGTTGAGGAATGGCTTCCACCACGCTAATATGCTTGCTTTGATAAAAGCACAAGGCTACTCAAATACTATGAATCTGATAGTATGTGGGATTTTAGAGCAACAGAAATTGAATGCTGAAACTCAATGGCTGAGAAAATTGCATTGGAGAAGATGAAATTAGTAGATGAGGGCTGCAGAACAGTGGTGTGATGTGCTGGGTACATGGTTTTGCAATAATGAGGAGCAAGGGGACTGCACTGGTGCCACAGCACTGGGTGGGAGAGCTTAACCATCCCCAATGACATCCTGCTGGTGTGTGCTGTTTAGTAGGGGAAGAATATCTTCTACTTGTATTTTTGTTGCGCTGTGTAGTTTCTCAGATCATAAACATTCACAAAATATATTGGGCTTTTACATGTTGTGCACTACACTGTAAGATTGAGGGTGATCAAGTGTGTAGTAATTAATATTTTATATAAAGCCTGTGCAATAACAATCATGATCTTTTTAATGTAGAGATAAAAAAGTATGCTAATGCCTTTATGTAAACTTTCTTTAGTTCTTAAACAATATCAAAGGAAATGTCCTCATTTGTCCTTATTTTTACATAGGTATTAAAAAAATTCTCTGTACTTTTCATGCAAGCAATAGTCTTCATTGGCAGTTGGTAATCTTCTACTAATATGAATGACAATTTTAATAATTGGTTTCAGGAGTATCTTCATTTTCACAGGATAATTATTAGGACCTGAAAGAGTTAACTTTGGTATTTTTTATGTAATCCCAAGTCTTACACAGGTCTTTTTTTTCTGACAGGAATTTTTCAGTATTTTAAGTTTCATCCAGATTGTTCAGAGGGGAACCTTCTTGGTTTCTGATCACATTTGTGAAAGGAGTTTTCTTGCATTTGCAATTCTAGGTCTGATACCTACTGTCAGGTTCTCATTTGAATTTTAGGATATAATTGATGTACAAGCACATCTGAAATTCCCCTTGAATATCCTTCCCTTCACCTTAGTCTGCAAAATTATTTAAAAAAAACTATAAAAGCTTAGAGTTGTTGGAGTTTTGTCTCTCCGCAACTTCCTGAGGAGGGAAAGTAGAGAAGGAGGTGCTGTATCGAGTAGCAGGATGTGTGAGAATGATTCAAAGCTGCATCAAGAGAGGTTTAGACAGGATGTTAGGAATCGTCTCTTTGCTGAGAGTCTGGTCACACACTGGAACAGCTTCTTAGGGAAGTGGTCAGTGTCCCAAGCCTATCAGTGTTGAAGAGGAATTTGGACAATGCCCTTAATACCATACTTTACCTATTGGTTCAGCCCTGAAGTGGTCAAGCGGTTGGACTAAATGATTGCTGTAGGTCTCTTCCAAATGAAGGAATCTGTTCTAAAGGACTAAGTTCTGGTCCTCCAACCTTCTTCTCTCTTACAATGGAAAATTAAGTCCATTTACTTAATAATGATGGTGTTTCATATTTTCATGGTTTAAAACAAAAAAAAGCGCATATAGTAAATGGCATACAATAAATGACAACATTTTTTAGGGTAGAAATCAAGCAGGTTAGGATTTCAATGTAGATATTGAACATCAGCTCTGCTGTGTAACTTGCGCTGTTCATTATCTGGTAATACTTTATATAAATTTAAACACCTTAGGCATCTTAATACTTACCCTTCCTCCAGTAAATTTTATTACTGGCTATATTTGAGACTATTTGAATATAGTTTCAAATTTGAGAATTGAAGACAGAGTTATTTTCCTGAATGCCTAGGTGATACACCAGTGCAACTTGGAAAAGAAATGGCCATGTTTGTGGTTTGTCTCCATAACAGGCATGTGAAACTGATATTGCAGTGACCCGTGAATGGTCAACAAAATTGGTTTGATGCATTGCAGCTACAGGGTCTCCTTGGTTAGTCATTGCATTTTAAAGTTGATGCCTTGATAGCAAAAAAAATGAGCTGGGGGAATTAAAAAGGAAAAAAATAGTAAAATGAAAATTAATCTTGGGGGGAAATGAGTTATTAGGGACCGAAGCGAAGAGTATATTTTCATTATTTTGGTTTATCATGATATAGCCAGCCAAACCTTGAAAGTTGCAAAGACATTTTGTGTTGTGTGTGTCATTCTTTTGAGTGATGCTTGTTGCTTTAAGGATGGAAGATGCTGGAGTTTTGTAAACTGCAGATTTATCTACTTAGACATTTTTCTGCAGTTGCCACTTCCTTAATCTTAGAGTGAGAAGAGAACTTTAATCTTTTGGTATTTTTGAAATTACTTCCCTAATGACTAGGTTTATGACATTTTTGAAAGAACTACTGTAAGGTAGTCTCCACCCTCCATCCAGAAGCTGTGACAGTTCTAAATGTCTCTTCAAACTACCTCTGAAGGCTCTCAGAATTGGCTCTTAGCTGTTTCTTCACTCTTCAGTTGCACTACGTTGCATTCAGTGTCTTGCACTGTCACTGAGCCAGTGACAGCTATTCTAGTACTTCTGAGTCAATGCCCTTTCCAATTCTTTTGCAGTAAAATTAACCATTCTGCTACTGCTTGAAGTACAATGATAGTTACAGGTATCTCTCTACTGTTAATACTACCTTTAGTAGCTGTATTAGCAGCTTTTCTTTGAAATTGTGATGGTATGCATCACTTACTGCAGTGAAAACCCTGCAAAATTTCAATGATTTTGTATTCTCAACAATTTAAAGACACTTAAATGTAGTGTTCAGTAGCAGAAATGACCCATTAGTGTCTAGAGAAGGGTAGATGTAGTTTACATTTGGTTTATATTTCACTAGAGCAGCCTCTCTTGCACTGCTGTCCTGACAGATTCATGAGATGAAGACAATCCTCTTTGAAATCATACCTGCTTTTATTCAAATATCAATAGCTAATTTTCTAAAATAATGTGAAGAAATACTAAACTCCTGACTTTTGCTGCTGCTGTTTGGGGTACTCCTTGCAAATACAGATCAGGAGGTGTGTGTTAGTAATTACAATGAACAAGCTTTTCAAGTCTTACTATGTTTGTTTACTGGCATTGCAAATTTTAAAAAAAAAGGTAATTTTTATAGTTTCCTAATCACACTATGAGTAATATGCTGCCTCCAGAAACTTAAGCCTTGTCTCTGGGTGAGAAAGTCCTGGCCAGAGAAGATGCTAAAGGAAAATGTGTGACCTAAATTTTTCATTGCAATTGTACTGTTCAGACAAGTACAATGCGACACCTATGCACTGCAGAGACAGGGTGAAATGTGAGGAGAGGAGATTGTGGTCCTAGTGCTGTCTTGATATTCCTGTCTGTATGTATAAATGTGGATGCAAATATTTTTATGTGTGTATAAATGCACAAACACATGCACTTCTAAAAAAATTAAAATACTGATGTTCCTCATCTGTAATTATGATGGTCAAGAAGGTTTTGTTTTCTTTTTATTCGCATTTGTCCTTGAAGATTTCAATGAAGAAGTCTGCACCCTAGATTTCCTGACTTAATTCAGTGTTCTTGCTTTTACTTGTTTAATTCAGCTTCTAGCTGTAAGTTTGAATAGAGTTTCGTAGACTGTATGAATATCTTGCTTTTTAGGCTATGACAGCTTTTTAGGCTATCTTTCTGGATATGCATTTATATTACTGTGTTGACTTACAGTATTTTGTTAATCATGTTTGATAACGGAAATAATGTTCCATTCTTTTTAAATTTTATCTCACTAAAAATGGAAGAAACCTGAAGAAGTTATGTAACTTAAGATATCCAATTGCCTCTGAATTGTTATCAGTGACTCTCAGGGCCAATTAAAGTTTTTCCTGCACTTGTCATATTATTAAGTCTCCTATGGGTGCAGATCTGTTGCTGTCAGATGCTTGTGAATTCACAGCTTTTGCCCACTGAAGGTTTTGGATTTCTCTGTCTAAGTGGGACCCTTATTTTCAAAGTCCTGTAGAGATTTATGGTTTTCAAAATCTTTATCCTTTGGTCTAATGTTATTATAAATGGCCTTCTTGTTCAGAGTTCTTAGGTGAAGGATCGGTTCACTTTTTAGCTTTGAGGAAAACAACAAACCAAAGTGAAACAATGTAAAGTTGCTTTTCACTTGGAAATTCTTGTAACTTAGAACATCTTGTCTCAAGAAAGCACTTACATTTATGGTTATTCGTGTTGTCTCAGGAAGTGCAACTCTGCTAAGGTGTTTTCAGCTCAAGAACAGTTTAGATAAACAAGCAGAGCTGAATGGCTGTTGTGACCTGGTGGGGGTTTGGCTCATGTAAGGAAATCCTTCCATACCTAAGAGCTCTGCCTTTTGTGCAACAAATACTGCATCAGGATGGAAATTGTTTTACAGTGTTTTGTGCAGGCATGACTGCATTATGTTGTGCATTGTGTCATTTAAAAAAAAATATTCTAAAGCAAACCAACATTTTATAGTGTCCATTTTATGGAAAGCCTGTAAAACTTAAGCAAGAAGATTGTTCTTTCTATGACTTTATTTCAGACATCTTATATAAGTAATTATATTGCTTATATAGTTGTTTGTTTTTTTAAATACAAGTAATTATATAAATATATTGCTTTTATAGAGAGTTACACAGAATGGCTCAAAAACTTACAAACACGTCAAGTTCTGGTAAGTTGCTTAGAATAGCAACAGAACCCTAGTGATTTTTTTTTTCATTTTCAAAAGATATACTTTATTTAGAATATTAAATAAGACATTTTAAGAAAATCGTGTCTCCCAGTGATGCAGTTTTCTCTTCTTCAGCTTTAGTGAGGGAATATGTTAAATACAATCAGATTTGGCAATCTCATCAGATTGTGTTGGTAACACACAGTGATGTTTCATCTTTGAAGTATTGCAGCATGTTTTATTATTCATTTGTCTTTTTTTCATTTAGTTCTTTTTTTAGAAGGAATAGAGGATCGGTTCAAGTTAAGTTCATGTGTCTCTGTGTGTTGTGAGAAATACCAACTAAAGAGAAGCATAAAACCATTAAACTAACATTTAAGCAGAACATGTGAAAAGTCATAGAACATTGAAACCTGGCAATGGTGTAGGGATGGTGTAGGTGTCATGATGTACTCATTTGGTCAGGCTAGGAGGGACAGAGAGAGTGAAGAGGGATTAGGGACTGAAGTGCTAGCAGGGAGTCTTAGAGATCCAGTTTTATGTCTTCTGTGGTTCACTCTGGTCTGCAAACTGGGAAGATAAAAATGTTCCCTTACCTTAGAAAATAAAAAGAAAAAAAATATGCATTGCTCAAATAATTCAGTTAAAAAAAAAAGAAATTGTATTTTAGGTTGTCGCTGTCAAATATAGTGCCAAGGAGAGCTTAGGTGGTACTTTTTAAAGGAGATTAGGGATGGTTCGTTTCTGTGCCTGGAAATTTAAGCATACATAATCATCTCCTGGCCCTTTTTTCTTTTTCCCCACATTCAGTGGATCTGTGGTGGAAGTAAAGTGGGACTGTGTCATAATTTGGATATATGCAGTCATGAATATGAGATGAAATCCTCAATATATTGATAATAGTGTTTTCAGAGTGGAGTTGGAAGAGAGTATTCAGAGAAAGCATATATCCCACATCTGAAGAATATGGAAAGAATAAACTTGGAATTCAGTCAGCAAACAGTGACCATTTTGTGAACTGAGGCAGGGACTACATGGAAGATACTCTTCTGTCACATTAGTAAGAGTTGCTTTGTTGGATGTAAACACAAGGAAAATGAGTTAGAATCTCAGAATAGTAGGAAAGGCCTCTAAGATCACAGATTAAGGTGGAGTTTGGCACATACTGGTTTGACAAAGTTTTTCCTCCAAAACTCGCTGTTATCTTTATTAAGTAAAAGGTTTCCAGAAGGTAATATGGATTGCTGAATACCTGCAAAGACCTTTGGTATTCTCCGTCTGCAGTTAAATCCTGGCACAAGAGAATGGAAAGTCTTAAAGTGAGAAACATTGGTCAGTCTTTACAGTTGTCTCTGCTGTCAATTTGATCTGCAGTATATTAGAATGATAAATACGCTGAATGATCTCATGTTGATTCTTGGTTGTGTTCTGTAACAGCTTTCTAGAGTATACATTTTATCAGACTTAAAAAAAAAGAAAAAGAGGGCAAGATCCCAAATGAATGGCCAGTGTCATCAGTACTTAACGGTGGCACTTAATTTAGTATTTCAGGAATAGTTGCATTAGTTAGTGAAAGCTAGTTGCTATTCTTTGCTGCTTTATAATATGTTTAGTAGTTGTGCTTAACTATGCAGATCAGTATTGTCTAAGCACAGGGCAGGGCTGTAATTGGGTTTTTGTTAATTTTGGTATGAAATTGTTTCAAATGAAATTAACCCTTTACTCTGAAGTAGCACCCATCTTTATGACCTGCTTCTTACTTAAAAGAACTCTTGCTGTCACTTCTCCCTATTGAGTCATACATAGGGGAATGCATTTTCATGAATAAGATATGTAATATGTTTAACAGTTTATTGTGAAATGAAATGAAACTTCTTGCTTATTGATCAGAAACATGAATTGTTCTAGCAGGTGGAAGTCATGAAGAGCAAGAGCAGTGCTTTCATAATTATTGAAATGTTTTGAAGATTCCTGAGGCATTACTGATGTTACTTTGAGGTTTTTTTTTACTCTTCTCTTACAAGGTGAAGCTGTACTGAATTATTATATCAGGGAAGCTATATTGAATTCGTACAGGAGATTGATTAATAGTTTAACTGCTGTGTTTCTCTGTTGGGGAATTAAAATACAAAACTAACAAACCCAACATTTAGTTATATATGGCCAAGATTTGAGGATGTGCTTAAAGTGTGTGATGATATTGGCTGAATGAATTCCAGAAGATGGCAATTGCCAGGTGTTAAGTCTGCTGTGATCGTGGAAAGGCAAGCAATTTCTGCATTCAGTTAATTGCTTTGGAACAAACAAGATGCAGGATAAACAAGTGTGCTGAGTTTCTTTTTCCGCCTGAAGTGATCACTGCCTGTTGCCTTGATAGAGAAAGGCTATGTTTTGGAGATTTCTTGTGAGGTTTTTGGGGTTTGAAAAATTCTTCTCTGGTTTGTTGTTAATAGTTGCATAATGCAGGTGTGAATTCAGCATTGACTGTTAATAAAAAGTAATGTCAAAACTTAAAACAATATACAAAATTTTACTTACACTTGAATGCACATTTCCAAGCAGTAAACTAGCCATGAAGTATTTGGCAAGAGAATTTTTAGAACTATAGCTTTTTAAGTGTGTTGCATATACTTTCTCATATGTACCTGTGCTGATGATATGCCGGTTCTGAACCCGGAGTGTTGGTCAGATCTTGCTTCATGTTCACCATGTAACTTAAAAAATCCAAACCTTCTATTACAGGAGTTTAACATGAAAAAGTAGTTCTGTGTATTCCTGGTGGTCTTTGCAAATTGCTGGCACGGATGACTAGTTCGGCCCTGAAAAAGCTATGAGCTGTTAGCTGTGACAATGATCTCCAGTGCTTCTTAAAGTGAGTTTGACACTAGATGGTCCTCCTTCACTCCTGTGATATTTATTAGAGTGAAAACCCTAATAAATGGAAGTATTTTCAAGACTTATCAAGCTAAATACCTTGCTTTTCGTAAAGATTGGAGTTCGTAGTGCTGTTCTGTTGAATCAAGGGTATTTGTGCTGCAAAGGATACTCTGCTTCCTGCTTTAGTCTGGCTATCTCTACATCAGGAAAGGATTTCCTAGACCATGCAGGGAATACTGGACAAAATGAGCATTGTCAAACTGGTAAGGTAAATGTGCTGGAGGATTGGAGTGCACCTATAAGTAGGAAACCAATCTGAAAAAAAATACATCAAGATCTTGAGGAAAGAGGATCTTAGACCAAAAATCTGAGCAATTCTGTAGAAAAATGACACATTTGAAATAGCAATTAAATAAAAAGAAAGGTCAGGAATGCAAAAAGAAGATGTCTGTTGGAGAGGTGTATTTTGTTTGAAGGCTACAGATTAAGTAAGGCTTTGGAAAACAGGAACTGGTGATGCCCTGAAATGTAGGTTGTGTTGGTTAAAGTTACTTCTGGATTTGTTTTACTCTGCTGCCTAGGGAAGAAACAGTACATGTTAATGGTTTTAAAGGGTGAAATATTTGCATTTATCACAGTCCCTGGGAATTCTTCAGCTGATGAACATGAAGTATTGGAATGGGGAAGGGAAAGGAGAAGGGCAGGAATAAACCTCAATGCCCATTTCTACAGAGCTACAGTCTTTACAGGTGTAGTTATACACTTGGCTCTTTAATTTTGAAAACCAAGATATAAAATCTTCCAGTTTATCATGAATCTCTCTGAAGCTTTATCTGAATGACAAAAATTCGGTGTACCTCTGTAAGCTTCAAAATGGGATCCTGTATGTGCATTTGCTTTTTATTTATCTGGAGCATCTGTAGCTCACAATCCTGACCCTGGTGCTTGTTCTGCAGTAGTTGTAGCTTTTTAGATAGCTGATTTTGGAGTTAAATGCATGGAAATATGTAACATACGTGGCATTGAGGTGTGACTGTGTTAGGCAAGAAAAATTGAATTGTGTGTAGCTGTATCCACCAATATTAATATTAAGAAAAATAAAACTGAAAACTGAGTAGTTTTTAAATTCACATTTATAGGAAATTGAAAAATAGGTCATGTAAAAAGAAAAGAGGCTATTAAGATAAATGTTTAATATTTGAAGTTCAGGGAAACCCCTAAGTAGCATAGAGGTGGTTTTTTTATTTCAAACTCTTTTTTTTTTTTACAAAATAGCCTTGAATAAAATTATCCTAAGGAGAGTATCTTATGCATTCTGACCTGGTCTACTCAAATTAGGCCTTTTTGTCCATCTCAAAACCTGTATTAGGGTGGTTGTAGGAAGAACACTGATAGTAAGGATAGTGATTCTGCTTTTTGTGTGGTACTTATCCATAGCAGAAACAGTTCACTCTGAAATTCCCCTTGAAAATAGTGTAACACTACAGCTAAGCAAAGGATTTCCAGTTCTAGATTGCTTACAGGCATGACTTCTTTAAGCAGTAGCAAAATTAGAGAGGCACATCCAGTGAATGATACACCACAAACCAGCTCTTTGCTGCTGTGAGCACAAAAATACATTATAAATCATGAACACTACATATTACAAAAACACTTCCTATTGCCATATTGCAAATTTACCACAAAAAACCAAAAACCAGTAATAAACCCCACCCCTTGACTCCACAAAGCTTTAAATAGCCTTTTAAACACTGAAAGGAATTTGTTTTAGCTCAAGTCTGTGGCTCTAGAGGCCCTCACTTTCCTGTATTCCAAATAACAGCTGAAGAAGAAATGTAGTGTTTTTCACTCTATAGAGAAGATTTTTAAAAAAGGACAGAGGGAAGGGTGTCTGGAACAGTTTCTTCTTGTTATTACCTTTGACCAAGGTAAAGTGTGGCATGAGATGAATGGAGGAATATGATCTTAGGAAGCATGTTTTAAAGTTTTTAATTATTAATATTTTTCTTCACTAAAAGAATGTGAGTCTCTGCACCAGGAAATGTAGAAAAATTTACTTTGTTTTTTAGCTATCTTCACCTTTTCTCTGCAGAGCAAGACATTAGCCATTCTTAGCACTATTTTCTGTGATTCTCTCCCTGGAAATGAAAGTAACTGCTATCTGACATCAGGTAAATGCAACTTCTGCAGAAGTGTGTCCTTGAGTGGACTACAGATCTCCTGTTTTTCTTAGCCTCTTATGACTTCAAAATGTTCTCTTCATTCAATAATGTCAAGGAATCACCTAGTTAGTATGTGAGGTGCCTCAAAGCCTAATTGGGATACTTTCTTACTATTAACTGTCATCAGTTTTCTGTCTTTAAAGATGACACTGTTAATCCTGTTAGTGGATGTCAATGTGGTAAGAGGAATGACAAAAAAAGAGCAAAGAAACAAATGGCTTAATATAAAATGCCATGTTGCTTGACCTCTAGGATACGTTTTTATTACTGAGTTTAGGAGATTTGTTATGTATCCATTCAATTAAGATGAAGACTCACAGAGAAGAACAGTAAAAACTGAAAATGAACCTTGGAGATTTGTGATACTCCTTTCCTGAATTGTAAGTGATGACAGTGTGTCAGACAGCCTTGATAAACTGCTTTGTCTGTGTTTATAATCAGGCTACCTTATGAAAATTTGAATTATTTTGGAACAAACAGGAAGAAATGGAACAACCAAACATGAAAACTGATATGTGTGAATGATGATTTTATGACCTGTTTTATCACAGGTTCATTTTAGAATGCCTTATTGATAATTGTCTAGAAAAGAAAACTCTGCCTAGATATGCACAGCCAGAGGCATTTCTACTTATACACTAAATTTAGATTTTTCTTACCTATTTCTTTTTAATTCAAATATATGAATCATCATCCTTATTTCATGAACTTGTTAATTTTTGGAACAAACATTTTCTTTAGGCTATTTCATATTTTTTCTGATTCACTTGTTTTTCTGCTTAATTTTTTCATCTTTTTTTTCTTATCACTTGAAGACTTCTTAAGTAACCCATTGCTCCTCTGTAGAAGATTCATCAGCAAGGCTGCATTCTGTAAGTGTGGGTCTTTACACCTGTAGAGCTAGTGGTGCATTTCATGATATTTGATCCTGTAATACAGAATAGGTGAACAGAGTTCATACACTCTTTTTTCCATTTCAGTGAGTAATATTAAGAAACCCCTTAAATCTCTATGGACTCATAATTCGGAACTGTTAAATATGATGAACAACAGTCTTTTCTTTTTGAACACGGTTAGACTTACAATCTTAAGACTGCAGGGAGAACTGCTTCTACTTTTTAACCCTAACTGCAAAGGTATTA
The DNA here is from genome assembly GCF_047495875.1 of Pithys albifrons albifrons. NCBI lineage: Eukaryota > Metazoa > Chordata > Aves > Passeriformes > Thamnophilidae > Pithys > Pithys albifrons. Next base: position 63,622,784 of record NC_092460.1, read on the forward strand.
TAACCCTATTACAGAATTCTCTATGCAGTTTCTGCTTGAAAAGTTCTCAGATGTTGTGGTATATGATTTTTCAGCTGCCTGGCCTGAAGTTGCAATTCAGTGTACCTAAAATGAGGAATCTAGGTTCCTCATCTTTTTAATAATTGGAGATACAGGCCTGGGTGATTAAAAATAGCTGAGAGAGATGCATTTATTTGGACGCAGTAAATTCTCTTTTGAGTATTTTAAATATAATCCTGGTGTAGGTGTGACTGAAGTAGGCATTTGTGCTCTCTACTTCATGAGATGCATTTGTTTTTACATTAGCTGTGCTACTGAGAACTAAGCAATGTGCACAGTGAAAAAAGAGTTAATTGTATTTGTGACCTAAATGTAGAATTGACACCTAACTGAATTGTTTGCTAAAGCTATTTGCCTAAATCTGTGTAGCAGGCTTGTATGACCATGGTTCAATCAGTTAATGAGTGCACAATATTAATTTGCCTTAGTTAGGCTTCCAAACCAATTTTCTCACACTTAACAGAATGCACTAGAGGCCAGCTCTGATATAAGTAAGTCAATGTGCAAACCAGTTTAGTTAAATTGGTGCAATTTCTCTACGATTTCTGTAAAGGCCACTTGTGGTATTAGGGTATTCTGACTCTCATACTCTAGGAAACCACTGGTTCCTGCCTGGAGCTGTCAGTTTTGGTCCTGAATGCTTGAGATGTCTGATGTACATTTGCTTCTAGTGTGCAATACTTTTCTTGAAATAAAAGTATTTGAGTGAAATCAGATTGAACCAAAACTTAGCTACTCAGCTATTTGTTTCTGACACACTCACTGCCTATGTTTAGTACTTTTCTTTTTTCAGTCCTTGCTGTGGTCTCTTCCAGCTGTAATTTCCATACATGTGCAGACTGTTTATGCCATATGAATGCATATTTTTGGTCTGTGTAAATTTTAGATAGCATGCTGGGAGCCCTGGTATCAGTTCTGAGCTTCCTTAGTTCTTCATGCAGTAGGGAGGGTAATGAGTTCCCAATACAATTCACTGTCAAGTTTTTGACCACATCAAAGTCTAGTGTATTTTTGTAGAGCTTGAATGTTTTGGGTTTTTTCATCAAGTCAGTAAAATCATCTCAATTCCATCTAGCCTGTCTTATTAATATTAATGTGGAAGAACTGTGACAGCTGCCAGCATGCTTTATTGCAATTTATAACATCATGTAACCACCAAGTGATGTATTTTCATTCTTTGTATTTGTGCTGAATTCCCTCCTCATTTGCCGTGCTCCTCAAATGCACAGCAGAGCAATTAAATGCTCTTGGGATGTGCTCTGGTTGCAAGAACTCCGCTGAGGCAGACCTTTCAGTCTGTTACTTCAATATTAGTCATTTCCATTCCCCTCAGCACACCCCATGTTCTGTGCTTCTAAGCTGGGAAGCAGAGGCTGGGATTTACATGACACTGGGATGTGTTCAGAATCAACAGAGTTCTTGTAGTAAATAGCAGGCCTGTGTTTTTGTGGTGGATTGCACACAGGATGATCACTGTAAGATCTGTTCATCCTCTGCCATGTGAGGCAGTGAGAGCTGTACTGACAGGACTGTCATGGACAGCTGCCTGGGTAGACCTGGGGAAGTCCATGCAGATGCAGCCTTGCTTTTGTCTTTCAGGCATTTTTGGTGATAGAGTAAGAGATAGACCAGAACACCAGCATCCATAAAAGCTGTTTTTCTACATGAAAGAATAGATGACAATCACAATCAAAATGGACGACAGCATGTTTTAATTTTAAAAGGTATGTAAGTAGTCTCTGTTTGAAAGGAAAGTAAATCAGGGACCCATCAGGAAGCCTCAGAGAAGGCTGGAGTAGGCGCACCTGCTCAGCAGTGCTGAAGTGATGTTCAAGTGGAAGGCACAATGTGCCTATGCAGCATCATGGTAGCTCTGTTTAGTTTCTTTTTACTTTATGGAGCTGAACAAATTCCCTAACTGTAAATTCTAGTCTTGCTGGTTCTATTTCTGATAGAAGCCAATGTGGACTGTGAATTGCTCTAATTTGGGACTACTGTGTACTATTTTGTGCTGAAAAGGTATTCCTGTTTTTGGATTATATGCCTCTGTGGGAAGTGATAATACTGTTGTATCTTTGAAAGTCATTGAGAAGATGAACAGATTCAGTGATTAAATGAGGAATAATGTGGCGATGCTGTAAAGACCACCTTGGCTTCTTCATTATATATTAAGCTATGTTCTCATCACTACTGTGGGCACCACAGTGATTTGTAACTGTCCAAGCTGACTTTTTGTTGAGGTTGAGTAATGTATGCACTGGTCTGTATGGACAGTTTTCTGCAATGTAGTGTTCAGCAGTGTCAAAGAGGATAAAGTACAAATACAGACTTCCTGTCAAAGGCCAAGGGCTGCCTTCCAAATATTGCCAGAATAAATAAAACCCTATGGAAAAAATACTTCTGAAGGACAGCTCTCTGTTGCAGTTTTGTTTTTTTTCAGGAGCTGGAAGCCAACTCTATTCGCTTAACTGCAGTTAATGATTTTGCCACTTTCAGAAAAGGTGATCTTCTGGTTCACTGGAAAGAGATTGATTGTCTAAATGTCATTGGAAATGTCATCAATATGAAAAAACCCTAACCTGTTCGTGCAGTGTCGGACTGCTTGACATACTTTGTTTTATACTTGTATTATAGCTTCCAGCAAATGAGTAGGGTTGTGAAAACCAGAAGTTTTGCTGCCTTACTGGCTGGTGTGTGCTCATGAGGTGCATTAACCTCATACTGATGTATTTCTTTAAATAAGTTTGTACCTAAGTAAAGTTAGATTTATTAAATTTTTGAATGTTTATAAACACTCTAGGATCTGACTTAGCAGAGAAATTTATGTTTCATGATTTTGACCTCTGAGGGCATACAGGCTTCCAGGGTTTGGCTGTTGCAAAGCTTAGGTTTAATTCTGGATCCAAAGTAGTGTTTTGTTTAGTCAGAAGCAAGGCAAGGTAAAGAGTAATGTGAAGAGGCATGAACTGTCTCATTTGCCTCAGTGAATTCTGAAGCTAGTTTCTGACCACGTGGGTGCCAGCATGGTTAATTCTTTAAGTGATCAACAAGTAAAAAAAAAAATCTTTCTTTTGTGTTTATTTATGTATTTTTGTAAAAAATGTGTAATCCATTAGCTGGAAGAGATTGTAGTTTAAGGACTAACATTAAAACTAAATATTCAGTAGACTGGTATCCTAAAAGATAACATTTTCACTCATTAGCCTATGAAATTTTAGCGTTATCAAGACAACGCTATAGATGTTATGCGACTTTTGTTATGTGGTTTGTAAGGTTTTGTCATTTTTATGTAAAACATGGTTGTCTTAATAGACAAAAAAGCTGTATTTTCAGTTGCAGTTGAACAACTGAATAATTATTTCCTAGTGATTCCCTTTCTATGATAGCTGACAGGAAAAAAAAGAAGTTAAAAATACCTGTTTATATTAGTGTGGGCTCTAAACACACCACGGTATTCGTACCTTCTAAGATGACACAAATCCCTTGAGCTTTGCCAGTGCATTATTGCCCTCCTTCTCCTGGTGCACCCCTTCTGAGAGGCTCTCCAGGGCCAACAGCAAAGTTCCACCTCATGACATGTTGGTAGCTGCCATCCAAGGTACAGGAATAGTTGGTGCTGCTTTTCATCCCAAAGCATTGGTGCAAGTAAGTGGGCCAGGCTCATTGCATCATCTGCACTAATCATTTGATGCATAAATTACTTTTGAGTATCATCATCTTGCTGGTTGTCTTGGTGAAATTCTCAAGTGTCCCTAGACTGCTCTGATTTGATGACTGGTAACAACGTGTTTGGGGAAAGGTGGAATACCAGGGAAGGTAATGATTTACTGTGATGAAATCTTCTAGATACGTAAGTATACCTTTTTCTTCATAACCTCTGGTCTTCTAAGTGTGGGGTTTTTTTTATTATGGAGCAAAAATAGGAAGATGTGGACTAATGGAGACTGCCCAGATCACTGCAGTAGTGAGAAATTTAGAAATGATGGCCTGTGGGGAGGAAAACAATCTAAGGTTGTTTGTGTTAAGGAATAGGATAATGTAGAAAGATGTAGGAGACCTCAAATAGCCTGGTATAAAGAAAAGGGTAAGCTTTCCCACTGTCCATATCATGGAGACCGAAACATAACAGGATTAAATTAGAGGCAGAAGAATTTAGTATAGGTTTGGTTTAATTTTGGTTCAGTGCTTTAGTTTAGCCAGAAAAGATTCTGATGCTACTGAGCTGAAGCCATGAGCACAAAACATCAAGCCTTACTTTGTTACTGTCTTTTTATGTCTTTCCAAATTCTATGGAGTTGCCAGTAGTCTTTCATTGTACTTCTGTAGCTAGAGAGTTAGAAAATAACAAATAATTGTCTTGGACAAGATAATCCATACTTTATTCCTATCTACATTTGTTTTATGTTTTGTTCTGAATTGCAGTAATACTTTGTAAGAGTTTTTAAAAGCGGTAGATGTTATTAATATTTAGCATATTACATATTTTTGGCCCCAGAAATTTGGGAAATGTGCATTTGCCAGTGGATTGTAGAACAAAAGTGGCATCAAATTATAGGTTAGGGTTCTGTGTTGTCCTGATTAATTTTTATTTGTTTTTTTGGCATTCTTACTCCATGCTGTCTTTGTACCTGCTCAAAGCACAAAGTGACAAAAATAGTTCTCTATGGCTCCTAAGAGAAGTGTTATGAGCTAAGAGAATTATGAACTCAGGCAATGTAGGCTGAAGCTATTTAAGTTTGTATTTAAGTAACTGCAACAATAGGAAGAGAGCAGTAGTTCACCAGGAAGAGTTGGCTTAGAAGTTGGACCATTTTTGCTCTACAGTCTCTGTGTACAGCCATGAATTCCTGCTCAGAGTTTCTAGTCATGATGCAAGCTTTAGGCTTTTTTACAGGTAGAATCTGAAAGGTCACTTGGAGATGCCAGATCCTATGTTTTTTGCCACATCAAATTCAGAGTCCTCATTTATGATTTCTGTCATGCAAATCAAGGTTTACAAGCTTGTTTTACGAAAGTGAATCTGTCAACCAATTCATACCTCTGTATCTACACTCCATATGAAAGACCTATACTAGTTTATAAATAATCCTGTGAGGGATCTAAATAAGTGCGGGGAAAATACAAATATTTATAGGCTGTGCTTGTGCCAAAAATACTTCATCTTTATTGAGGACCTATCTTCTTCTCATGGAAAATGGTAGCAAGATTTTTACGTGAAATGAGATCTGAACATAGGTTTTGAAAATCTTGAAAATAATAAGAGAAACCTTCTGGAATACCATCTAAAACCTTGAACTCAACCAGACCTTATCTTCCTCTTATCTTCCATATATTTTCATTGAGCTGTTTCTTCTTCTGAATTTTTCATGCCTTCTGATGTTGTGCCTTTTCTCGTTAGTGCTTATGCAGGAAAATGATTTTTTAATGCTTTTTAGCGTGCTTATATGTTTTTCTGAGTGAGGGCTGCAATGTTTTCCTATAGTGAGTGTGTTTCATATGTGGAAGTCTATTCAAATGCTTGAAAAGCAGCTGAAATGCTGGGTAGTATTTATTACTTGGCTAGTAATAAATTTTCCAAAATGCAGCTCAGAGGAGATAGGAAGTATTCATAAATTTTCTGTTGTTGAATAATTTAGACATGAGGAAGGAGAAATAATGGGAAGGGGCAACATTTTTAAGGTGCTGGATTTTTTGTAATCAGCTGTTAATTATAAAATGTCATTCAGTAGAAATTTCACAAAAAAAAAAATAGAAAAAAAATGATAGATTTAAATCTTTTGATTTTGAGGTGAAGAAACCAAACCAGAAAAATGTCCATTGTGGACTGATCTCTGTTAACATTTAGCACTTCAGCATGTTCCTCAAAGTGAAAAGTCCCTTATTTTTATTACTCAGACATTTAAGGCTTTCTGGGGAAACAAGAAGAAAACAGACAGAATTTAGAGCTCTCTGGAAGAGTTTTATGGTGACAACATTAAAGGGCAAAACCCACTGTGGATGTCAAACACCCAAAGCAAAACTGACAGACTGCTCAGGTCAGGGAAGATGTTGTGCTCAGGCTGCCTGACACGTGTGTGAGCCACGTGCACTTCAGATAAGTTCTGCATGGTTGTCAGGAGAACGTTCAATAACTTCAGAATAACAGTTGTCCTGTGAAAGCAAAAGTGGAAGCTATGGCTAAGTGTTTCAGCAAAAGTAAGAGATGTGCAAGCTATTCTTTTCTGAACCCTGTATGGTTGGTGGTCTTGATGAGTTCATTGAATCTCAGGCTCAAGTAGAGGCAAATTTTAGAAAAATACAGTAGATGAAATTTCTTATCTAAACATGAGTATCTTTTATTAAATGCCTGTGTAGTAGAGATAGTGAGTCTTTATGAACATCTGTTGGCTTTGTATCAGAGTTCATTATGCAGAAGGATGTCTCTTCTGCTCATTTTAAAGTTTGGACATTAATTGATTCGTAAGAAGGGAACATGGGTAGTAGATGGTTATTAATGTGCATAACTTAGTACAGTGAGATTTGTTCTGCTGAATTAATAAGTGAATTTAAAAAAAAATGTCCCAATTACCAGCAGAAAAGGAACAGAATTTCTTTGTAGACTAGGTATAGATAAATATTATTAATTTCGATTACTCTTGAATTTTATTGATACCAAAAAAAAGTGAACGAAGAAGAGTTTCAGAAATTTCAATGTGAGAAATCACAACAATTAATGTCTTTGTGGGATATGACTGCATGCAGGCAAAGGAAGGACTTTTCTCTTAAAGAAGGAAGTATCATACTTTGAAGGTACCACTGGAAAAAAACCAACACAGCAAATCCAATAAACACTCAAGAAGGTATCTCTGCAAGAAAATCTCCTATTTGGAATGCCTTCTCCAAACTTACGTGCTCCTATAATTTATGTCATGATGTATCTTCTTTACATTGTAAGGTGTTTTTGTTAGTGTTGTTGTCCAGATGTCACTGAGCTGTTGTACGAGTCTGTAGGCTTGTCCCTGCGCTGTGAATGTCAGCCACCCTGCAGGGGCCACGTTATGTAGTGTCAGTGGTGTGCGATTCTGCTGTTAAGTCTCACCTGGCTGGTGTGTTGTCAACCTGCAGACCTGTATGAGTCTTCTCTTCTAGAGAACATTGTAGACCTATAATGAGGGACTTTCCCATGTGTGGGGTAATTTGGAACTTGGTCCTATGTGCTCTCTCCATGCCTGTGATATGAAGTCTTTTACACAGCACTCAGTTTTGACTTGGCTACGTGGATGAAGAAGCTCATCAGTCCAAATCCCACTTCCAAAGTCTGATTGACTTCACTTTGAAAACCCCAAACAGTGGAAATACTATTTCAAACAAATCCTAATTGCTCACCACAAAAAAAAAAAAAAAGTTCTGAACTAGACAGAAATGGAGACCAGAACTGTTCTTTGCAAGAGTAGTTACTGGTTGCAGGTAAATAAGCTTTTGAGGTGAAAGAGTTTGTACAACTTGCTGGGAGCCTCATAGAACAGGAAGGTACTGCTGTTATGCATGTTCCCTGTACAAGGAACCCTTTTGCAAAATTATGACATAAAGTGTGTGTTGTGCGAAGGAGTAGCTATTAAAAATCCTAATCCTTAATTATTTTGAAATTGTGTTTTAGTTTTAATATAATTTTTTGCAGTCCTTATGCAGACTATACTCTGTCTATCCCAGTCACTGTAGGATGAGTTAACTCAGTTCAATGACCTGTTTGACGTGGTAATGAAGATGGATGGAGTCTGAGGTGAAGGCCTTTTGTACAAGAATATCAGCAGACACATACGCCCACAGCACAGGCTCATTTAGTTATTAATATTTTGGTCACAGGACTGTCAAGGTTAACTATTTCCAGCAGATGTTTTACCAGGAGTGCCACATTCCTGATGTTGCTGGGAGGTTTTCATCTGAGAGTTAGAAAGCATGTTTCCCCAGCACTTGCAATGTCATAGAAAAATTCCTTTCAGAGCAATTCTGCTAAAGGGAGAACAAAACTCTAAACTAGTGAACGCATGTGTCTTGGATACTTGAGGTTGACAAGGTCTTTGAATGGTCAAAGCTACAAATAATTAAATCAAAAGGGAAGCAGAGAAACCCTGAAAATACCAAACACACCCTGATAACTATGTGACTGGATATGCTGATTTCTCAAACGAGCCTAGAATTTGAGCTGTGATGAGGTTATTTTGGCAGCTATGTAGAAATGGACAGCATGATCATTTTGCTTGTGATATTCTGCAGGGGGTTGAAACATGATCTTTTTGCCCAGTTTTCTTCACTGATTTGTCTGCTTTAAAAATTAATATTTGGCCAGGTAAATCTGGATGAATCCATTTGAACGTACAGTAGTGAGAGAGGTGAGCAATGACCCACATAAGAACCTTTTGAACTGACTCTCCAGAATATGCATTATGGTGGGGGACCTTTTAGATCAAAATGAACCTCGTGGTTGTGTTATATGTTGAGAGGACTGACTACTTCTTCAGAGGAGCTATAGTAGTTGTAGTGAGGAAATAACATCAAGGGTAGTTGGAAAATATGTGTGGTTGAAAGGGCAGAATCGGGCCACTCTGCTCTTCCTCTTTCCATCCAAGGAGTAACAAGCAGTTCCAGACAGATTTGTTAGTAGTGATAGACAGAATGTCCTTCATAGTATTTCTAGTATGTTGATAAACTAGCACTCGTTTTGGAAGAATCTGATCTTGTATCAGTGAATGTAAAATTGCATTGAGTGCAATCAGTACATTTTTTTGTATTTTTAAACAATAGATTTGTATTCATTTTCTTAGTAGAAATGGTGTTTTGCTCTCTATATAGGTCCAACATACATCTAAGGCTTCTTTTGCTCATGATCTACTGGCATCTCACCTACTTAAAGAGTACCAAACACTCTGATGGGCAAGTGGAAGAATCGCTAGAGAGATCGTTCAGTCCCAGGGAAGTCAGAGTATTAATCATGGGAAATGATTATTTGAAGAAGTCTGCCAAGGTAAAGGCAATTATAGCTTATTAATTACTGATAGTAAACAGAACTTGAAACAGCTTTTTTTATGTCCATCTCTTCTATGTAGAGGCTCTACTTGTCATAAAAAATGGAAACTAGAATGAACTTCTAATTTTTCTTAAAAAATATCTATGATATTTGGAACACATTATAAGGTGAGGAAAACAAAAAGAGAGGCAAAAATGAATTTCTTTTTAATTCTCTTTGTTTATATCCATTTGGCTCTCTGTCAAAAAATATGTTTGTATGAATAACAGTTTTCTTAGCCAGATTTTAAGTGATTTCAAGGCAAGGTGGCTACTAGTAATGGGAATAGAATTTGGCAGATGACTACCCTAGCCCCACAATAACATTTGTTAAATCTCTCTCTTTTTGCCATGTTATAATAGAGCTAGTAATCTGAATAAATTTTCTCCTCAATGAAGAGTGATAACTACTATAATTATTAATGCAATGCCAGTCACTTAAACATGTGGTATTCAGTATGAGTAATAGTCTTTCTTCTAAAACAATTTTCACTCCTACGGTCATAATTTTGTTACTTACTTCATGTCATGTTATTATTAAATGGGGTATACCTAAATGCTCTTCAGAAAAGATATTGCTGACACTTTCAGATTAGTTTTAGGTCTAATTAAACTCCTGACATAACAGATCAGGCATTTGGGGATTTCCAATTTTTTTTTCTTTTTTCTTAGTAGCAAATGAAGTGCCAATGGAACACAGAGAGATAGAGAAGCAAGTTGGTGTGACATGATATATTGGATCAATCACACTGGAGTCTTTTTTCCTTGTGGAAATGTTAATTGCAAGGTGCCAAGTGTCTCAGGACACAACTGAAAATTGAAACGGTGACATTTGAGTGTGTTGCTGGTCAGGTGGGATGCCACAGAAGTTGATGAGGCAAAGTAAGAACATCTGATTTCTTAAAGCTGATGGGAGTATTGGAATGGGTAAAAGTCTACAAGAAGCCCTTTTGGTAAATTTGTGTTATTAATCACTGTTTACAAGCCCAGAGCTCATTAAGTTCTCATTAGTAAAGAAGTAGTACAGTTAGGTCCAAACACAGGAGTACAGAATGCCTCTTGTTGATTTAGAGACAAATGGTCTGGTCTTCGCAAAATCACAGAATCATAGAATGGTTTGTGTTGGAAGGGACCTTAAAGATCATGCCCCTGCCATGGACAGGGATACTTTTCACTAGACCAGGTTGCTCAGAGCTGCATCCAGCCTGGCCTTAAACACTTTGAGGAATGGGAGATCCACAACTTCTCTTGGCAAATGGTTCTGGTGCCTCACCACCCTCACAGTAAAGAATTTTTTCCTAATATCTAATTTAAACCTACTGTCTTTCAATTTGAGGCCACTCTCCCTTATCTTGTCACTACATGCTCGTGTAATGTCTCTGTCTTTTTTGTAGGCTCCCTTCAGGTTTTGGCAGGATGCTCTTAGCTTGGCGTAATAGGAGAGGTGTTCTGTCCCAAGTGCACTCTCTTGCACTGGGTCTTGTTGAACTGCATGGGATTCCCATGCATCTATTTAAAAAATTAGTTTTAAGGCTGTGAAACATGCAAAAGAATACTGCCCCCAGTGAAATTGCAGGAGGGGCCACATTATAATTCACATGTTTTATTTGCTTGTGTTCTGTATGCAGCATGACTTTCTGATGTGTAGTAGTTGTTTTTTGTCGATCTGGATTACATGTCTATATTGGGAACAGATTTGATTTTTTTCAACACTGAAATGTTCAAGAAGGAAACATTTGAGAAGAGAAATTGTGGATCTAGCTGCATTCACAGCTCTGTGGTTAAGAGAAGTATCAACTGATTGTCTTTATCCTACATGCAATGAATAAAACTGCTGTCACATGAGACTTCTTTTATTCCAAAAGAAGAACTAAATGTTATTCTGGCTTCTTGTTGCTGAAGTTCTCCATGGCTCAGAGCTGTGGTTTTCAGTGGAGAAAAACTGTGTGCCAAATTGTACTGCATGCCAATAATGTTTCAACTTATTAAACTGCTTTGTGATTTCTGGTCAATAGTCATCATCCATCTTGTAATTTGTTGTGGAGTGGGATTAATGAATAGTGGTGTAGTTCAGTGGAGCAACTCTCTGTTTATACCACAATAGAAGTTCACTTTTTTCCTTATTGAATACATCAGAATGCTATTATTACTATTTCTTGATTTATTTCAGGATATTTTTTCCCCCTCAGTTTCCACTATCTTTTATAAAATAGCAAAAAAGCCTCATTTTGTATGTAACAATACCATGGCTTTACTTTCAATTAACATTAATATTGCTAGGTTTTTGCTTGTGAATCAGACATTGGCAAGTATTTATGCTTTTGACTATTCAGTAGAAAATTGGCTTAGGAGAATATTTTAGTTTTTTGAGGAGACATGAAATTATTATTTTATATTGTTCCAAAATAAAGTGCATCATAGGCAGTTGCTTAAGAGGTTGGCATGGGGTTCTGCTGGGCATATCTTCAAGGCTTTAGAAATTAATATAATGTGGGATGGAAGCCAAAATGTAGTGCTGTTTATGGGACTCTGAACAATTCTAGGTTTAGTATGAACTTCCTGTTAAATGACACCGTCACAGCTCTTGAAAGTATTTCCTAGACTGGATAAAGATTTTGATTTTGTGCTCTTTCATCTTACCTGGGTAGTTATTTGTATAATTTGATGATACAATAAGTCTTTTCCCATACTGATTACATATTTATTTTCTTCTAACAGGTGGAAGTTTAAGTGACATTTCATTTCCATCATGTAGCACAACCCTATTTGCACTTCTGGCCCCGTCAAGAGTATGAAGGTGCTTCTAAGTCAAGCCAGAAGCCTGTTTATTGGCTTCCTTGTTTAGGTTAGAAGAGGGGTGAGGTCATGACATACATGCAAAAGGTAATAAATAGTAGGTAATCAGTGATCCAAGTAAATTCCAGTTAAATCACACAATGGTTGAGGTAGGAAGGGGCTTCTGCAGATTGTCTAGTCCTAGACCAAGCTTAAGCAGGGCAACCTAGATGTGGTTGCTCAGTACTGTATCCAGTTTGAGTATATCAAAGGATGGAGACTCCACAACCTTTCTGGGCAGCCTGTGCCTGTGTTTAACCATCCTTACAGTAAAAGGAATTTTTCTTGCATTTAAATATAATTTCCTGTATTCTGATTTATGCCAGTTCTTTTTTTTTCCTATCTCTGGACACATCTGAGAAGAGTCTGGCTTCTGTCATCTTTCATTTTAACAGATGCATGGCTGAGCTGGGTCAGCCCTATACTTGGCTTGAACCATTGTGATGTACTTCTGTCAATTTTTTTCTATGGAGAGGCTTTAAGTATGAAGATACAGAACTTCTAGATTTTTCTAAGACTGTATGGGAAAACATTATTCTTAATATTCCATTTGATGTTTAGTAGTGTTACATTTTGATGTTTTTTCAGTGTTTAAAAGAAATTAGCACTCATTTGATTAGAAAAGTAAACAAATGCTATATTGGAAGAAAGGTAAATTTCTGTTTCAGAGGAAGCAGCACCTTCTCATTTTGCATAATCTCTTCTGTCTGTTAGAAGAAGTCTTTAACTCAGTGAATAAAATTAATATGCATTTATAAATCAACATACTTTTACAGTGTCACTTGTGTTGGCAGAAAAACTATATAGCAGAGAATGGGCCCTCATGTTAAAAAAGTACAAGACAAGCAGGTGTTTTAATTATCAGCAAGTGGGATAGAGGAGTATTTTACTTTGAGCAAGGAAGAACTACGGCACAGAAAAGAAACAGTCCAGATGTTATCTCAGAGCATGGGGAAGAATCTTATTAATCTTGCCTGCCATACCAAAGGGTGAGAGCATTTTTCTCTGTTAAAACTTTTGTAGCCTTCGTGGGCTACTCTGAGCAATGCATGTAAAATCTCCTGTTTCACAGTGGCAAATATTTCAATAAATCTCTGTGAACTAGGAGCACAGCACACTAGCAATAGAAACCTATCTTGGATTAATAAAAAGTGGTTTTGTTTATAGTTACTTTCATGCTAAGCCATTTCCCCTTTATGTAGAAAATTGTAACAATTTGAAGCAGACAGGACCCACAGAATGTGTCTTTCTAAAGCTCAGGTGTCTTGGTGTCTTGTGTTTGGTGTCCTCTGTGACCTTCAAGAAGATAATATTTTCAGGACAACTTTTTTTGTGTGTTGCATTATTAACTCTACAACTGCTCTCTACCCTTGTTCCTGAAGTACTAAAATAGTATTTCAAAGCTTATTTAGGTATCATAGTGCTACTTGTGTCTTCAAACAATTTAGAAGATGTCACTGCTTCTAAGTCGCTGTTTTCAGGATGTAACTACATTCTGCTCAGAAATATCAGATTCAAGGTATATTAGTAACAAGATTTGGGTTTAATTATTTTGTTCTAATGGAAAGCCATTGATGACTTTGACTTGGATTCAGAGCTTGTGTGCACCCCCCAGGTTGCCGTGTTGCCTCACCTGACCCAGCAGCCCCAGCCTTCCCAGCATTGTCTTTCCTCTGGAAAGGCTTTGTGTTACAGTGAAAGGATGAAAAACTGCTATGAGGACTTTTCTCAGTGCTTAGCTAAAGAGAAACAGTCTTAGTTTCATCCCAACTAAATATCAAATTTGAGGCTGGTTTTGTGGAAAATAAACAGTTCTGTTATTAAGATATTTAAAGACATGCTTTGCTGTTTTAACCAGTTCATGTTTTCTGCTAAAAGAAAAATATTTATTTGTAAAATGACTCTTCTGTATCTCCAACATCATTATGAATAAAATTTATGTACTTCCTTTTTAGATAAGTAGAAATCATGGCTTGATAATTATTTAAAGAGAAAAAAGGAGGATTAGGTGAAAGTATCATGGTCTGCTTGTTTTAAGTCTGCAGATTTGTGTAGGGGCTAAGCCTTTATGTAAATAATTTTTTGATGCCCTAAGGGGACATATATGTCTTGACGTCATTCCTTCTTGAGAAGAATATGTGCACTCAGACTGTCCAAGAATTAAGGCAACAGGATGTTAGCTTCTGCACCTGTTGTACTGTAAGAAGTCTGCAGGCTTTGTCTGTGAAGGATGATTACAGTTCCTTTGGGAAGTAAAAATCCCCTCTCTTCAGCAGAATATATGATTAGGATATCATGAAACATTGCCTTGGATTGTAACCAGTCTGATTACTGAGCCTGAAAATCTGGTCCTTTAAACTGTCTGTTTTTTAAATATACCTCTCTTTCAGGATTTGGGATTACAGCAAATGACTTCTAAGAGCAGAGGTACAAGAACCAGATTGAAAGCAGTCCTTACACTTCAAGATACTCCCTTGTGGCTGGCCAGGATGGCATATGCTTGTGTGGAAGTGCTGAGGGCAGAATGAAAAGTTTCTGCTTATAAGAAAGTAAAAAAACCTGGGCATTCCTTGAGTATCTGCTCAGTTGGGCGTCTTTCATGAAGAGGACAGCCATGAGTGGGAGTGCTTAAAAGGGAGTAATGCTCAGGAAAGATACTCAGTTGCGCAGAGAAACTGTGTATCCTTGTTTTCCTTTGTTTGACCACTTTTTGTGCATTTCAGCTTTTTAGTGAACTCTAGTGACAAAATCAATGTTGATTTAGGATAGCTTAGGCTTTGCTGAACCTAGGAGGACTCATTCTACCCAACAACAAAGATAAAAAAATTACTTAAGGTAGAGCTTGGTAAATTTATGAATGGAATTGGGTGATGAGGTTGCTAGAAATGGAACCAACTAGTTTGAGTCCTTAGATGTCCAGCTAAAAATACCCAACTTTCACATGTAGGAAATATGTACAAAGATATGCAAAAGATACTTTTTGTATCAATGTGAAATATTGGTATTTTTCCTGTTGTATCTTCACTTTTTAGATCAATATATTTATCTGGCAGTAATAGCTTTGAAAGAGGAAGCATTTTTCTTGGGTTTTACACTTAAAAGTACAAAAAAACTCAGGTATATGCATCAACTCTTCTTCCTGTAGCTACATTCCAGTCACTCATGAAATATATCCTTAAAAATGGGATTTTAGTCCTGAGAGAGATCTCTCTTCAAAAAAGATAAATCTCTATAAACTAAAATGATTTAATAGTCACTTCTTTTTAAACATTTGCCAGTTTACTTTATTTTGAGGTAGTGCACAAATACTGCACCTTTTCATTCAACAGGTCTTATAGTCAAACATGCTAACAGATTTCTGTGTTTAATGAGAATTTTTGAACTTTTCTTGCCATTAGGTAGCCTGCAGCTGTTAACGTTTTCTTCTCAGCTTAATATATCCTCACATGGTTTTTATTTTTTACTTTACAATATTTATTCTCTTTGAAATAAATGTATTCTTTAGTTGCATTTTAGTCTGCTGTCTGACATGAATTATGTTGTTTTCAGTAATGTGAATTTCAGCCTGAATTGGAAAGAGCAAATTCACCATCTTTTTTGTATGTTTTCCCTGTGATATAATACCTTTTGTGAGAGGTATTGGTAAGAAGCTGAGATGCAGAAAACTGTGAAATACATGAAAATCCTAAAACCATGATATAAAAAATTGAATATCTAAGTGTATAAAGCTCACACAGCATATCATCCTACTACATATTTAGCAGTTCTTCCTGAGCAGTAGGCAGCTAGTGTTGTAAAGTTCATGAAAATTTAATTCTATGAGATGAAAAGTAACCATGTAGCAAACATCTAAGACTTAGGTTTTTTATTTTGTTTATTGCCTTTATTTGTGTGTGTTTTGTATTCTTACGG
Source organism: Pithys albifrons albifrons (assembly GCF_047495875.1). NCBI lineage: Eukaryota > Metazoa > Chordata > Aves > Passeriformes > Thamnophilidae > Pithys > Pithys albifrons. The sequence continues at coordinate 63,638,633 of NC_092460.1, forward strand.
CTAAATCAGCATTTCATGTCCTCAAAACCTTCTAAAAATATTCCCATCAACTTCATAATACTCATTGCTGAGGGCAGACCTCATCAGTTGGAGGTTCCCTTTGTGAAGATGCGAGCTAAGCAGCAGAGCATGACTATTTCTTTAGTCTCAGTGAAGTTCATGAAGAATTAGAAAAAGGTAGTTCTGAAATTATGATGCTGAATTTCAAGAAGAAAATATAGTTTGAATGCTTTTTTTATGCTGAGAACTGTAATGTTCTGTAGCCTTCTGAACAGAGAAACTTGGGATGTTGTCAAATGGGCTTTTTGAGAGCAACTAGCTGAAGAGAAGTGAGCCATCCTGTATGAGATGTTTGTCCTAGTTCTAGTAGTCAGACTGTTGTAGTTCTGCTAGAGTAAAGATAGAAGAGAAACATGATTTACAGGTAGAGGTTACATATTTTCTTAGATCAGAAGGCATAGAGAGAAGAAACAGGAAAGGCTTTGGCTGTGTAAGCCCCTGTTCGGAGGAGAAATAGTAAAACCAGAGAGTGTAGGCTGATAACAATTGCTGTGAATTAAATGATACAGATCATCTAGACAACTTGGAGAAAAGAAGTCTTTTGACCTGTGGAGCAGAGCATGCTGTTGTGATGGATCATGTTGTTTGTTCTGAAGGAGGCAAGCCTTAGGCTGGTATAAACTGCTGACATACAGATTTTCATTCAAGTCTAAAGGTGTGTTAGGTGGAATGCCTGATCATTTTGGCTGGGAAATTACTTTGTCACTATGCTAGAATTACTTTTACTACTTGTTGACAGGCATATGTTCAAATTATTGTAATGCAGTTTTAAAATACTGGTTTGTCTTTTTTTTTTTCTCCTCACCAAGGACTCTTGATTCTGTTGCACTCTGGCCTCACTTTTTAAAAAAAGTTTTTCTTTCCTCCCTTTGTCCCTCCCTCTCTCCCTTTCATCAATCTGCTTAGCTTGCATCTCATTCTCATTTTTCGTTGTTAATTGGAGTTCTCTTTTCTGTGGCAAGATATCAGGAAAGTTAACTGAATGTGCCAGTACAAGTTCCCCAGGTGTCATATCACATGCATGGTATCTAGGACAGAAATAAAGAAGTGATCTGTATACATTGTAGTTGGAGACAGAGAAAAGGAAAGCCTTCAGCAGCTGCCAACATTTATTTAGTACAGATGCTGATACCAGGCAATTATTCTGCAGCTGTAGTTCTGAGATGGCAAGGAGATCTTGTGTAAGGGGCCAGCAACTAAATAACTGTCTTTAAAAAAAAATGGAAATGTTAACAGCTGATAAGCAAGTTCTATAATGGTCCCTTGGAGCAGAACACATGCAGTAGACAGCCAAGAGCATCTGAGAAAGTCATGGCTGTGGAAAGGGGCAGAAATCAATGGAAGAGGCTATTTATACCAGCTGAAGATTTGTCATCAGTTGGTGTTTTATTTCTATAAATCCTAAAATGTACAATAGGATTCTAAGTGTGTTATCCCTGTAAATCATAAGAAAGAGGTAAGCCAAAACACATATAAAATACATACTAGATCCATAGCTCCTCATTTGGAATTGTAGATTTGAAACTATTTACTACATGCTTAAGAAAAGCTCAGGATAGGTTGAGACTTTTGTGTAATAAAATGTGTATGTTTACACATACAGCAGTTGGATAAGAGAAGGTTTTGTGACAGCCTGTTAAAGAGATGACATATTATTGAACTGTATTTGGATCAGGGACCTCAATGAGCCTGAATTTCTTAAAATTCACCGTCTAAAAAGAGGGCTTTACAAATGGGCGTGGGCTTGCCTTGGATGAAGGCAGATCTATCAAGAGAGGTGAGCATTGCAATTAGAAATGTAGGAAGTTACTGCGTACTTCCATTTGAACTCTTCCTTTTTTTTTCTTCCCTCTCCTGTCCTGTGTGTATGCCCACCTTTCATACACAGGTGGTTGTGAGGAGTAAATGCTGTGCCATAGCATTGCAAGATAAGCTGGAGGTCCTTGAGTCCTTCTGTTTTTCAAGTCCTGATTGCTTTTCTATTTGCACATAAGCTTGAAACTATTGCAAATCTTCAACGCTTTGAGGCCTTTTCCTTGGCATATGTTTATACCAGTAGACTACCACTGAGTATTACTTCATTACATTCATGCCCCCTAATCAACACTGACTCTAAAGGTAAAACAGATGGAATTTGTTTGCTTATGAATTATTCAAAATTATAGTTTATTAAGTTCCTGTATTGTAATGGACAAATGAGCTAATGGCTGTGTGGGTGGGCTGGGTACTACACAATGTGTAGCTGTGTAGATGGACTACAATTGCTTCAATTCGCTAACTATGCTTTCAAGTACACCTGTTCTTCATTGTGGTTTTCAGCTGGAAAATCTACCATCTGGAATCAGACCAGGTTTTGAACAAAAAAAAAATTAATGGCTATAAATGTAGGTCAAAACACTTTTTTCTCTGATGAAAGAAAGTTCTTTTTTATGGAACTTGATAACAGGAACAACTGTTTGTTTAGAAATATAAGGATAATTAGAAAGTAGAGTTTCATATTGCATGCTAATGGATGATGAAAGAAAATGAGAGAAATACATGAAGTATATTGGCACCACTTTAAATTTTGCAGATTGCAGTTAGTCAGAACCCATTTTGGCTTTAAATGGCAGTTTGTTGAAATTCCATTTTTTATGTTCTGAGAGACAAAATATGAAGCTCCAGTGACTTTTTTGATTTAAAGGGAATGAACTGGAAAAGATAGGAGGCAGCAGATGACAGGTGTGTTATTGGCTGTTGCCTAACTTTATTTACTTTACATAGAGACAGGAGCTGTATTTCTTTTTTATAGCTGGACAAAGTTTGATGCAAGATTGTTTTAAAAATCAACTTCCATTTTGGTTTTGAAAGATGCTGCACCAACTCAGTTTCATAGTATTAACCCAAAAGTACAAGAAACTTTATTACAGGGCATATGGTAGAGTAGAAATAGGTAATAATTAAGTTGGGAGAATTAATCTGTTAAATGACTTTGATTTATGTGAAGACTTTGCAGCCATGTAGATGACTTATTGAAAAGAACCAATATGTAAAGAGAGACAGGAATAGAAAGTACTAGCAAATGTTTAGTGGCTAGTTTTATAGCTCCTCTTCTTCTTGGTGTAGGCGAGTCAAAAACTAAAAAAACGAGCCAAAGTATGCTTTTACAGACACTAGTGCCAGTGCATTGACCTCAGTGTAATTGCAGAGCTGTAGCAAATACTGAAATGTGTCTGCTAGGAGGGAGCCTGAATGATAAAGTGTTTCTTTCACTGCTAAGGACAAGGGCAGATCCTCTTTCCTGCAGACATCAAAGATGATGTTAACAGTTACCTGTGTGTTACCACTAGGATGGAGGTTATATGACCTAAGGATACTAGTTGCAAGGAAGAATTATTTCTCTGTTTAGCATTCAGGTCTTAAAAAATGCTTTAGGAAGTATGGAGAGGTAAGATGAAAAGCTTTGCTTTGAAATGAAATGAGAATGCTTGCAGGTTTTTTTTCCTTATGGGACTGATAAGTTATAAGAGAGGAAAAGTAAGAAGTAGCTTGTAGAAGACTGGTAAAACTGAGCCAGTCTGGTAGCTTCCAAAAGAGGAAAGAAATATCCTTCACCAACTCTCCAGTCACTGCTTCATGGTGATTATTATTTTCTATTGCTATTTTTATGCCAGGGAGAATGATACTAGGTGTTGATTTTGGTGATTTGAAAATATCCCCCCTCCCCCACACCCCCCCCCCCCCGCCCCTTCAAAAGGGGAGAGTTTGACTGCTGATACTGCATGATGCATAAATGATGAGCACTGATGACAGCTGCTCAGTCACATTTGTCATCATTATGTAAACTGCCAGCTGTCAGAAATGGGCACTGTCCGAATAAAAAGCAGAAGAGCTCAGCTGAATATCAACCAGTAGGCTGGACTGAGCTTCAGCAGGGCAGGAAAGATTGTCTGCTGATAGACTCAGCTTCTTCCTTTTGTGTTTGTTGTAGCAATTGGCTTTCAGACAAAATTGATGCACCTTGGCTGGGCCATTTGCATACCTTGCTTCTGGTGCTGTGCTCCCAAATAAACATTCAGCAGTGAAGAACTAAGCTGATGATGTAAATTGTTTCAAACATTGCCACTGACCATGGTGGCCTTTATAACATGTTCACTGTGAATGTCAGTGCTATATTTGGGAGAAAAGTTGAACGACTTGGTTATTGCTTTTCCAGCAATACAGATCTAAAATTCTGCAATGGACAGGCATGGAAATAAGTAATGAAAGCATTTTGTGGCCAGAATAGAAGGAAAAGAGTAATGACTAATCTGAAACAGGATGACAGAGCTGTTTTCTGTTTTGCAATATAGCATAGTTTGGAAACAAAATAGAATATTTTGGTCCAGTTATTAAGAGAGTATGTATGAGAAAATTCTAACTAAATATATTTAAAAAATCCTAATGATAGTTACAAATTGTAGTACAGTCAAAATGAGTTAGCAGCAGTGGTGCCCATATACTAGAAGAGCTGGAAGGATGATCTGAGGAATGACACGTTTGTCAGCCTGACCTTAGTGCCAGGGGAAGGTCATGGAGCAGATCATCTTGAATGGTATTGTGCAGCTTGTGCAGGACAACCAGGGGATCAAGCCCAGCCAGCCTGCATATATGAAAGGCAGATCCTGCTTGACCAATCTGATTTCCTTCTATGACAAAGCGAACCACTGAATGCATGAGGGAAATGTGAATGTGGCCTGCCTGGACTTTAGTATAAACCCTTTGACAACATTTCCACACAGCATTCTCCTGGAGAAAGCTGCTGCTCATGGCTTGGGTGGGTGCACTGTTCTCTGAGTGAAAAACTGGCTGGATGGCTGGGCCCAGAGACTGATGGTGGCTGGAGTTACATCCAGCTGGTGGCTGGTCACAAGTGGTGTTCCCCACAGCTCAGTACTCAGTCCTGTTTAATATCTGTATTGATGATCTGGGTGAAGGGATCAAGTGCACACTCTGAAAGTTCTCACATGACACTAAATTGTGTGGGAGTGTTGATCTGCAGAGGGGTCTGGGCAGGCTGAATCAATGGGCTGAGACAATTGCATGAGGCTTGAGCAGAAGTGCTGGGTTTGGCACTTGAGTCACAGTAGCCCCAGGCAGCATCACAACAGGCCTCGGGCAGAGTGGCTGGAAACCAGCCCAGTGGAAAAGGACCTGGGAATGCTGGTTGACAGCACTGAATATGAGCCAGCAGTGTGCCCAGGTGGCCAAGAAGACTTGTAATCAGGAACAGTGTGGCCATTAGGACTAGGGAAATAATTGTCCCCCTGTACTCTGCACTGGCGAGGCTGCACTTTGAATCCTGTGTCCAGTTTTGGGGCCCTCACTACAAGGAAGACGTTAAGGTGCTGGAGTATGTCCAGAGAAGGGCAGCAAAGCTGATGTAGGATCTGGAGCAGGAGTCTGATGAGAAGTGGCTCCAAGAGCAGGGATTGTTTAGCCTGGAGAAAAGGAGGCTTGCAGGAAATCTTATTTCTCTCTACAACTACCTGAAAAGAGATTGTAGCCTGGTGGGGGTCAGCCTGTGCTCCCAAGTAGCAATTGATAGGACAAGAGAAAAGACCTCAAAGTTGTTCCAGGAGAGTTATAGAACGAATATTGGGAAAAATTTCTTCACCAGAGGGTTGTCATGCCTTGGAAGCAGGTGCCCAAGGAAGTGGCTGAATCAGCATCCCTGGAGGTATTTAAAAGACATGTACATGTGGCACTTGGAAACTTGGTTTAGTGGTGAACTCAGCACTGTTGGGGTAATGGTTGAGCTTGATGACCTTAGAGGTCTTTTCCAACCTAAATGGTTCCATGATTCTCTGCTCTTTGCTGTTCAGGTGCTTTTGTGCATGTTTATCTCCTTATTTTTATGTTACAGCTAAGTTAGCAGTAGTCTAAAACTAGCAGGGTTTCATATTGACCAGTGTACAGTAATACTGTAAATGCTGGCTGAGACAGCTCCTACAGTGAAAGGATTATTTTCTTTCACAGGCATTAGGTTGCTGCAGTGTTCAGAATTTTCAGTCAAAACTATTTATTCACTGTGAGTCTTAAAAAGAATGATACCTGCCTCAGTAGTGCTGCAGCACAGTGCTTAAATAGAGCAGGAGAAAAGCAAAGGCTAAATTTTACGTACTTGGAAGATTTACCTGTCCATGTTGACAGTGATGCAATATGATACATCATGCTCTTTATCATAGGCCATTTAAACTGTGATTAATGCATTTAATAAAAATCTAAATATTAATCTAAAATAACTATGCATATAAAAAAGTTTATTGTGTGTAGATTTTCCCTAGGAGCAATAAATTAGCCAGTAAGAGGTTTTGTGCCATTTTGTGATGTTTATTAACTACTGTGCCACATGGTACTTTAGGAAGAAAACTCCTCTTTTTAATTTTATGAAGCAGTAGGAGAACCTTTATTTGAAGTTTGTGGCTACATGTCCTAGATGATGGGTGCAGGGAACAATAATTCTAATTTTTAATGTGTTTTTAGGCTTACTTCATCAACTACACAATGCATTGGAATTAAAAAATGTTTTTCCTTCCAGTTTACTCACTTTCATTTCATCTTGATCTCACTTACTCAAGATAACAGGTTCTATATTAAGGAGTTTGGAACTACAGTGACACCAGTGTAGGGTCTGTGGACTTGGGCCTCTGAAGCAGAACTCGGTGAATGATTTTGTTACGGAGCACACAATCAGGTAGGACCTGGTATCAACAGAGAGCACTTTCAGTCTGCACACTGTAGACAGTTCTGTACCACACATCAGCAAACAGATACAGATTTTTCCCCAAGCATTGGTTATGTTTTGTTGCTAGGCCTTTCTCCTGGTTCTTCTTGATCTACCTTGAAAAATCTGCTTTTTTTCCCATTTTTGCTTTTGCTAGGAGGCAAAAGACTACAAGTCAGCTATGTTTGCTTTTGCTGTATTTTTTGCAAACCTTTTTTACTGCTTTCCAAACTCAAGGAGTCAGCTTCAGGGATCAAGACTACCTCTATTCTTCTATTAGTGACTCAACTTCGACACTGAACGATCCACACAATCTTATTGGGTGTGATACATTTTTAAGTAGTCTGTGACTATTGTGTTTGTACTGTAATGCCTATGCTTTGAAGTCTCGTTAGTCATGCTAGCTTGGGGCTTAAGTTCATGCTCAGCCTCAAATTCCGTATTTTCTTTACTTATTCAGTTTGTTTAAAGGGACATGACCCTTTAATCTTGTCATGAGAAAAGAGCCAAACTCCTAGTGATTTTCTCTGGATGGTGCTGGATTAATGGAGAACCTTCAGGCTTTGTTTGCTGCTCCTTCAGCTATCAGCAGGTGACTCAGAGGGGAGTTGGAGGCATGGCTTGCTCGTTAGCAGGAGAGTGAGAGGCTTCAAAGGGAGGGAAGGGAGCTGCTTGGCTCATTCCCTGGCAGGCTTTGTTTGCTGCTCCTTCGGCTATCAGCAGGTGACTCAGAGGTGAGTTGGAGGCGTGGATTGCTCGTTAGCAGGAGAGTGAGAAGGCTTTAAAAACATCTCTAGGGAGCGCAAGTGACCTGGAGTGGGGCGAACAGGAGCGGGCAAACAGGGGCGTGGCACGGCAGTTTGCACGGCAGTTTGCACGGCAGTTCGCACAGGCAGGGCGAGCAGGCAGGGCATAAGCCTAGGTATTTCTGCGACCTTTTTTTTTTTTACTGTGTTTTTGTTTCTCTTTTCTACCTTTCCCACAGCTCAAGGCAGTCATGCCTCCCAAAAAAATGAAAGCTGTTGCTCCTGTTAGCAGTAGAGGGGTGTCAATACAGACAGTTCTGGGCCCCTCAGTTCAGAAAGGATATTGAGGTGCTGGAGCGAGTCCAAAGAAGAGCAACAAGGCTGGTGAAGGGACTGGAGCACAAGCCCTATGGGGAGAGGCTGAGGGAGCTGGGGTTGTTTAGCCTGGAGAAGAGGAGGCTCAGAGGTGACCTCATCACTGTCTATAACTACCTGAAGGGAAGTTATAGCCAGGTGGGGATTGGTCTCTTCTCCCAGGCACTCAGCAATAGGACAAGGGGGCATGGGCTTAAGCTCTGCCAGGGGAAATTTAAGTTGGATATCAGAAAAAAATTCTTTCCAGAGAGAGTGCTCAGGCATTGGAATAGGCTGCCCAGAGAGGTGGTGGATTCACCATCCCTAGAGATTTTTAAACGCAGATTGGACGTGGCACTGAGTACCATGATCTAGTAAATGGACTAGCGTTGGACCAAGGGTTGGACTCGATGATCTCGGAGGTCTTTTCCAACCCAATCGATTCTATGATTCTATGAAAATGTGCACAATGATTCTTGTCAATCATAATTTTTAAGATTTCTATAAAGTGTCTGGAGTATTTCTAGCCTGTTCAAAGTCTTTTTCACTTGCTCTTTGCAAGGGATTTAGGATAAAAAGGTGGAAGAAACATCTGAAATAGGTGTGTGAGCATTCTAATGTAGTTAGCTGTCCTTGTGTGCCAGATATGGAAGTACCTTCCTTCCAATTGATTTTGCCACATCTATAGTTAGGAAAAATTGATATTTCCAGTACTTTTGAAGTACATAAAACAAAATGTAGTGTTCTGTTTCAGCTGTTACAGTGGAGTAGCTGCTTCTTTTGTGTTGGGTTTGTTTTGTTGTTACTCTTTTCCCTCTTAATTTTCACCTGGGAAATGATTGATAGGACTTGTTATGTCTTTCTCTAACATGACATATTTGGTCTGATTTTAAGAAATTTTTTAGTCATGCATAAGCAGAGGGAAAAATGGAAAAGTGTTTTGCGTAAATGAACACACTGTAATTACAGCTGTGACAGACATTTTATCCTTTCAGCTATGCATACCATGTTGAAAATAATGTTGTGATAATTTATCATATTTATACTCTTTAATGCACGGTTTGTGGAGAGAATTTCTACTTCTGAGAGTAAAAATAGAGTATTTCTCTGTATGTTCAAACTTGTGTGAACTTTTACAGAAAGTATCTTGGAAACGGACTTTAAATTTCTATTTTGTTTCAAACTCCACATATACCGTTTCTATTGATGCCGTGAATGACTCCTCCCCCCAAAAACAGGACTTCGAGCCACGTTAGTGTAGGGTAAGATAAAAAGTAAAGGTCTTTTAATATCACAGGCCTACAGCCCACAGGAGTACATGATGACATGCATGCACACCAGTTTTTGTTTCCATGGCTTTTATAATAAGATCTTTTCAATCATTGCTTTACACATTTCTCAGTCCAGCCTTGGTTCCACTTTTAGTCCAACTCCTGGAATTGGGTCTGGGGTCGTCAAGACCCTCTGTCTTCATCAGCTCCTCTTCTTCAAGCACACAAAGGTCTTTTGGAGTTCATTCAGTTCTGACTTCTGGGTCACTCTGACCTGTGTTTATGTTTTGTTCTGTAGGCTTTCTGATATCCTTCAGCTCTTTACCTTGGAAAGGAGTCTAAACAAGATTAATTAACTAAAGGAATTTGAGCTCCCTCTTCTGGGACAGGGGTAATGATAGAAAGGCATTAAACTTAAACTGTTAGAAATATTAACTTTTTAAAAATTTACAATTACTGTGTTTCTAAAATGTACAAAATGTGAAAATCAGAACAAAACTTTTTTGGCTACACTATGGATGTTCCTATATGGTGGAATTCTGTCTTCTCTCAAAAGACAGAAAATTTAAGTTTGGGTTTCAACATCAATGCATATAATATTCTCTAATGATTAGTGATTTATTTCTGCCTGAGTAGATGTGGAAAGGGAACAAACAAATTAAAAAAACCCAAATGAATACAATTTACTAGTTCTTGCATTGCACCTGTCGAGACCTTCCAGATTTGGGAATTTGCAGAGGTAATGAAAAAAAATGTAAGTACTAGCATACATGCTCTCATTTACTTTATCTCAGCCATGATATGTACTATCAAGCTGGAAAAGTAATGAGATCAGACTTTTTTGACTTGGAAAGAAGGGTTGCTGTCTTCTGTCTTTCCTGTGCAATTCAGTTCCAGTAAGTCAATAAGATTTCAATTCTCATTCTCACAGCTTCTCCATCCCTCTCTTAAAAGTAGCAGTATGTATTTTTTTCAATTCGGAAAAAACACAGAGCAGACACAGTGTAGAAGAACTGAAGATTGACTCAGTCGTGTTCCATAATTAGCTCTTCCCCTTGTTCTGGTCAACAGTACCTTACTTTTTTTTCAGTGTTTTCTTATTGCAACCTTTGTGAATGCCTTCATTTCACTTACCAGCAAAGACTATAGTTTTCCTGAGCACAGAGAATAATTTCAGCTTCTCTGAACACAGTTAGAACCAAAGAAACACATAACTGTAACCTGCAGTTAGTCTCTTATTTTTTCATTGCAAATCCATTTTTTTCAGTTGCTTATATTTTGGTCACAATCACTCCCTACCAGTACGTACTAAACTAATTTTTCCCTTCACAGAAGGGGAATTTTATCAAGCAGATTAATTTCTGTAGCAGAGAGGAACTGTATTTTAAAAGGTCTGTGCTTGCATGAGGGGCAAATTATATTCATGAAATATGAGAAATTTCTTGTATATGTACAAAAATTCACAGTTTTAAAGATGCAAATATAAATACCTGAGGAATCTAGATTTTTAAAAAGAAGTGTGAATTTTGTGATAGTATGTAAGATGTTGCTATTTTTAGACAGGAAGAGTTACGAATACTATTTTCAGTTTCCTTTGTTGGTGTAGGATCAGGGTTTCCAGCTATGGGAAGCATATAAATGTGATACGAAACCTTCTTCAAAGTGGCTTGTAAAAGCTGCCTAAGCAGATAAGTGATATCTCATATTAAGTTTGAAAACCTTTGATACAAGCTGCATGGGCTAAACTCAAATCCTTTCAGGTGAGGGGAAGGGTGACTTTCTGCTGTCTCCTGAATCCATACAGAGTTTAACTATGAGTTTGGACTGTGAAAATTCATGGTATATTGTCAGATAGTAGAGGTAAAGTAGGGAAACAACCTTTTCTCACTTAAAGCAAGCTTATCTTGTTTTAAATACATTTTTGTTAGTAGCAGAAAAAATGACAAAAAACTACCACAAAATACTACACAGCTTAAGATATCAACTGTGAGGGACACTTTCCTAAATAAAAATCTGCTCTGCTTCAGCTTTAATCCTCTCTTGTGAGAATATTTTTACAATGATTTTTAAGAAGAGCCTCCCTCGTACAGGTGCTGAGCTGAAGAGGAAGACTTAGCACATAACCTGACTAGCAACTCTTAACATGCCCAGATTAGTGAAAGGGTACACTCTTGTCGTCATCTTCATCTGTAAGATGAAATTTGTTGGACCTTCTCAAGTTGTTCTATAAAGCCCCATGCATAGCAGCAGATAACTTATTTTCAGTTTTTGGTTCTGGGGATGCACTGAGATCTGTAAGATCGTTCAGAGATAACTATTAATAGTGCCCTCCACAAAAAAGGTCTGTGATGCTTCAAAGGGATGCACAAAGCCTAGAGGGATGCTCAGAGTTACTTCCGTGTGTGATTGCAGAAGCAAGTCATGAGGCTTGTGCACTTCAAAAGTCAGGGCATGCAAAAGTTCAAGCAGCCCATGCAGATTCTCCTCCCCACTTCTGCTTGCTCATTACCGTGCATATAATTGCTCAATCAGTTTCATTTCTTTCAAGCGTCTCCTTTAGCAGTTAAGAGATTTGATGATCTAAGTATGAGTGTAGTTTTAAATAATGTTTCTTGGTATTGAGTTTTTTCGTCAAGTAAAAATGCAGGCTTTTTGATTCATTATTGCTGCTTTGCTTTTATAATCCCTGTCTTCCTTGACAATGACCTGGTCTCTGCTGTTTACCCCAGAAAGCTTCTGTTCTCAGATGCCTCTATAGTACATCATATACTGGTGTTTTGTTCTATGAGTAGCATTTATGTGTTGCGGTACCTGAAAGAAAAATTACACATGAACAGCACCCTGTCTACCAATATGTAAATCTAATCTATGAAAAATATTTTATTTCCATACAGAAGAGAAACATATTTCTTTAAAAAACATAAGAATAATTTGTAGGGGTGGAGTCTTAACTCCACGTGTCACGATCCTCCAGCCTAACAAAATTACTCTAGAATGATACAGGGACATATGGATGTAAACTTGGCATAGTTTAAACACTCTCTGGACCATATAAAGTGAGGTGAAAATGTACTAATCAGCACTGTTACAGATTTAATGAAAAAACCAGCAAACACAACAGTAGTCGTGATGATAGCTACTACTAGTAGTAGTAATATTGCTTCTGTGTTTTCAGTGAGAACACCCAAACTCATTTAATACACAGACCAACCTTTGCCTTTGTTTTTAGTGCTGCCAGGCCAAATGTGGAAGTGTTTTGGATTTGAAGACTGAAGTCTCATCTCTAGCAAAATAAAATTAAGCCATTCTTAAATGTGACCTCTAAAAACAAAAAGACTGTACTCCACTGTCTTTATACATATAGAGTCAGGTAGTTCAATGTAATGGCTTTAAATAAGTGCTTTTGGACATTTACATTTCTTGCAGACTACTTTACATAAAGTTGAAGGCAATAAACTGGTTACCAATATTACCGTAAAGGCTTTTTATGATAAAATAGTCTAAATAAATGTATATTGATTGGTTAAACTTTAGATGTAATTGGTAGGTGAAATTTGATAGATTTGACATGTAGTGATTACCTCCAGATCTAGCTATTGCTGATTAACTAGTCAATAAAAACATACATTTATGTCAAATCTGCGAAGACAAGCTGTGTACCTTAATTTATGTTCATAAACTCTTCCTTTCCCATGCACACTGAACCAATTTACTTCCAGTGCCCCTATCACTGAATTGTCAGGTTTTGATGAGGCTACTGCACTTCACGCTCATTTCTTTTCATTACATAGTTATATTGGTTTTTACTCCTGTCTCCCACAACTGAGAAATGCTAAAGCTAGTGGTGAACTGGTATAATAATGGTGAAGAAGAGATAAGGCAGAACTCCTTGAAAATGGTGATATTTATATTTATGAAAAATTATTTTGGAAAAAAAAAGGAAATGGCTCATAAGTAAGAGAAAGAAATGAGAGTCAGACATGGTTTCTATTTGCATGTCTTTGTTTCCATGTCAGTAAAATGGCATGATAGAGGTGTGCAGGAAAACTCATTTGATTCAAGGCTGCAGAATTTTTATAGACCTGTGGATGTGTCAGATGGAAACAACTGCATTTCAATATGAGAACTTACCTTCCTTAAATTAACTTGATTGCCATGCTACTTAATTTTTTTTTCAGCATAAAACATACTATTAAGTAGATAATTTTTTACAAGTTATAACTTCTACAAAACTTGAAATCAGTCTCATTTTTGTATCATACAATAGGGAGCACTTTGAAAGTCTCCATTTAGTTTATTCCAACTCAGATTTTTGATTTTCTACTAGCAATGTGCAACAGCAGTAATATCAGGAATTATCTAAAAAAAGGACATTATTACAGATTTTCAAATAATGCAGAATTTGGAAATCCTGATTACTTGAACTCAAAAATCTCATTTAGAAACCACTGAGTTAACTAACTTTCACTGGTTTTTGAGGGATAGTCTGTCCTTCCTGTCCATCAATTCTGTTTGATTTTGGAAATTCTTTTGGAGTTCTCTAGAGATCCTGTTGTTTGGGGAAATAGACAACTGAAGTTCTTTGGAAGTACTTTCGTTTAGATGATTGAAAGAAGGTGTTTGGCCTTGAAATTTGAATCCGGTTTAGTTTCACATTAGAGTGGAAGAGGAAAAGTAAATATTCTTCAACACAACTGTCTTCAATTCATCATTTTTTGTACTGAAAAGCAATTTCATGTTTTATAATATCTATCTCATTAACACTGAGCATACCATTGGTTTTCATTTACTCTGGATTATAACATTTCTTATCCCACAGTGAAATATTTAAGAGCCAGTCTGTGCAAATGTAACAAACAGCTAAAAATAAGTGAATAATGAATTAATGAGATGCATGTTACTAACTAAAGTGTCTCTAAGGATTTATTGCCTTAGTGAAAAGAAAATTAAATATTATGTGTATGTTTGTGGTGGAAAATCAGCCATCAGGAAGATACTGGTCTGCCATGAGTAACCTCTCTGGGAACAAATACACAGCATAAAAATCTGAAACCAAATTAGATCTTCATCTTGGAAAAAATACTGATGATATTAGAATTAACCTTTTTCTAATTAAACGATAAGCTTTTACTGAGTTAGATAAACACTGTATCTTTGAAATTTTTATCCCTAACATAGTATTGTAGTTACTAATTTTGCTGTGCTAAGAAATTTGGGTATGTAAAGCAGGTGAAAGGAGGAAGTTATATGAGATGCAGAATGCAAACTCTTGTAACATTTCCAGTTTGCAAGAACTCAGACCTGATTGCAAAGTATTATGTAAGAGACAGAGATGAGCAGTCTTTCAAAGTGCAGGCATTCTGAATTCAATATCCCTGAGCAGATTTCAAAAACAAGTACTAGCCAAGTTTCTTCCACCTTTTGTCCACTGGTGAGATTCGGTTTTAGGCCCCCCACTACAAGAAAGACATGAAGGTACTGGAACATGTCCAGAGAAAGGAAACAGATCTGGTGAGGAGTGGCTGGGGTTGTTTAGTCTGGAGAAAAGGACGTTCAGGTAAGATCTTGCTGCTTTCTACAACTACCTGAAGGGAAGTTGAAGGCAGGATAGAGTCAGTCTCCTCTCAGGCAACAAGTGATAGAACTAGAGGAAATAGCCTCGAGTTATACCAGGGGAGGTTTAGTTATGCTTACAAGATGTGTAGAAGTGGCACTTGGGGACGTGGTAGAATTGGTAGTACTGGGTTAATGGTAGGTCTTGATGATCTTAAAAGTCTTTTCCAACCTAAATCATAGAATCATAGAATTGATTGGGTTGGAAAAGACCTCTGAGATCAAGTCCAACCCTTGGTCAAACTTCAGTCAGTTTACTAGATCATGGCACTCAATGCCATGTCCAATCTCAGTTTAAAAATCTCCATGGATGGTGAATCCACCATCTCTCTGGGCAGGCCATTCCAATGCCTGATTATTCTCTCTGTAATGAATTTTTTTCTGATATCCAGCTTAAATTTCCCCTGGCAGAGCTTGAGTCCGTGCCCCCTTGTCCTATTGCTGACTGCCTGGGAAATGATTCTATGATTCTGTATTCTACCTTTATATGGAAAATTATGCCTCCCTCATGCTTGGCTGTAACTTTGAATGAGCTTTAGGTTATATGGTTCACATCCCTTACAATGTGTAGAATAGGATTGGTTATACAGGCCATACCCCTTACAATGTATAGAATAGAAGTGAATCAGTACAGTTAATTGTCACAACTTCATGGTGATAATCAAGGTGTGCGCCAGTATTAATTTTTTTCATTCGAGAAAAGAAACTGTGATTTTGAGTATTAGATCCCTATTGAGCCACGAATCTCAGTCCTTCAGACATCTGTAGTTTACTATGTCTCCACGTTGTCAGTGCTTAAAGGAAGAATTGATCAAGTGTATCTGATGCTTTTCCCTAGCTATTTGTTTTATTAACATCTTACATGCTTTGCTTGTTGGATCTTAACAGTTTTAGCCTTGCAATTTCAAAAGCTTTATCAGTGTCCTGGCCAAATAAGAGTAATTGCTTCACAGAGGCAAAAAGCTGTCATATGAGAGCTAAGTTGCTCACTCCAGTGAAGTCAGAATTGAGTAAAGAGTCACAGTAAGATTGTAGTTTATGCAGCTTGCAATGAAATATTGTGTATTTATTACCCATTCCTTTAGCTCTTAGAACTGTGGACATTTGTTTCATTTGTGTAAAAATTAGTTGAAATAAATTATTTCTTTTCTTACATTTTTAAAGCTAAGTGCACAAAAGAGGGAAATGTCTTAAATAAAATTTAGATGTGAAAAAAATCAATTCTCAGACTCTAGCTTTAAAAATGTTTATTTGTGTCCTGTTTAGTAGAGACTTGAAACTCATGGATATTTTGAAAGAGACTCACAACAAGCAAACTTCAAGTGGCTTTTCAAAATGGGAATTTGAAAAGCTGTATTCCTGGGAAAAAAATAAGTATTATTTGCATGTAGTTTCTGTCTTCACATAAAGGTCTTTTTCTGACTAGAACAATTTTGATTGTTTAGTAATATGTGGTCTCTTACACCAATTTTCTTTTGAAAGCAATGACTTAAGTGGAAAATCATGCAAGTTAAAATGCTTTGTAGGGACCTTGTCCTTAAAAATGGTAGTGTTGAAGTGTAGGTGAAACCACAATGATTTTATGTTGTGCTATGTAAAACTTTGAAAGACTATTCAGGCAGAAAGATTTGAAACTCCATATATACCATCTAGTATGAATATGTATGGAAAAAAGATAATCTAAACTCATAGGCAGTTGCCTGTAGTCACATTTTTTGATGTATCTCTAGAGAAATACAAAAAAATCTATCAGGGGAAGATTTTCAGCTTTCTCCTAAAGTTTTCCTCCCCTATTATTTAAACAAAAAAAAATTAAGAGAAGCTATGGGAAACAGAATGAAAGAATTTTTTCATGAATGGGAGTTGGGATTATTCTTGGCTGTTTATGTCAGGCTTGTAAAACATCGTTTTCCTACTCATCCAGAACTATAGTAGCAAGTTCACACTGAGCTTGAAAGACAGCTGGACTTCAATTATTTTTCTTTCTTTTTGTTTCCATTGGATTGAACAACACATGATGCTATGTTATTACCTGTGCAGTAAGATCCAGTGATTTCACCAAGTTTCTCTAGCTTCATGGGGAAATGAGATTTGTCTAGATTTTTAAGTTCCAACAACTTGGTTTCTAAGGGGAGTTCCCCACTTTTCTGGGTACTCCAGGGTGAAGATTGATCTTTGGAAACAAACTGAATGGTTTATGGTACCTCTGAAACCCATGAAACCTTTCAGAACTTCCCTGAGAAAATTCTCTCTCTCATACTGAATAGAGTTCCAGTGTAGTCCCAGACAGGATGTGATTTAGTTGTACTTCACTGCTAGGATAAGCATGAAAAGGCTTAGTTATTAGAGACTGTACTTGATTTGAAAGCAATGCTAAATCAGGTAGATGAAAGTCTGAATAACTTACTGATTTTAGTTGTGCTTCCCAGAAACCAAAATTTACTGGCTTTTGTCCTTTAGACCTTCTGATATTTCATGTTCTACCCTCATTGCAACTTCCAGGAGCTGTCCCTGAAGCTGAACACTTGTTTATTTGTCAGAGGCAGGTATAGCAGTTCATAGAAGTGTCACATGAATAAATATCTTGTAAATCTCTTTGTGATAGTTGGTAATGTGATGATGATGTTGCACATACACACAGGTCAGAAACATAATTAAGAAAAGAGGAAATTTCTCCTGTACATTTTTAACTCCTATTTTCTCATTTTACATGGCTCATGGTTGGGGACCATGCACGATTTGTTCCTGCAATTTTGTAAATTGTCCAGTGTTGTGCGTGCAGGTCACTGATAGATGTTATTCTTCATACTGTTGAAATATTGATCCTAGCCAGCAATATGTAACTGACAGGGTAGTACAGATTTAGAATAACTCAAGATGGAAACAGTCAATGACTAAACTATTTTCTTTGCTTGGCCTAATCCATCTAAACATTATTTGTCTGTATTTAGCTAGTGTCTATACTCTCAACACATTCTGAAAAGAATTTCCATTGGATAAGACAGATCTGTCTCCTGAGATACCGAAATCTCTCCATAGGTTTTAGAAGAGTAATTTTACTCTTGGTTCCTCATCTAGCATTACTCATCTAGCACATTGCTTTCCTGAAGGCATCCCTAGTTAAGGATTATGTTTGGTGAAAGTATTTGGGTTTCTCCTAAAGTACTGATTTTTCCCCCCTGTATTAAGTGCAACAGATATATACTCAAACAACCAAGGGTATATATTAGCCTTACTAGGCTTTATACTGTGAAAAGTACAGCCTTTAAAATCTGCTTTCCTACTTTTGTTCTGATTTGAGCTCAGCTGTTGTACTTTAGGCTCTTTGACTCAAATCCTTTCTGTCCCCCTGTGCACCCCTAACTGCAGAGCTATTCAGGCTAGAAGGTCAGTCACTCAGGTGAGTGCATGACTCCTTAGCTGAAGGAACTTGACTTGTTTTCCATCTGAGGTGCAGACCTTGTTCATTCAAAGTGAAGGCTATCTGTAGCAATTAGGCTGTTCTCTATTGCTGCTCAGCTGCCTGTTCTCTGCAGTGGTTGCCTGCTAGATCCTTAGCTACCTGCTAGTTATTCCAGCTTCTGCTAAAGGTCTTTTCAGGCATTTCCCTTCATCTTTGTTTTAACACTATTTATTTTCTGTCTCTTCTCTTGTAACCGCATTGTTTATGTGAAGTACAGCATTACAAACTTTTTACAGTTCATGACTGCTCCTAAGATGGTAGCACTGCTGCACTTCTGGGTGCTGGAAAAAAGCTACCAAAATCCTTGATTTGCTTTTTTGTTTTGTTGATTAGTTTTTGTTTTGTTTGTTTGTTTTGTTTTTAGTAACTTTTCTTGTAGTGGGAGCCTTTCAGCAGGTTTACTTTTTTATTTTCTTGATGGGAACGCAAAACCCTTTTAAAATATAAGTACATTAGTATTCTACAGAGCTGAAGTTGCTACTGCAAAGGAAAAAAAGGTGGAGCTGCATGATGGAAATACAATAATTAAAACTGTGGGCATTCTTTTGATAGTATGTAAATCATTTTACCTGGGTATGTGCCTTGGGCTACATTGGCTGCCTCGGGCTATGCTAAGGCTGAAGAATTTCTGCCTGAAGAGATCCTGGATCTACAAGATCTTCCTAGGACTTCAAGCTTTGCATGCCTTGCTTTCCTTCTTGGGGAAACCTTCTGGAGGAGGAAAGAGGGAGAACTGTTTTGTATCTGGGTCTTGACCACAGTATGGTTTTAGGACAAGCTGAAAAAAATCCTGGACCCATGAGCTCAGAATAATTACCAGCTCCAAGTTCAGCCACATGATGTGAAGGAGCCTTTTATGCAGATGGGAAAGAGTTCTTTAAAACACTATTAGGCCTATAAACTGAACTAGATTATTTTTTTCTTTGGAAAAAACTTTTAATTAGGTTTTACTTTTATGAAACTTTTCTGATATTTAGCTGAACTTCAGTCTACTGTGACAGGGGACAATTGAGTGCTCTCTTGAAGTCCCCTAAGCAAATGTTAATTGTCTTCCCTGTGTAAGGACAGTAAGTGCTGGAGGAGAGATGCTGTCTGCAGCCGTTGTGGTAAATAACCAAAGATTGACTAGCAGTCAGGGAAGGTAACCCTTGGCTAAAGTTAGACTCAAAGTGAGATGTTGCTTGAAAATTTGAGCTTAAAGCAAAGGCACACAATGATTGGGGATTTCTTCTAGCTAGAAAATCTTTCTGATAAGAAAACAAGGACTGGCAGGGTAGTGCTACTTTTAGCAGGAATTCTGCTCCAAGGCTCAGTCTTGGGCTATACACGGAAGCTGTGGCTTTCACTCTCTTCTGTAGATTTTATTTAATGAGCTGTAAAAGTTACGTGTGAATGACCATTTTAATGTTTCTGCAGCTGTCTGCTGTGCTAAATATTTTGTTCACCTTCAGATAAGCCTATAGACTATGTAAATTCCACAACAGCTTTCACATCTAAGTATTTAAACATTGACAGTGAATTGAAAAGACTTGTTAAAATGTATGAATGCAGGATTTATAATTTGCATGTCAGCTGCTTTTGTTCCTAAGAAAACGCTTTAAAGATGAATTTCTAGGAATTATTTCATTGAAGATTTATTAACATATGTGTCTGTCTCTTTGCAGGCTCTTCCAGTCTCAGGCCTTTTAAAAAATCATTGTTGTTTTGGAGTGAAGTGTTAGTGCAAAACCAAGTATTAGTCAGCCTGAAAAGATACAGGAATTGATGCAGCAGAAATATATACAATCAATTTGGAAAAATTGTTCAATGATAGTTCTACAACTCTTGAAAATGTCTGTTCTGACTCTGATCTTCCTGGTAGTAGTCCTTAGGAACATGTGGTTTCCATGGGCCCAACTATTCCTTGGTTAGGGAGACAAATGACCAACAAAGTACACATAGTGTGAGTCATTTTAGGTGAGTTTAGTGACAGTGTTTTTACTCTCTAGGCAAAATACTGCAGCAATTAGCAAATATTTTCCTCCCCTGCCCCACTATAAAATATACTGTGAAAAAAAAAAAGGGACTATGAGCACTTTGATGTGTTAACAAGAAGTCTTTTCTGTTTCTTTTTGAAATAGCCATGAGGCATATCCCAGTAGAAACTAAGTTGGGTCTATGAGCTCCTTTGTGTACTTTCCCTCTTCATGATGGCATAAAAAAAGTATAACTGACCTTCGGTTCTTTATTTGCAGACTAATAAATCAGTGCAGAAACCATTCCATGCTTACCTATTGATTTTCAGTATTTTACCCTGAATTGTATTTCATGATGTCTGCCTGTGTTCCTGCCTGCATTGGTCATGCTAAATGAATAAAATTAAAAGTTTCAGTATATTAATTCTTAAAACTAGTGCTTTATTAAAATGTCTTATTGATTTTTTTATTCCTTTAAATTCACATCAAGCAGAGAGGCTTCGAAATGAAAGCTGTTTAGCTCATTGGCTTGGAAGAAGTTCAAGGTCAGCATTGAGCTTCCTGGCATGGGTCCAATGGCAAAATGAGAACTCACAGAATTAAAAAAAGTGAAAGAACAAAAGTTGTAAACTTAGCATAAAAATTGCACAAGAACGTCTCTTAGCAACACAGTTCATGAAAATAAGAAAGCTAATGTTAATATCAGCACCCAAAGTGCCTATCATTGAGATGTGGCTGTATAGAGTAGTCCCGAGGGAGGATGAAAAGGCAAAATAGTTCCTGTCTTTATTACTTTGTGGGAGAATATTTGTGGAATTATCCTTCTTCTTGTACTCGTCTGATTCTGTCTGGAGCACAGTAAGCCCCAGAAGGTCCATCTAATAAAAAATGAAAGGAAACTCTAGTGTGTCCAAATTCTTTATAATCCATATAATGTTTAGTTCCTTCTAGAAGGTATGTTGCTTGGTGGTTCCTGGTATTGCATTTTCCTTTGAGGATACAGAGAAGAACCTCTGCAGCTGCTGACGTTATACCACCCTGGACCTAGATGGTGCTTTGCCCTTTTCAGTATTTCTGCAGGTGTGAGATTATCTGTGAGTTTTTTCGTGGAACTGATTTTGTTTGTTTTTTTCATGTGTGCTTCTCTTGCACTTGTCTTTGTGAACCTTTCACAGTAGGCAAAAATTCCCACTTCTCCCAGCTTTTCTCTGCAGAACTGAGGATGTCAAAGTTTACATGTTCCAGGTCCATTCTGCAATGGCAGAAGAAAATCTTCAGTGTGGGCCGAGATGCTGTGCCTTTTAAGAATGCTTATTTCTCTCCACTAAAGGGAACCTAGATTTAGATACTTACAGTACAGACATCTACATTTAATCATTAATGCCTGCCTAATGCTGCATATGCTAGTTGTTCTTTTTGGAAGCTCTAAGAATGAAGGAGAGAGTAATTCTTCCACATTTACACTTGTCATATCATTTGATTGGTGAGGTCTAAGATTGAAAAGGAGGAAACTTGTTAGCAGGACCTGTTGGTTAAGTGCTGTGTTAGAGCACTATGCAAAGCCTTGCTTTCTACCTGGCTGCAGGCAAAGCTGACTAAAGTAGCTGGGAGGATGATGAGTTTCTGCAGTGCTCAACTTCATGTAAACAAGTTCTAGAAATATTTTTTCATAATGATCATGGAGAACCCACATTCTTGGTTTTGAATGGGTTAGCTCATTGAAACTGAAAGGAATGTTGCCTTAATGAGTGAGTGATTGTGTGTGTATAAATTCTATGTAATGCATATATTTATTTATAACACATAAGTTACTATGTTTATATACTTACATATGTAATTTTAATGTATTTTACAGAGAGGGAAGGAAGCAACTACTGTGCAACTGTTTTATTTTCAAATAATCTACATAATCTATTTCCATTCTATGTGAATAGTAGATAGCATGTACCTTTTAAGCACAAAGCTATAGGGGTTCACAGATTAATTGCTGTAATATAAAATGATTCAATTGTCCCTGCAAATCACACTCTGTGAAAATTACAACTAATTAAGGCTTGTTGGGTATCCAGGTTGATGCAGGTAGAAATAACTCTATGCACAGCTATATTCTTATAATGAATTAACTAAATAGCATTTTCCCTAAGCTTTTTCAGAAATTTTTTCCATGCTTTCATCAAATAGATATATTCATCTAAAATTTTGAAGCAATTAAGCTGTTACTGATTTTGTGGATTCAAATTATGCTAGAAACTTTCTGGGACAGGGACTTTTCACTTCATTGTTTGTGAAATTATGCTCTCATTGCAATTGAAGGCTCAGTACTACT
Source organism: Pithys albifrons albifrons (assembly GCF_047495875.1). NCBI lineage: Eukaryota > Metazoa > Chordata > Aves > Passeriformes > Thamnophilidae > Pithys > Pithys albifrons. The sequence goes on from NC_092460.1 coordinate 63,661,166, forward strand.
ACCATTGAGTTAATAGCAGAAGATAGGAATCTTTTAATTTCATGTATTTAAGATGTGCATTAAGTAATTTATGGAAGGTTTTTCTTTGCTTTTTCTGGATAAGAAAAATGTTCAAGCACTTTCTTAAATATTGACCATTTACTCTTTTTGCTTGCACATGTCCTTTACTAATATGACATGTTAATGTCCATCTCTCTGTGTAATAGAAGGAGCTGTAAAATTATTAAGATTTGTACATTTGCTTGTGTCTGAAGAAATGTCAGTTTTATACAGGCTTATTTTTTTCCTTATGTGAAATATTTCATATTTATCAAGGAAATTAAAAGCCCTTTTAAATGCAAGGACTGTATACGTTAAAAACAAAGAGAATGAATTTAAAGCCTAGAGATGATTTAGGTAGTGATTGGAGTTTACACATCTTTGTATTTGAATGAGACCTGGTAGTTATAGAGAGAAAGAACATAGTAGTTGTTGAATTGTAGATTTTGAAGCCTTCTGTACTGAATTGATGATAGTTCCTAAATGTATTTAGAGGAACAGATAACTGCAATATTTCTGAGTATTTACATGTCCTTAAAGTGTGCTTAGCAGCAGTCAAATAACAAGATGAACAGATGTCTCTCCCAAGCTTCTTAAAAAGCGCTCAAGAAGAGGGGAAAATGACTTATTAAGCATAATGAATGCTGTTCAAACTCTCTCTCTCTTCATCATAGATTCACATTTGCATGGTGTGGTGACATTCTCGTTATGAATAAAGCAAACCTGTGCCTGATTGCATCCTGACTGTGGTACATTTATAGTCCTAGCCCTTGGCATAATCTCTGTGACGTACACATGTTTAGGAGAGCTGCATGCATCTATGTTATTTTCAGGCTTTCAGGTAACCTTTTCAGGTTATTTAGGGATATGGAGGGGAGGCAAAGCATACCCCAGACTGATTGTTGTGGGGCTGCAGAGCATCAGGAACCTATCAGAAATTAGTTGCTGCTGGCCTCAGCATCTCACATTTTTAAGGGGCTCAGAGAGGGTTTTCTCACTGTTTTCAGCTCAGCTTCTGCAGTCCAGGAAGCAAGGTGACTTTTGGGGACTGTCTTGTGACAAATACCCCAGTCATTATCTCCAGCTGGGTGACTTTTCTTGTTGCTGATGCAGGCCTGTGATTAAAAGGCATTAGCTCAGAACATATAGTTCATTCTAGAGGTTTGTCTAATGCAATTTGTATAATCATGTCTGTCTTGTTTATCTAATATGGGTGAAAAATAACTCAGGTTATGAAATTTGCAAGAGAGACTTGTGGCTACAACATTTTGAAAATATAATGCATGATTACTTTTTATGCTTTTGTTGTTCTTTATGCAAATCGGCTGATGAAAAATGAATGCAGTATTTTTTCTGTAGGCAAACTGAAAATACAAGACATGAAATCCTCTACCCTGCACAGCTCTAGCTCATCAGTAAACCTGAATGAATGTTTATATCTTGTTTCTTTTTGGTGGTTTAGCATGGAAAATGGAAGTACTTGTTACTGCTTAAATAAATCTATCACTACCTAATCACAGTTCATTGTATATACTGTTAAAGTACTGTTAGAAGTATTTTAGATGTGGGTGCTTATGTAGAAATTATCACTTCTACCTTTCAATATGTTGCAAATCCAAGGAGCAATGTCTCCGAATAAGGCCATGGTTGTGTCTTCCTCTGTTTGCTGTGCTTCTTCTGCCTTTAGATTTTCGGCTACACAACACATCCTCCCTTGCTGAACAGGCCTTTAAATTCTGTTCTGGGAATCACAAAACTCTCCAGCTGCCACATGGATAAGCTATAATCTATTCAATGGCACACAGCTTGTGCACTCACTGTGTGGCACTTGGACTGTAACTTCTCACGTGTTTACCTGTCTCCCTTCATAAAACTCCTTCCCTTTGACTTGGACACATGCTTAACATGTGCATCTTGTCTCATCAGATTATCTGTTGTCTGTTGACCAAAAACTCCTTTGACAATTTTGATGCTGTCAAGGGAACAATAGCAATGGTTTGCTTGTATCTCTGGTGCAATGTAGGCAGATCTTCAACAAGAATACAAAATTTATCCTGTTTAAAAATGCTGTGTGGTGTTAAGAGTTGAGCATTTCTATTAATCTATATTAAGTCAAAATATGATCAATGTTACATCTTTTTATGAGTCTGTGTGTAATTTCTGTACTCATTTCCTCTGACACTAAGAGGGAAGTTGGTGAAAACAAAGCTGTTTAATACGTTTTTCATCTGTGCCATTCAGTGCTACCAGTAGATGTATTTCATGCAGACCCACTTTATGTGTGTTAAGATTGACTTTTCTTGCATACTGTTCTGTTTCACCATAATGATATGCCATCTCATCATTGTAATGTAATGGTAGTCTTGCTTCATCTTTTTTTGTTCATTTTTCCCAAACCTTGCTAAGCCAAAGTTAAAGCTCACTGATCTTCAAAAGTTACCTGGAAATTTGGTAAGAACTTATATTTTTTCCTAAATTTCAGTAAATCTACAAGTAACAAGCAGGATTGTGTCAGTAAGGGCTTTGGTGGCTTACAGAACACAGGAAGATATAATGGCAACAGTTAAGACCCTTCTCAGGAACATTGCCTTTGCCTTTGGAGGAATTCTGATAATTCTTAGGTGTTACTACTACTGCACATTTGGAAATACATTATCCAGTCATCTATCAGAAAACTGAACAAGGCCGCATTGTTTCATATGCAGCTTGCTCCTGTCCATTGGATAAAGTTCATATTGCAGATAGTGTTGCTAAATCTTTGTCAAAGTTCTGACTACCTACTTCCTTCCAGAAGCAATTCTTAAAGGGAAAGCCAAATGATACCACTAATCATGTTATCTGTTTTTCTATTCCTTAACCAGTGTATACTGATTTCTTTAACCTTTCCAGGGTAGTTGCAGTGGAGGATGTGGGAAACGAAGTAAAAGAAAATAGTAAGCAGAGAGTAGTCTTGTGAGAAGATACTAACCTTGTGTATCTATGGATACATTGTCTGTATATCTGACTGGTTTGAAGTAGCATAATGGATATACAGAAGCAAAACAAACACATTGCAAAAGGTGGAAAATATCAAGACAGAAAGTTAGATGAGCTGGCATCTACAGGAAAAGACAAGAAAAGCCATCAATCAGTTTCTGAATTAGCAATGTGTTTTTCAAATAAAAATATTGGTATTTTCAGTAGAATCTAAACATTTTGTCTGCTTAAGTGTGTGAATATATTAGAAACAAAGTATTTTTAAAACACCTTCCTCCAATTTTTTTACTTCTGAGGAAGATCCTGTATTTCTTTTAAAAGACCATTTAGTTATTTTCAAATTATAAAAGAAAAGGTAAGGGAAAGAAACTACAGCTATTTTTACACCAAGGGTTTGGGGATTCCATTGAAGAAATCAGGCAGTGACACATGGAAAAAGAGCCCTGTATACAATAAATCATTCTTGACATATCCCTTGGGCAGTTGGCTTTCTTATGCTATGCAGTGCACTGGGACGTACTATTATTATTTCCCATTTGATTATATGTGGGCATATGCTGTCACTTTCCATTGCTGGAATAAGCTGTTTGAGCTTGATTTTTTAAATATTCTCTCTTTATTCATCAATGAAAAGTCAGTTTGAGGCCTTACTGAATTTGATTAGCAAGGAAAATATAATCTTCCTCTCCTTTGTCCCATCTCCCGTTGTACAGCTAAGGGGTGTTAACAGCCTCTAAGTTGTTACCTTAGATGCTGGAAGTGGTGTGAAGTAGAATGAAAAAGGTGCGGCCTTAGCTGTTCATTTCCCATTTGAACGCCTCCAATTTGAGTGTGCTGAGTGTTGACAGCTAGGACTGAAACCCCAAATAGCTGTGTATTATCTCCCCACATCTAGACCTAAGGAAAGATACCAAAGGAAAGATGCATGAGGCAGTGGGACAGATAATTGCTTTTGTAAATTGTCATATGATGCCCTGTGTCATTTTCAGGGTGATTTTTTTGTGACTTTGTCCTTCCATCTCTTCAGCTTAGAACCTGTCAAGATAATTATGCTTTTTCTGTATTATATCAGGACTAAGACCTCTGTGACACATGATCACAACTGTATCTGGTTTAACCTGATGGAAAGAAGAGTCTGGTTAAGTTTGTTTGTCATGAACCCTGTTCTGTTGCATTCCTTTTGACAATTACTATTTCTCACTGACTGTAGGTGCCTTTTGTAAGGGCAAATGTATGTATGGCCAAATTTCGCGAACGAAGATTTGGGAAGGGCTCTCCCCATGTGGGTGTACCTTTCCAGACTGTGCAGTGGATTTTTTAGGTGGGGCACAGCGTGCGCAGATCTTGTGCCACCGTTTAACTCCTAAGGTCCATTTGCCACGGCCGAGCGAGCTTGGACAGTGACAGTGAAGTCCTCAGGACTGTCTACAGCGCCCAGTACTAATGGGGCTGATCCTGCTGAGCATCCAAGATCCGACAGGATCGGATGGCAGGGAGGCAATGAACTGCCAGGGGATGGTCCACACTGAGACTCAAACTCAGGACCTTGGGATTCGGAGTCTGGAGTGCTATCCATTACACCATGGAACCGAGGGGCAAATACATCTGCATCAAATTTACATACAGGGAGTGTATCACAATATTTTGCACATGGGGTACTAATCATTCTGTGGCAGATTTATTATTCTAATAAATATTACTGAAATATGACTGATCAGTTTTTTTGTTGATATCTGGGTATTTCAGGATATCTGTTGCTGTGAAAAGCCATAGAGATTATATATGTTGGATGCAGTGAGAGGCAGGTCCCTAATGCAGCAACTTCTGTTTGCCCTGAGGTTGCTGTTACTTACCACCTTTAGCCACAAAGGCATGGGTAGGAAAAGAGAGAAAATTTCATCATCCGAATTCAGGCCTTTCATTAACCAGCCACAGCTAAGGTTTTATCAGACAAAGCTGTATGTGTGGTACTGGTCTGTGGCAGCCCTGCTTTGTCATGGACCCATCATTTTCCCTCCTGCTTTGCTCTCTTTGCAGTTTTGCCAAAAAGCTTTGTGCAGTTATGCTGTGAATTTGGTTTGGAAATGAATTACTTAAAAAGTATGTGAGCTTGGAAAATTCAAGTCAGAAAAACAGTGCATCTCAGGAAAACACAGGCAAATTCAGATGATAATCTTTGAAGAACCATATGTAGTATGTGGAGAGAAAGTGATTGATTCCTTGATAATGCTATTTTCTCTTCAGGGGGAGCTAGCTGTAAGTTGACTGGTGTGAAAGTGCTTTGTAGGACAACAGAGGAGCCCTAAGTCTGAACTGCCCTTTGTGGTTTTAAATATGGATTTTGTTTTAGCTCACAGAATATGTAGAATTGTGTATCTTGTGCAAACCAAATTATTATCAATGATATGAGCACAAACTGGGCTTTTTTCTTGCAGTTTTTAATTTTGCTGTCAGTGGTACCTTTCTCTTTGTGCTTTATGAGAGGAAATAATGTAACTCAAAGTTTCTCCTTTAGCATCCCCCCATGCCTGAGACTTCTGAGATTTTCCTCTTTCCCTGATACTTCTAATGGCTTTTTTTTTCTGCAATTATAGTCACCATGCTTTGACTGCAGCTACTTCAGAGTCCACTCACTGAGCTGGTGCTTTGGGCAGAGGAGAAGTGAGAAGCTGCAGCCTGAGGGGTTGCCTTCAAAACCCACCTAGCACTTGGCTGGTTACTTCAATCGAGTTCATTTCAAAGGATCTCTGACTGTGACTAGTGGTGCGGGCAGTGTGAGTTATCATTCTGTCAGATGTGAATGCCGGATCTGACCCACTGAGACCTCAGAAGGTTATTTCAGGCTTCTATTATTAAAGTGTTTAAAAATAAACCATGGCTTTGAGCCAATGTCCAAGGTGAGGGGATGGTGAATGCGCCCTTCCCTGCTGGAAGCACAGATGAGACCCAGCAGATTCAATTCTTTCCACATTATCAGAAGGTGAAGGAAATGTTGTGGTTTCCTGTCGCTTTTCTTTCCCATAATCAGTTATCAGACTTTTTTCCCATGTTACAGTATCAGTTGCTAGGAAGGAAGACTAGGTTTGACTTTATGCATTGCAAAAGGTAGATAGGAATTCCCCAATAGGTGAAATTAAGGGTCCATCCTAGTCAGTGTTCTTTGATAACTTCAGATCAGCCATCAGCATTTCTTTTTTCTTTGCTTTCTCTTATTTTAACCATGAGATCTCTCCTAATCCAGTAGAAGCAGAGAGAAATATTTTTTCGTATAGAAAAGAATACTGTTCTAGGATTACAAATATTATACCAAACATAATATAACAGTTTACTTGGAAGTGGGAAATATGCCTGTATGCATGTCTATATAGATGGTAATTTGACGGTACACATATTGGCAATTCAAATACATGTTACGGATTTTTCCATAGAGAGGGTATGGGGAAAGAATGGAGACAACTTTTTAATCTCTGTGGTTGTGTATATATTGATGATTAACAAACACACTAGAAGAAAGTATTCAACTTTAAGTATAATTCTGCCAAAGCCTTCTAAACAGAGAGGTGATTTTATAGCCAGCCACAAGCATGTGTCTTAAGCAACCATTGCAGAAATGTATGTTTTGTGTAACTCATTATTTCATAGTTCTATTATTTCATACTGAATAGTGAGCATATAATTATGTATATAATTGTGTAAAATTATGAAAATTGTATAAAATTATGAAAAGCAACCATTTCAATACCAAAAAGAAAATGCAATCAAATCAAGTATTTAAATTTCTTCCTTTGTTCTTTGTTTATATGGCAAATGGAGCAATAGATAAATGATATATCCACCAAAGATACAAATAGGATTGAAATTGTGCAATCACCATCTGTTGTCATTTGAAACTCTTGTCTAAATTGTATCTGGTATGTAACTTTCATAGTCAATGGTAAAAATGTTTTCCTGTCTCCTTTTAATTTTTTATTTCATTTATGTTGTCCATCTAACATCTAGAGTTTCAGCCCCTCAGTGAAGTGTATGTTCCCAGAGTGGTGACTTCTCTATTTCCATGGCATCTTGTATAAGGGACTCCAGTTGGTGTCATGGTATCATGCCCATGTTGTGCCTATTTTGTGAAGCACCTACTCCAAAGTAAATCTTACTGCTAAATTATCTTGCTCAACCACAGTAATGTACTCAGGGCCAGATGCTGACACATCACAGCCATTCATGTAGGCGTTCTATGGGCTGAAGTGTGCCTTGCCTCCTGCATACTTGTCTCATGGGATGTGCTTTTCACTACCCACGTTGCTGACTGCTCATGCATGAATTTTCAAAATTGTAGTCATATACATTACTTGTACTGTTAGTTAGAGACCCTCCTGCTCTGTGACAGTGCCTTGCTGCAGTTTTCCTTGTTACTGGCTTCTCTGACCTTTTAACTCTTCACAACTTGATCTATCAACTGTCCCTGTTTTGTTGAGAAGACTTGCAAGGACAATACAATTCTGAACTGTGTAAAAAACAGGGAGTTATTGGGATTTGTTGAATGTTAGGAAAATAGTTGCTGTTTCTCTCTTCCCCCCGCCCTCCTCCACTGTCCTGCCGTATTTTAAGAAGGAGGTGCTTGAAGGTGAGGAGAAATAGCCTGTCTGGCAACAAATAAAATTGCCCTTTTGACTTGCAGAGGTGGAAAACACTGAGAAGGTTTAGGGAGTGCTTTGTTTTGATCATCCTCTGAGCTTTGAACAGTGAAGTGTAGAGACTTCTCAGCCTTCTTACTGAGTGGGGGGCAGATGAAACAAGGGAAGGAAAGCCATTTTACCATTATATAATAAGAGGTTTGATGGATTCCTTCCTTTACATTGGCCCCTGCTGGTTTTGGTGGTCAGTCAGAAATGCCACCTTCAACCCCACAAACCCTGAGAAGGGTAATAATAAATAGGATAATGAAGCATGCTGCAAATATCATGGCTCTTCATGTGAAATTTGAGCTGAGTATTCCTGATCTTAGTTCATTTAGTATGCTCAGAAAGACTTTTTGGCATATAGTGTCTCAAAGGACAAGCACATTTTGCTTTTTTTTTTGATCTGCAGAGAGAAAAGCACCGGGTCTTCTTCTGTCTGTTAATTACTGTTAAATATTTGTGGGGTGGGGACACTATTCAGGGGAGGTAAAGATAAGACTTCCTGGAGAGGAAAAAATCTATTGGAATTATAAATGTATGGGAATTTAACTTTGCAATTAAAATAAAAATTAATGCCACTGAACTTAAGAACTTTTCAATATCTTAAAGCAAATTTAAAAGTAAAACCAAACAACATTGTACCACTGCACTAAAAATATTTCCCTAGATTGAGGTTTCTCCTAGGTCTCTATGGCAAGCATTTTTACACTGCAAAAAATAAAAAACACTGAACAGAACCATCCATACTGTTATTTTCTGCCTGATAATTGCAGATATTATTTCTAAACACATTTTAGCACCATTAAGGATTTTGATAATTAATCTGCATTTGGTGTGTGAAAAGCAAGAAATGAAAGCCATAGCAGTTTAACTCACATGTAAACCTGCCTGTCAAGGCTCAGGCAATTTTTTATTATTATTATTATATGATGTTCAGGGATGAAGGACTAGGAGAGTAAAGCAACCAAATACTTTTAAGAATTCTGAGAACTCCTGAGGCATTAGTTCGTAAGTCAGGCATCCTTTCCCCTTAGGAGGCTTACTGATAGAACTGCATGAGAAAACAGAGCACTTGTATTTTGTGCTCTTATTTTTGAAGCAATAGGGAAAGGTGCTAATCAGGTACTCAATTTTGCTTTGATTTTCCTCTTTCAAAGCAAGCAGTATTTATTAGATTTTTGTTTTGCCTTGCTTTGTCCTGCACTGATAATTCCATACGAAAACGCAGTCTTTGTATGTGTAGGCTGAGCATGTAAAAATAAAAGGGAAAGTATCAGATACTTTTTAATAATATGTAAACCATATTTAAATGTTAGAGAATGAGGTTAACTAATACCTTCAAGGGTAAAAATGTATTTTTTACTTGAATTTCATTATTTAAATGCTTCTAATTCCTAAGTACAAATAATTTCTTAGGTTAAAGAATTATCTCCAGTGCAATGCTTGTTGCTTTTGAATTTTGATTATTATTATTTTCTTTGTTCAGAACAAAAAAGAAAACATAGAGTCTAAAGGTGCATCTGCCAGGCAACAAGTCAGTTTTCTCTTTATATGCTGGAAACCTACAGGTATAAATAGATGTAGTTATTAGCAATTCTAAAGGTCAGCAATTTGAAAAATTAATTTTTCACTCCATAGGGCCTTTATTTCAGCTAATGCCTACACTCAGTGGTTATAAATCTGCTCATGTTAGTTTATACCTGTCTGCTGGTTTTTACATAGGAAGAGTTTACCAAGCAAGAAAATAATCATCAGTCTACTGTGGGTATATTAAGAAAGTGACCCTTTTCTATTCATCGGTTTATTTTTGCCATTGTTACAAATATGTAGAGTCCTAGTAAACTGAAACAAGAAATGTGAAATATGTCACAGTAAAATATATCTAGCTTATGAAAATGTAGCAATGATAGCACATCTAGGAAATAGGAGATTTGTTGTGAATAGTATGATTGACGCATCAGATATTTTGAAGGGGAATATTAACTACTGATTTTGTTGGTCTCTGTGTATCATGGTTATGTGTATGTATTTTATGAAACAAGTTCGTGAAAGCATTTCAGAGAGTGCTTTTTATAGATCTAGAGTATTGTGATTTTTTTTTCTAAATGAGTTTTTCTATGATACCTGCATAGCTTACTTTTAGATACAGTGATTGTAGTAGCAGCTGTAGTAGCCCTGTGTATTTTCAAAGCATTGTTATGAGGAGAAAACATGAAAAATCTCTCTGGAAAAGAAAGTGATTTTAGCTTTTTTTTTTTCTCATAAAAGAAATTGTGTGGTCTCTAATTTCTTTTCAAATTGAGTGGCATTTTACCTGGGGAACATGAGGGAGGATTAGGTTTTTATTAGTAATTCAGTAGTCAGAGTGGGAAGTAGGCAGATTAGACTGGGTTTGGGTAAACTAGAAAATGTAATGGCAGCTTTAGTAAGATAAAGACATTCCTCTGAAAGGTAATAGAAGTGACTAAGGAGGTAACTTCTCCTAGCCGTGGAGCCACAGCATGGCACAGGAAGGAAACTTACCACTCTGAGCTCCTGTGAGTAAACTCATTTGACCTCATTAAGTGTCAGGTTCTTCATTTTCAAAACAAAGATGAAGAAGAGATGTGTGCTATGATGGTTTGCTAATGTTTATTTAAAAAGTTTATGTTGCAGTCACTCTTGCTCTCAGCAGCATATTGTCCCTCTGAAGATCCCAGTCTCTGCACTGAAGTCTTCTGAAAGGCTTTATGTGAGTGTGTGCATTCAGACACCTTCAAGTTTCTGATGCCATGATCCCTGAAAATCCAGTCTTGTTGGTATGTCTCTGGGGAGATTCAAAACTCATGTTCTCTCAATCATCATGTCTAGCTTGAAAAATAGCAAGCTAATTCAGGTTTGCCCCTGTGAAATAGAATTCTGCTAGTGTAGCGGGAAATGTCACTGGTCCCTGGGGTTATAAACACTCTTTAAATCACACTGTATCAAAGATGTTTTTCCCTTAAATGTTTCTTTGCTCTGTTTCTGTAGAGAAAACCATTTCTTCATTGGTACTTAAGAAGTTTTGTTCATCAGAGTGCTTTGTCACTCTAGTATAGAGCTTCATTTGTTGACCTACTATTAAATGATTGTTTTTCAACCCTAGATTGTATACCTGCTTTTTAAACAGAAATAGCCGGCCAGTCAACCAAATAGAGTGTATCTCAAGGTCCAATTAAGATAGCAAACTTTGTTTCCTGATAAAATTGTGATGTTATTCTCTTCCTAAAAATTTCTTCTAATCTGGCTTTAACAATACATTGGAAAAAGTATTTTAAAACCTGCCCATATCTTACAGTTCCCTTTAATGCCTAACTGAGCAGAAATTTCTTTGCACATAATTTTATAGCTACTAATGGTCTGAGATGCACCAATCAGAAATTATTCTGTTATGTTTCAAGCTTTGAGACAAATATTTTGATTTGAAAATACAAAAATTTAATGGACTTTCAAGGGTGTCTGAAGAATGTGATGCAATCTAGTCATAATGAAATGATTTCAGAGGGGAAGTAATCTCACTTGGATTTTGTTTTTGAGTGAAATTTTACAAGTCTGTAAACATTTTTCTCTCCAATATAAACCTTTTATTCAATATTTCAGCCGTTTCTCATGTTATATGAATTTTACATGTGTACTTCCCCTCTTCCTCTCCTCAAAACTCAGGTAACTGAAGCATAACTTCTCTAAGGAGAATTGCTGTCATTTTCAAATCTGCTGTCTTAAGAAATCTGCTCTCTGTGTATGAAGTGTCTGCAATTTGTTTCAATGTTATTAGTATCCTAAGTGCATTAGATAAGATGGGAAGCATCTGCTCAAATATTGGTGTGCACAGAGTTGCTCAGTCACACTGGTCTCCTTTCATTATCCTCAGAGTCAAATGCCCACTTCCATGTTGTGTGGTTCAGTTCTAAAAGAGACGTCTTCATGAGCCAGATGAGTGGTAGCTTAAAATTGCCTCACTCTCTCTGTTGATCATAAAAAGAGGCTATAAGGTAGAAATTCTATGCAGACTCATTGTAAATGTGACCAAACATATATTTTCTGGATCCCTAGTCAGCTTAAAAGAAGAGAGACCTTAATTCCCCAAGTGGAGTGGCTGTGAGAAGAACGTATATATTTCCCAATGCCCTGAAAATTATGTAGATGCTATAAGGAGTCAGCTGGTAATTTTGGATACATTCAAGCTCTGAGGACAGATGAGGAGGCTCTTTTAGATCATAGTTTTGATGGGTTTGGGGACTGTAAATCACATGTGGTGTCTAATGCCTCTGAATTTGGCCTCATTAACCCAGGAACTTGCCCCACACCAAGAAAAATGGAGGTTATTAGCTAGGAAGAAACTGGCACATTAGGTGACAATTTAGAAAAATAGGCAAGTGCTACATTTTCAACACAAGCTTATTTTCCACAAACTTTGATGAGATTTATTACTCCTACAATAACAGGAACTTACAAGATGTAAGAAAAGCTCCTTTAAAAACACTTCTTTGAGATAACTTCCAGGCTGGTCGAGGATTTCATAACACTCCCCATTCAAAGATGATGTGTGCATGCACATTTTAGATATAGTAATTGCAATAGCAGCTATGTAGCACTGAATATTTTCAATGCATTTCAAAGCACATTTTCATAGTATTATATGTGGTTTCAAGTGCCCTAAGTCAACACTTAAGAAACGTACATCAAAGCGTTTTAAATCCTTCCAATCCTACCAGCTCTGTTTTCCCCTTTCTACATAATTTAGTTAATCTTTCATGGCAAGTTGACACATGTAGTCAATTGGTTACAGGGATTTTTAAGATCATATTTCATATTCTTCTGTAAGGCTAGTAACTATGGTAAATCTAACTTGGGAGATTTTTCGCCTGCACTGACAGTTCCTCATTATTAAATTCAAAGGGCATATATGCTGATTGATATCTGATTAAATCCTTGTCTTATGGAATGCTCTGTATAGTTTATGTAGACAGTTTATTTTGCAGGCACATATTGAGGGAATAATTTACTGTGTTTTGGGCAATTATTTGATATAGTAGTGTTTTGTTTAGTAATATTTCCAGAATCCTAGTCACTGGCAATATAAACTGCAATAAAAAGTTCATTACAGTTCATATGGTTATAATTTTCTTCATATTTAGCTGCTTTCTTGCATTATTAGTTGCTGTGAAATTTATAGGCAGCTAGAGAAACAAACAGATACTTAATGTGAAGCATGAAAACTGCATTTAGTGACCGCTGGCCTCTTGACTGATACGCTATTATGCTGAAAAAGTGGTATATAAACAGTTTACTGATGAAGAAAGAATCTTTAATTGGGATTTTGACCAAGACCAACTAGATATTAAGGAGAAGGTCATGGGCAGAAAATTGGTTCACCAGTAAATGGCCTGATTATCTGCAGAATGAAATCAGGGCCTTTGCCTGACTGGTGGCCAAAAGGTAGAATTCAGTGGGGGCTACAAGTTAAAAGATTTGCTATCATCACAGTGAGCTGATGGTGGGTCTGATGCCACTCCTGTCACACCACTTTGAATCTGGACTTCTGAAATTGCTGAACTGACGTAGGTTTCTGTTGCCCCTGTTTTTCACTGTCACAGAATTTTTCCTGCTCAGTGGTTTCTGGAGTATGTGTAGCTATCTGTGTTTTTTCTCTGCTTGTCCCCACATCCCTGTAGGAGAGGCATCCAATGGAGGTGAGCCAGGGACTAAGACCTCCCACTAGGGACAAGTTTGCTGAACCACGATGAGCAAGCCTTCCAAGCTGGCACCACAGGAATAGCTATGATGGACAGATGTTGAGCTGTTGCATTCAGTGGAATTAGTCCAGGCTTGCAGTTATTTAAGTGGCCTGTTGTTGACAATAGCATAGCTGTTGTTGCTATGAGAAACCAACCACATATTGGCAAGAGGAAAAGATTGCAGATTAAATATTTATGGTATGCTTATTTACCTTTTCATTAGGAGAGAAAAAAAATTAATTGCCTATCCCATGGTCAGGTTAAAGATAAGATGATTTTTTAATTGTTCCTAGGGAAAATATGGTCTCTCTTCAGATGTACTCTTAAAGCATCCTAAATAGAGGAACAAGCATGCTGTGGAAGTTGCAGAGCAGCCAGTAGCAATGGCATATTTTCAGTTAGTGTATTTTTGCCAGCGAGAAATCCTGTCTTCTAAACAGCAGCTCTTCCTCTGTCCTTTGTTACCAAGTGTACAAGAGCAATTCCCAAAGCTGTTACACCAACAGAAGGAAAGCTTGTTTTATCTAATATTTTCCAGTTATGGTGATTTTGTTTAGCTCCTTCCTCACAGATTTTCAGTATCAACTCATCACCCGTAGACTTGTCTGTGCAATGCTACAAGTGTCTGATTTCATCTACGCACAGTTAGTGGCCTGAGTCTAAACTACATGTCCCATCCTAGTCTTTCTGTGGGAGGTGGTAGATGTTTATGGAGAACTTGGTTTTGATTGTGGCACAAGTGACTATCAAAACATGTTTGATTGACTAATTATGATTAGAGCATATGTGCTATCCATGCCCCATTTTTCCGCAACTGAGCTGTCTGCTTGAGGAATTGGGATGCTTCTCTCAGGGGAAACACTGTAAATAACGATCTGACTGAAGGTCAGCTCTAAGAAAATAAATTACAGTTATTTGTGGTGCGTCTCTACACTGCTGTGCTAAGAACAGGTCATTTAAAGGTACCTTGTAGCTCCAACTTGGAGACATGTTGCCACAGGTAGACTGGATCCTATTTTTCTGTTTCATTCCAATAGCTAGGGTTGCTTTTGGAGATCCTGATGGGTTCTTCCTTCTTTACTTCTTTCTCAGCCTACCAAGTTGAGAAAATAAATAAATTTTTGAAGCCTGGGATTTACTTTCTTTTCCAGTGATTGTAAGTAAATCTCTGTTAAAGTAGTCAAAACATGGAATGCGTTATTATATTTTCTTGGGAGTTTTCTGTTTAGTCACAGTGTGGGCTGAAAATTTAATATATGTTAGAACTGCACAGACTATTCAAACACACACAAGAATACTTACACATGAAGAACTTAAGCAAATTTAAACCTTTGCCTTGTTGTGTTTTTTATCTGTGATTTAGACCAACTGTCCAAATTACATGTATGGAGAAACAGAAAATTCTGAACAAGTTCTCATACTGTGTGGTGGTAGCAAGCCTTGGAAATAAATCAAAAGGCCCTATTTTCGGGTAACTTATTAAAAAAACAATAGGACACTGAATTGAAAAAATGTTCTATTTTTCTGTATCAAGTATGGGAGCCTTCCTTTCACTCCTAACCTGCGAATTTCTCCTGTCATCTTCGTGAGATAGTTAGCCCACATATGATAAGCAGCTCTCAGATCTAGCCTGAGGTTTACAGTAAATTCGTGCCAAAGATCAGAATGAAGTTTCTAATCAGATAATGCCTTTAATTCAAAACATTTCTGCTGGCATTTCATTGACTTATGTTGCATCTAAGATAAGAATACTGCCAGAGGTTGAATAAGGCCATGTTAATTTTTTTATTTGTACTGAGTAATCTTAAAAAACCCAGTGTCATAGTCTTAAAAGTGCCTTGGGGATAGCTGGGTAAGTTTTATTTAACTAGCCTTCTCTGTTATACCAACCTATACAGACATGCCTGGTTGACAGTGAGTACTGAGTACTTTAAATTTGGCTGGTTTGATATATGAAGAGTTTCCAATGGCTTGACGCATATGTATCATCCAGATTTAGTTCAATAAACACCTTTATCATGTCATTTGCTAAGTGGAGATATTTAGCAGGAACCTGTGAGGATTGGAGCTTTCTTACAGATCCTGTCACTATTTTGAACTTCAAGCTTATTTCTGAGGAAAATGTGTACAGGAATACTAATTAATGAATCATAGACCAGCATTTTGCTGCATGTCTGCATATCTTACAAGCCTGGACTAAATATATTTGTTGGGCACTTTCAAATCACATGAGCCATTCCAGATTTAGTTTGAGTCCCTGTTCTGAGCAGTGGATTTCAGATTTTGTTTTATTCCTTCTCTATAAATTTATTATACCTAGTAGCTGCAGAAGAATGCAGCAGCAGTCTGTGCACATTGCATGAGCTTATGCATACACAGGCACATAGAGTCAGCGTCACATTACCAAAATCAACATGCCTATTCCTGTGTTAGAAAGAATCTTAAGCACATCCTCCATTGAAAACCCTGTGTTGTCACATTGGCTTGGAAAGAATTGCACAGTCACTGTCTCAGATGGTGTGACATTGCCGCACTAAGTTACTTTTTTTGGCTTACTCTCTCTTTTCTCCTGTTCTATGAAATTTGGTTGGTTTCTGTGCTCACTTCTAACTGTGTGAAGCTCCATTGTGTCATACAAAGTTATTTTGTTATTAGACCAGTGTAGCTGCATTTATAATCAGGTCTTGTAGAGTGATGGTCAGTCAATAAGGGAGTACAAGCCTGATTCAGCTAATATTTTTAGAAGAGTGTCATTGATACCGGGAACATTGCAGGCAGCCTGGATTCAAATGAAATCAGGGAAGGATGTCTTTGCTGGTGCAGGCTGTTGCTTCTCTATCACATAGATGGGTGCATGTGTACCACATGAAGTCTTAACCTAATGGTCTACTGCCTGCCTGGTGCACCTTGTAAATGTACATTCAGCTGGTAAAGGTTCTTTTGCTTTTGCATATGACTTGCCTTATTGTCTTCTGTGATCTTTCATGAGCTCAGATTTTCAAATGGACTGCTTCTGATGTCAGTGTGCATCTGTTCATAAATGTAGATCAACCGTATATTGCATGAGCCAGTTTTATGCACTGCCTTTACTGCAGCCAAAACCCCACCAAAATGTTTTAGTGTCTAGCTCTATTTACACAGAAATTTTGGTTCATTTTGCTTGCATAAGGGAAGCTCTTCACCTACCCTGCATTGTTCCCATGGAAAGTGCAAGACCCTCCTGCGTCAGATCAGTTATGGTAATGTCACATTGTGGCCTCTTTAGCCTTTTACAGTGTGCAAATTTCAATCCACGTAGTACTATTATCAGATAAATAAAGTAAAATAAAAATACTTTAACTCAACCACTACAGGTAGTGACTTCCTGCTTTCCTGTTTTGGTTATTCAATGTGGCCATGGATTTGTGAAAATGACTAAGGTAATATACCAGCAGTTGGTTCTTCTAGAGTAGGCACAGGTCTATCTACAAGTGCATGAAAACCTTCCCAGGTTTCTTCATCCTGAATTTCCAGCATCTGAGTATTTGCACTGTTAGCCAGCGGTAGACAGAAAGGGACTTAATAATAAACATTTGAATGTTTTTCTGGTCATATCTTATGTAATTTTTCATGCATTTGAAATAAACTGTTAATGAATATGAAGCTGTGAAACTTAGATTTTCACGCTGTTGCTCTTCACTTTGTATCTGAAGCATTGTATCACTTGATATCATGCTAGTAGTCAAAATATTTAGTGAAATCCCTGTAAGTGACATAGGAAATAAAACTTCCTTTATCTTTTAGCTGTAGACCTATACTCTGTGAGCAAAACTTCATCTTACTTGTCCTGACACATATTTCAGTGGGGAACATAACCCTGTTTTTTTAGAAAAGTACTCTCAAAACTGGATTCATATTGATAGTCTTTTAAGAGAAGCAATATTTCTTACTTCCCAAGTTCTTGCTATCCATAATTTTAGAACCTAGGTTTTAGAATTTGTTCCCAGGCTATAATGTGTATCCATTCCCTAGGATGCTTATTGAGATTCAGCTGAAATTTTATGGCTGAATTTAAAAAAAAAAAAAAAAAAAAAAAAAAAAGGCAACATAATACATGAATAACTGTTTGCTATTTCAGAGACCCTCCACCCTGGCACTGCAATTATCTGTACCTGAAGGATTGTCTGTTTCCTACTTATTTACCCTATGAAAAAACTACAGTGAACTTATGAACAAGTAAGGTCCCAGTATAAGGAGACTTGTGTAATGGTAAACATTACACAAGTAATATAACCCCATGTAACACACAGAATTTTCTGAATCCCAGAAAATATATACAGGTTGGGCCAAAAAAAAAAGCTGTAGCTGGCAGTGTGGGTAACAGTGTGATCTGCACTAGGACATTATATAATCAAAGAAATGAAATGTTGATCAAGTGAAAAAAGTTTACAGAAAGCTAAGACAGCAAGGCAGAGTAACATAAATTTTGCTTTAAATCCCATACAGGAATGAAGATGAAAGCCCAAGAGGGTGAAAACTGGTATTTTTGTTGGTTTTATTTTCCATAAAGCTAAAGAACTTTGTCAGATTCCCACATTCATATGTTTCCTACAGGCAGCCTGGGCATACAGTCCTCACTAGGCTAGTCCTGTGTTGTTCTGCTTATCTCTCTGTCCAGGGAGTATCCTCAGTTTTCACTGCAGGAGGTTCTCAGTATTTCATTGGATTGAGCATGAAAAGCTCCATATATTTGGCTCCAGTTGAGCTACTCTTTTTTTTTTGGTTGTTGTTTGGGATTTTTTGGTGGTTTGTTTTGTTTTTTAATAGAAATAATATTGGTGCAGGCTGTGCAAAATGGAAGAAAAACCGAGAAAACCCCAAAACCAAACGCACACAAAAAGCTTACCCCGGTTTTGTCTGATTTCTTCTGGAGTGAACCACTTGCATTCAGTGAGTGCCTGGCCAGACCATTTGTCTGAAGGCCAGTTTTTGTTCTAGGTTGGCAGTATAGTATTTTTGTGAGCTCTCTCCTGCTATCACTGCAGCTGCACCTGGCAAGAGAAAGCAACTCGCAATCTAAAAAAACTCATCAGAACAATAATGTCTGCTTCTCTCTTGACAGGTTAATTAATTGTGTGCCGTTATATTTTGTGTGTGGTTTTTGATGGTTTTGATACTTTTCTTTCAAATGTGTTTCCCAGTAGGATTTGAAAACACTTCTGCATTGTCTGCCTGTCTGTCACTTCAGATAGGACTTAATGCAGAAGAAGTAGATGGAGAGGAAAAGAATGAGCTAGTACGTTGGGGTGTCACAGTTAGAAAGTCTTACTCACTAGGAACTGGGATAATTGTTATGGTTGACTGGAAAGCAAAAATTTTGTCTCATGAAATTTTGGGGGCTTGAAGTCTGTTAGCCCTTTGGAAGGCACAGAAAGGTAGGTTTCCACATCAGTCCAAGGCTGTAGTCTGGTACGCTTTGACTCCCTGGAGACTTTCACCTCCCCTGTGAGCATCTAGACCCCCAGCTACTGTTTTGGTGGGAAACCTCTTTTGTGGGGGTAAGATGGGAAAGCAGAAATTAAATTCTCTCTCAAAGAGACTGGAATCCCCAGTGAAAATTTGACAAAGTTTTCATCTGAATAACAGCTTTTCACCTCTCGGACTGCATTATTCTAGTAATTAAAGTAGCAACATGCAAATGATATGCTAGAACGAAAGGAGTTGACCAGACATGATTTTTCAAACTGGAAGATTTCCAGAGGTTGTATAACACCTCTTTATGTCCTCCCACCCAGAAATATATTGAGACTTAGGGGAGGAAGAAGTTTGACAGTTTTCAGTGTTTTTGGAAGATCCACTGCCACAGAAAGTTTTAGAAGATATAAGTGCCTTAGTCATGCATTAGGACTACCATGGATAAATGGAGTAACATATAAATGTCCACATTCAGCATAAAGGAAGTGTGTTATTCATGTCTGCAAGTTTGGAGGCATCTGTTTTGTGACCCAAGACACAAGCTTTGTCTCACAGAAGAACGTGGCAGTGAAAGACCCTGCATGCCGTGCAGTATGCTGTCCTTCCAAACATTCACAGTCATGTGCAAATGCACTAGAATTGCTAATGTCTCTTACCAGACACTGCTATTGTATCCACTGTGTGTGGCACTGATGCAGAAAGTGTGCTCTGGCATTGAGAGTTCAACTTCACAACAATGAAGCTGAAGGACTGAGACAAAAAAAAAAATCAAAACACTTATCCAAATAGCTTAACTGACATCTGGATGTAATTAGGGGTTTAGAATTTTTCATTTCTAGATGAAGTCAATGCAATGGCAGAGAAAAGAGAAGTCTGAAGGTCTGAGAAGCAACCAGACTGCTTAAGAGATGTGGGAGACAGGTTATTTTTATCTGAACTTTTATGATTTTCATCTCTGTTATATAGAAATCATCCTTTCTTTGCAATGGGACAGTTGTAGCAGTGTTGTGGCCTGGGAGCTGCTTGCTCTTGCTATGGTGAGATGGAATTGAGTTCAGGATCAGGACACACTAAAAGCACCTGGGATCCAAAATACAAGCCCTCACAGTACAGATGGTATCACAGATCTTTTGGGAGTACTTGAGCTGGGTGGATGAAAAAATATTCTCTACAGGTCAAACTCTTTATTAATGACTTTAGTTGAGCAAGTAACTTCTCTTTTCATTGTTTTCCCCTAGAGCAAAGAAAGACTGGGTTTGCAGGTGGGAATCACTACTGCTGTTGTGAAATCAGATGAATTTAGTTTATTGCAATGCTAAACATGCCCTTTGTTGCAATGTTCTTCTATTTGTTGGGGGGAGATGCTGCTCTGAACCTTGGTACCCCATGTGAGTCCTGCATCCTGCTCAGCTGACATCCTGTCTCTCCCCAGGGGCCAAATTCATAATTGCAGAGTGACATGCATGAGAGGAGCCTGATGGAAAAACTGCAGGTCAAACACGATGATGTATAAGCAACTTGTATTTGAACTGGAAATAGCACATATTGCAAACATAATTATACATATAGCATACATGGTAAATCTTGCACATAAATTATTTTGTTCTGAGCTGTTCATGTGTTGAGGGCAGGGGAAATACCTGACTGGCTGGGATAACATTTATATTATAGCATCTCCTTTACTAAAGAAAGAAGCAGCCTTTTATTCCTAAGATGGAGCAGGAAGAAAACCTCTCTCTGCTATGTGCAGCAAACTAGAAAGAACCCTTTGATGCCCTTAAGTATGCTCCTGTTTTCCGCAGTCTTCTTGGTTTGTCACATACAGTCTATTAATGTGTCTCTACTCTTGCTTGGCAAAGCAATCCTGAACACTGCAAGTGATAAGTTTATATTAGACTATTTTAGTGAACACCTTTTTTAATCTGTCACTCTCCAAAAAACCCCTACAGCTGATGTTTTAATGCCATTGTTATAGTTCTGAACATCTTAGGGGACAGAGTCTTAATGACCAAGAAGTTTTTGTATGTAACTTTTTTCTTAGGATTTAGAAGGCTGTTAAGAACACTGTCATCCTGCTAATTTTTTTCGTGTGCCTTCTAAGCACCATCAGTGACTAACTACTTGTTGGTATGTCCCATGCATATTTCAGCAGCGACAACACTTATTATTCCATGTACAAGTAACCTGCTCCTTATTTAAGAGAAATATGCAGCCAGATGTAACCAGTCTTGAAAAGAATGTGCCAACAGTAAATATCTCATGGAGACCTTAAACAGGAAATGGAAACTGCAAAATGTGCCTCAGTGCAGCATTGCGTGCCGCTCCTTTTGCAGATTACGTTTGCAAATGGTCTCTAGTGAGCACAGTCTGCCTGGTAGTGGCAGCAGTGGCAGTTCATTCCCCACTCTGTGCATAAACTTTAGCAGGATCTCATGTCAAAGATCCCCTTTATTGTGTGATTTCCTGACTCTGGTTTCACCACAACATGCTTTCTAGAGAATTGTGTTCCCTTAATGCAGAATTTTCAGTCTATGCTGCAAATGCTGCCTTTCATTGCTGTGAGAATGATTGTAAAGATACCGGCCCAGACTATAACCTGTGCAGAGTTATTTTCCTTCAGATGGCCCAAACCCCTGGCTCCACAGAAAAACAACTAAGCCAACTCAGTGGCATGTTCACTCTGATGCAAATAATAGTAAGTATTATTTATGGCTGGCTGCTTTACTGTAGGTGAATTTTAGACATCCCGAACATCCTATACGAAGTTTGTATTTCTTCCTACACCACTTTATGCGGAGAATGGAATTAAAAAGATCCTAGAATGGATCCACTGCATATATTCTAGTATTGATTTTTCATAAGTAAGCTGACAATGCAAGTTAAAAAATAAATGGAGTTTAGAATCACAAGGAAAAGGATAACACTATTTATTTCCTTTATAACTGTTATATCTCTGAAAGAGACAAGAATTGTCATAAAAATCAAAAATGAAGTAGACAGACAGTAGCTTTCCACAGCTTGGCAGGGAGACTTCTTCTGGAGCCTGCTGGATTGGGATGAATGCTCTTGTCCGTATCAGCACCTGGTTCTGAAGAAATATATGCTATGATGGATTGACAAATCTGACAGAGGAATTAATTCCTTGGTTTTCTTGAGGTCACAAAGCAAGTCCTGTATGGTTCCCGTCTGCTGCTAGCAACCTCCTGCTCATCAATAACAAGCTCTTGAATAAACAAATTTTCAGCTGGATGATGCACAACATTGCTGGTATTTGTCCTTTCACTGATTAGTCCAGCCCTGAGTATAACTACTAGTCTCAGTCCCTAGGGCAAATTGATGATAAAGCTCAAAGGGAATGCTTAAGCTAAATAATAGGAAATGGTGCTATATGCAGCTTCAGTGCTAATGCTTACAATGGCAGTAGCTTAGAACATAACCTATGTATTAAATAAATGTGTAAATTGGATTTGGAAATATTCATGGGGGCTGGGAGAGCCTTTTTGGTCTTTGACTGCAGTCCTCTCTTATCACAGGCCCAGTGTCATATAATCCCTCTCAAAAACTTGTGTAATCTTTTTCATATGCTTAAACATGCTTCCTCTCATGATGTAGAGGAGAAACTTAAACTATCTTTCATCTCAGTTCAAGCGTCTGCTTTGAAAAGGGAATGAAATCTGAATGTCACTGTTGTGTGAGTATCCTAATAATTGTTGTACTGATGGCTTTTCTCTTTTTTACATTTGCTTTCTCAGTTCAATTGAACTGTCATTTCTGCATCCCTGGAGACAGGTAAATGGAATTTTCATGTATTAAAAACTGGAAGTAAGGAACATACAGTTTTTTGCCGGTCTTTACAAAAACCTTCAACAAGATTCTGGGCAACTGGTTGACCAATGCAGTTTTTTTTTTGCACCATGGAGCCAAAAGGTAGCTCTGAAAAAATGTGCATGTACGAACTAGTGTTGTCTGAGGTGATATGCTTGGTTCCTTAGAGTCCAGATAAGCCTATCTGACTACTGTTGCAATGAATAATTCACTATCTCTAAATTTAGCTTTGATCTATGTGATTGTGTTGTGAACTTGAAACATACTCACGTGTATTAAGCACAGGAGTTTCAGCAGCCTTACCCTTCCCTCTCTCATAAAAACACCCTTCTGACCTGAAATTCTTCTTGGAAGTACATCACTCTTTCAGCTGTACCAGAGTGTTAAGGTGCATAGTTCATTCATTTAGGTATCTAAAGTTTGTGGGGGTTTTAACATTAAAAGACTTTTCAGAGGGTCATATGAGATCATGGAGGAATTGCAAGGACACTGCCCTATCTGGCCCAGGAAAAGGTTTAAGCTGAGATACTGTTTTTATTTTATAGATTATCCAGTGATTTTACTATAGAAAGGCATAAATATTTCTCTGAAGAGGAACTGTTTTAATTTTATTAGATAATAGATTTCTTTAATTAGGGTCAGCATTTATCCTATGCTCCCTTCCATTTCCATGGTATCTACTTCAGGCAGCGGGAGGAAACCTTCAGTCTCAAAATAAGGCCAGGTTTGGAAGAAGAAATAGTATCTTTCATCAGACCAGTAATTTGGTTTCAAGAAGCAGATGAGTTTGCAGGGACATGTGCTCTTTTGATCAAATATAAAAGTCACAGAAACTGCACAGGCAGTGCACACTGGCAAAATTCTGATGAGATTATGAGAGGAGCTGAAAAGATACTTGAGTGCCTGAATCAGAAGACCATGGAGTGGTATCAACGCTGGAGTAGGAGAAAGATGAAGTTGCTTTTGGAGATGGAAAACAGGAAGGTGGTTCTGATTTATGTCAAAGGAGAAGGGTTTGAAGGTCCAAAGATGTGGAGGGAGGTAGAAATATACACATATGGGACTAGGAGATAAACAGGTTTGCTGAGCAAACAGCCTGGGACAAATAGCCAGGATAGCATGTGAAGTGAGGGCTGAAGCAGGAGGAGGACCCTGGAAGCATGGGGGCATATCAGCTCTGGAAAGAGAGCTGCAAATGAAAATAAGGGATGGTTAGAGATACAGGACATGGATATACAAGTAAGGTAAGAACAGGTTGCTCAGAAGAAGAAAAGAAGAAAGTCTGGGATCCAACAGTAAACCTGAGGAGCAGAGCTGAGGCTGAGAAAAGGAGTGAAGAACAGGGAAGAGACAGTACAAGGACAGGGGCACACTGAAGTTGCAAATGCAGAAAGAAGCAAATTATGGACATCTGGGGGAAAAAATATGTGATCCCTAGAAGATTTTCAAATCAGAACCAGGGAGTTTGGGACTGCCAGGTCTCAGCACTCTGTGCTCTGCCATGAGTAAGTTAAACTACGCCTGCTGTTGGGTACCCTGCTAGCACGAATGGCAGAGGAGTTTTGTCTATGGGACTGCAACTGTGACAGTTCCTCTAAGAAGCCATAGGATGAAGTTTCTGTGTTGATCACTTGTTTTTATTAAACCTAGATTAGTCCACAAAACCTGTTCCCATTTGAAGCTCATCATTAAGACTACTATACCAAGCAACTAGGAGTTAGGCAATGCCACAGTCTAGGTATCCTGTTCTTTATGTTTCTGCTTTCCCATAACTAATATGCAATCATGAAACAAAGGTGCCAGTTAATACCACTTCCATTTTATTACTGTGGTGTAGATACAAAAAATTAAACCAATGCTACTTAAATAGTGTAGGGAAGAAAGAGCTTCCTCAAAAGAGACCTGGTAATCAGCCATTTGAAGGCTATAATACACTTGTCGGTATCTTGGAAATGGCTCCGTCCCTTCAGTTTTCAAGAAGTAGTTTGGTAATTTTCATTTCAGCACTTGCAGTAAAGTCCTGTTATGTTGTACAGGAAAGACACAGGCCTGAAAACATTGTAAATAATTCCAGTATGTTTTGATTAGCTTTGGGGTGGCAAAAAAGAAGTTACATGGATTGGTTATAAGGCTTCTCTGGTGAAAGCTAAGATGGGCTCTATGACAAATCTTAATGCACATCAAGCCTCAAAATCTCTTCTAAATTCACCCAAGTGTAATTTTAAATTAGGCCATCGGACTTGTTTTCAGTGAGAGAAAAAGTAGACATAAATGAGCCTGAGTGCTTAAGTGAGATGGAGATGACAGGAATGAAAATGTTTTTGTAATTTTAATGGATGTGAGATTTATGTACTAGGCAAACTGCATTATAATAGAATTTTCATTAATTTGTCTTAAGGATGTCTCTCTTTTCTCCATTTGTCTGCATGGCTGTGAAAGTCTATTAATAATAAATAGTATTATACTGAAGGTTTTTTTCCAGTTTTGACCCATTGAGCCAAATGAAACCTTCTCATGATAAATCAAGTGCAGAAAGAAAGATACTGCCTGTGTAGTATTTCAGCTTGTCAGGTCCCAGAGCCTAATCTCTGCTGTCATGATGTGAACAGCAGGTAGACTAGAGAAGGGCAACAAACCAAACAGAGAGGCTAATTCAACTCAGTATGTGGATTTGGGATTGGTTGAAATGGGTCCTTCAAAATCTGTTGCCTTCTTCAGAGAATTTTAGCTTCATTTTGGAATATGCTCTTTTAGAAAGATAAAACCTCTGAATGTCTTATACCAAACCTATAATGCAGACTGCAAATTTTTTTTCACACCTTTGCTTTGACTCCAGGAAGAACATCCATTCCATTTTTGCAGCTGCTAGAAATATTTTGCCTGTTTGATTTAAAGCAGTGTTTAAGGAATGAGTGGCAGTGGTTTGCTTATCAAGCCACATATCCATCCAGACCTTTTCAATAAGGCAAGGGAGAAGTGAGCCTTGCTGATGCCTTTTTAAAAAATGATTGCTAGAATATAAATGCCAAATCGAGTTACAAAAATGTGCACAGCTGGCTGTTAAACAAAAAGCATTGCTGCAATAGTCACAGCTCAGAAAAATCACAAGTGAAACAAGCGTCATAAGTTCAAGCAGATAGAAAAGGAGGCTTCTGGAGGCAGCATAATTGCTCTTTAGACAGTTCTACTGAGTCTTCAAGAGGCAAAAGCATGCAGTGCGATGTATGTTGGGAGTTGGTATGACATGTTCTACTTAGCTGCTGCATGGGACAACAGTGTCAGATGATATGTCTAGTGGGAATCAACACTGATCATTTAGGAAAGTAGTAATTTTGGATGGGAGGCAATCAGGGATGGAGTACAAGGGGATGTCCTAGGCAGCAGATCAGTCCTGTGCCTGGGACTCCCACTGCGTGAGGTGTGGTCCCACCACTAAAATGCATTGTCAAGTCTTTCCAGTTGCTTGGCAGAGTTTACCATGCTGAGCAGGAGAACAAGTGTCTAAATCAGGGTAGCTTTGTACATCAGTTTTGAATTCTTTGGAAAGATATTTATCAATTAAATGCAATTAAATTGCAGCATGATTTGTAACTGGTTTTCTTTATGATCTACTTTAAAATGTAGATGTGACTAAGATTTGTTGAGTCAGATTTGTATTTGGGTCAAACTGGTATTAGACTGCTGATTTACCTAACAGCTTAATTAGTGTGACTTAATTTGGACCTGGATTTCTGAATATAAAAAGTAGAATTAATAACCTTTTTATTTGTGTCTAGCTGAAAGTGAAAGATGACTGTTTTGTAAAACTATAACAAATAGGAAAAGAATGAGCAAGCAAGAGAACATTTGTGTTCTTACTACTACATACAGATGGTAGCCGCTCTCAGCTGTGAATACTGCTGTACTATAAATCTACACATAGGATATTAGCTATAGGCAGTTCCTAAACAATATATCAATAAAAGTATATTGACATACAGATTTTTTTCATTCAGTTATGATTGTGCATAGAATTGTAACAGCAGCATGCTAACCACTAAATTGAATGACAAATATTGTTAGCAGGGAGAGTACAAATGAGGAAGAACTGTACTCAGTTTTGTAACTCAGCAGTTAAGGTGGAAGAGAATGGGGACACAGGCTTTTCTCAGACAAGACTGTATGTTACTTGGTCTCAGAGTTTTTGAAACTTCCTGGGTGTTCCTGAACTGGTGGGCTTCTAGTCAAGACTTCCGTTTCTGGATGACAAGATTTGGGAAAATTTCCAAATCTGGGGATTTGGAAAGAGTTGGCTTACCTTTTTGATAGGATGAAAACAAAAACTGGGGGGTGTGGAACTGTACCCTGGCTTGATGTTGGTTGAGCAATTATAATGGCCAGAGTTTCCTGATTAGGGTGCTAAGGTTAGACTATTGAATCTGTATGTAGACATTAAAAACATAAAAACAAACACTTAAATGCTGACTATTCCACCTTATTCCCCAGAAGGAGGATGAGTTACAGATTTTTAGAGACATTAAATTGTCTTAGTGCGTCATACTTCATTTATCATGATTTCGCTTGTTCCTTGAAGATTTATTTAAAATGTTGTGTCTGTATCCATAGAGATAATATGAGATTATGATTTATGAGTGATGAAGTAAACTGCTAGTATATTTGCCTTGAAATTATATTTTAAATGCTAGGAGTTTATTTAGTAGCTACTGATGATATTTGTTTTCTTACTAAGTATATCCAGATACAATGCACTGAAAATGCATCCCACCATAAAAACATGTGTGAGATTTCCTTTTTTTTTTTTTTTCCATGAAATGATAATTTTCCAATGGGGAGCTTATAGCTAAGGAAGAATATAAAATTTGAGAACTAGAGCAATGAAGAGACTGATGGTATGTTTGATGAGATATTTGGCTTTAGGTAAAATTCCACGACACAGAACATTGAACTATACAGAGAGTTAAGTTCATCACAACAGCTCATTCTGAAACCACATTATGATTTTTGCAGTCTCCTGATAGCCAGATTGAATTTAACAGAGGGAAAAAAATCTATCATGTTAAAATCAGAAACAAGGACAATCTGCCATATGTAAATGCAGAGACAATTCTCTTTAAAACTGGAAGTGGTATTTAATTCTGTGATTTCATTACAATGTTAGTTGCTACTTTGAGTGAAGCATGCCATGTACTTTACAAGTGCAGTTTCTTTTTATGCTTGAAAACATTCATAGTCAAGTCATATTTTCATTTAATGCCCAAATTCCTCAAATTTATTGGAATTTTTATGGGGTTTTTTAAGACTTTGGTTTTATATGATTAAGCAGCTATCAAACTAGGTTAAAAAATCAGCATTGCAAGTTAGTTGAAACAGTACATTATTTTGGCTTTGTTCCCTGTTGGCCTGGGTCTCACTCAATCCCCCTACAGAACTCGGGGGATTTCATAAAGCAACTGCCAGTCTGAATTCCTGGAGTAATAAAAAAAAGCCTCTGGAGACTATTATGGGACAAATATATGGAATATTTACAGGAACAAAAACTTTTCTTTCCTTAAGAGAGAGAAAAAAAATATCAATTTATAATGTTATGATGAAAATATATAATTTTGGTATAACCAGTTTTAGCTGGTTAATTCTAATAGTGTTGATCAATGAGTCTTAAAGTACATTTGTAAAATACAGTTTTGTAATGAATATATATGACCAAATTATTGCTGTCAATGAGACTGTATGTGTTTAATGTGTAGATCAGCTTACTTTTTGTGGTTGGAGGGTTAGAAACAGGAATAAACTGAATCAGTTATTTTTTCAAATAATTTATATCATATTCTGAAATATGAAAAGATACTAAAAAATGTGAACAGACATCACTGGATATAATTTTTAAATCTCTAAAGTATGGGATTTTTTTTTCTTTTCAAAGTGAGTGTGGTATTTAAAAAAAAAACAGACCCACTTTCCTTTTAAGTATTCTGTTATTCTACAGAAAAGTTAACCTGTTTTGAGGGTTCTGCTTAACATGAATGATCTGGTAGGAAAGCAAGGAACTCATGACTGGAATTGCCTCCACTCTTATTTTGGTCAGGAAACGCTAAGTTGTTCAGAAAAATATTATCTTTTGTAATGAAAGCATGATTTTGTTTATAATAGTTAGCAAGTTGTCTAAGCTAGTTTCTTTAAGAAACACCCCACCATGGTCTCTTTTCCGTGATACTCTGTAGTTGTATTTTTAGTCTACAAGTGTGGTAGGGAGGAGTGTTTATTGATTTCTAAAAGTTGTTTTAAATTCTAGCAGCATGCATATATCAAATCTCATATTGTGAAGATATTTATTTAAAGCAACATTTTAATCTTTTTTCTTTAAAGGCAATTATGTACCTGCTTTAAAGAATATTAAACATTGTATTTCCAAGGGCTTATTAAATATTCAGTTGTTTTCTGTTGTCAGGTGTGTCAAGGGCAAGCCTTCTTTGTCCTGAAATGAAACTCAAAGAAACTAAGTGAACCTTAAAACCTGCTATTGAATGTTCATATTAGAAAATACACATTACACTGTTGGGTAAGGGGAGTTGAAGGAGGAGGTACTGAGATTCAGCCCCAGAATGAGTTGTATACATACACACAGACAGAGTTCTTCTGGGAAAACACCGAAATATTGTGAGAGATTTTATTCGAAACTTAAATGCGAAGCAATAAGTAAGGGTCACTGTGACTATTAGCACTTTGCTATGCATTAACCTCTTCACTGACTATGACCTTTCCATCTTGGAATACTAAATAATGTGTGGAAATAGCCCGTTTTAATGGTGTAGACTGGACAGATGAAGCATATTTTAAATATGGAGTAGTATGAGTCTGATTTTATGAATACCTATAATACACCTGAGTGTGAGGATCAATTTCTAGCTCTGCTGTTGTGTTGTTGGGGCTGTATCTAAAGCTTTTAAGCCTTAAAATGGCTGCATTAAGGCCCTGGCTGCATCACAGGAGAATGGCAAGTTGTGCAACTAGACCCATGTCTAAGTTTGCTTGGAAAGGGAACTCGGGCATGTGAGTTAGATGTGAGCCACAGCATCCACTGACCAGGTGCCTTTTCCTACTGTAAAGTCCTGACATGGCCCATGGAGACTGTTGTCGGGTCATTGGGAGCTGCAATTTTTAGTGACCTTAGTTTTTCAAAGAATCTTAAGGAGCTATGTGCAAGGTAAAATATGACTTTGAACTCATAGAAGTTCTGATAACCCACAGATTGCTCAATTTACTGTTCTAGAATTGGTTGCCAATTTTGCAATTGCTTTAAACTCTGAGCTGCTTTGTTCCCCATGAGACAATGAATTCAAAGTAGGAATCATAAAGTTTTCTACTTCCAACAAATTATCTGCAGACATCTCACGCTAACTTTAGATTTATGTACTTCATTAAAAATCAAGTTGTAGATGATTAATCCTCTTACCATGAACATTAGTATAACTTAGCAACAGAACTTGACTGGTGATCCCATCAACTATGCAAGCTGAGAGATGGAATCTCTGCCAATGTCTGAAATGTGATGCTGACACACAAGAACAAAATCGGGTGCACACTGCCTTCAAACTGTGAGCACAGGGAATCAGCAGCCTACTGAGAGCTTTAACTGCTTAATGAGAAATGTTCTGCATGCTGTGTATTATGTACTGAGCATTTTTGTAAATTTTAACTTTTCTGGCAAATTGCACTGATTTTTTTTAGTTCAATTTGTATTAATTTCAGTTTTGAAAACAGTGGCCCTGGAGTGTGTCTACAACCATTCTGTCACTTTGAAAACTGTGATCCCTCAGGACATAGAAAGGAAAACCTAAATGAAGGAAGATAATTTTATTTCATCCCCTGAAACAAACCAGAAACAACTACTAAAAAAAACCCCAAACCTTCTAAAAAATGAGAAAAGGATCATGATTATTTTGATCTTATTTGAAAATTTTTCTTCAGCTTTTTTTCCAAAGAGTTTCAGACCATGTGCTTGGGCTGCAGTCTTTGGTTTAAAAAAGACGGTGAACAAGCTGTTCTGCTGTACAGCAAGGCTGACCTTGTGTTGCAACTAGTCAAAACTTAAGTTTTCAGAACTTCTCACAGTGAAAGGTTGCTAATGATTCAAACAGAAAATTGTCTCCTGCTGTAACCATTCTGAAATAATGATCGGGCTAACTCCTTTTAGATTTTTTGCTTCATAAAAGAAGCAAAGCAAACAAACAAAAAGTTGTGTGTGGTACACCAAGTATTGTGTACTGAGGAACTGTTGCAGAACTGAGGAACAGAACTTTTTTGGTTACATCCACCAGAGAATCTAGGAGTTCAGATCTGTACTGACTTTTTCTGAAGATGGTACTTGCCCACATGAGCAAAAATATATGAATTTTTAGAGGCTCATTACCTCAGAGAAGCTGGAATTAGGATGAAGGAGAAGGAGAACATAAAGTGAGGATAGCACATGACTTAATTTCCTTTCTGTCATTACAGATGTCTGTGAAAAACATCCTAAAGTCTTTTCAACACATTGTCTGGTACTACATAATGTAATTGTTAATTTATAATAAATCCCTTAGCATTTTTCATTTGACTGATAAAATATTCCTTCTTGCATTGATCGTTGTATTTTCTTCTTGCACGTTCTCTGAACCCTCTGGGTCTCTTGTGTCTGAGGTTTCACTATGCTAGGTACTGTGCAAGTTCTGTCCTAATCCAAGGAGTTGACAGTTTAAAACCAAATGTAACAAGAGATAAAAGGAATGGATGTCCTTGATCAAAATCAGTGTTGCTGTGCATATATGTGGCAAAATGTGCACATCTCTTTGTTTTACATTTCTATGAATGGTTATTGTAGGATTATCAAGAAATCTGCCACTAGATTGATAGTTTTTTCTTGTCTTTGTTCTAATCTCTGAAAGATTACTGTCTTTAGGATAATGGTGTAAGATTACTCAGTGGATTTTGAACATGACTGAATTGTGGTTTTCCTCTAAGAATCATAAAACACTGAATGTAGGTGCACAGCTAAACATTTCAGTCTACTTTGCCAAGTGCAAAGGGCCTTTCACAGTGTCAGTCATAAGCAGAACAGTAATAAATAGCTTGTCAGGCAGTTCTACCTGTAGTTAATCCCTTGATATTTGGTATTTTTTTAGAAAGGTTCTGAACCAGAATGGACTCTTTCTGAAATACAGATAAGAAATGAGTGCTAATTATTTATATACTGTTAGATTCACTGCACTGTAGAATGCACAGTTAATCCTTAAAATATCTGTGTTGTTGGCAAATTAGATAGTTGCTGATAAATTTTACTTTGGCTAGGCTGAATGTAGTTTTCTTTTATTTTCAGGCAAAAAAATGTTCATGGTTGTCTGAAATTACCGAAGTGTTGTTGTTGAAGAGTTTGCCCAATATTTTATCTGTCAAAAGTTCCCTCCCAAACTGCAAACTACAGTGCTGACTTAGCTTCAGTGATTTGTAGCCTCCACAGATTTGTTTGCTTTTGCCATCCTTGACTGTGTAGAAGGATTCTGGAGGATGCTCTAGAGGCTACCCAAGGGTCATTCTTAGCCCACCAGTGGCTTAGAGTGATAAATTCTCTATGCATTTTATGGAGAGGTTTTGCAAAGACCTGCTGAGATTAATTCACTTAGATTATGTAAATCTCATTCTACTTGCTGACTCTAGTTGTCTCACACATGATTGAGGCTTTTTGTGTGTATTGTTGTCAGGGGCTGTGAGCTATGAACATGCAGCAATTTTGTAGTTAAGGCAAAGGTAGAAAAGCCTGTTCAGTAAAAATCGGACAGTGTAAGATTGTTTGCTTAGCTTGTGACTAGGAGTTCAGACTGGATGATAAGTGTTCAGTTCAGTCCCTGAGTCAGTCCTTTTTGAAAGGTGGCAGATTTAGAGTGTTTGTAATGGTAGGGCATGGTGTAATAACCTTTGTTCATTGATTGAGGGGAGGAAGCCATAAATAAGCTCCAAATCTCTGATAAAGGTAGGTATATGGGATTTTTCATGGATGTATTTTGTGAGTCTGAACGTAATAAATTTTTCAGGTCTGCATTGCAAATTTAAGCTTGTTTCTCAGAATAAAAGTAATTCTCTCTACCAGGTGTAGACAAACAAAATGTTGTCTAACAAATGTTCTGTGTTAGAAAAGTGCAATCATTCAATATTGTACCAGCCCAAATGAGCTATTGTGGCATATAACACTAAATATGAGTGCTAATACTAAATTCGGTGACTGATACCCAAAGTACACAAAATGCCACCAAATGTTGTATCCTGGACTAAAGTGACAGAACAGAGACATTCCCACTTATGACTGTTGTTCTGTCTGCCTTGCAACCAGATTTTTTTCTGACGAGATCAAGATTTTGGTGTGGTAACATATAGGCACTAGATATTTTTGAAAACCTATTAGGCATCTTTTTGTCTCTTTGGGTCCCTAGCACCTTTGAAAATCTTCAGGTCTTTCGAAGGCTTTTTTCCAGGATAATGTTGGCTATAAAATGTCTATAAGCTGAAAATTCAAAGTAACAAACATATTGTTAACATAAGCCCTGGCTCAGGGAGGGATTTAAATACATCATCTATTCAGGTACCACACTATTGCTGTTGGAGTGCCAGCTAATATGGTGGTAATGTGACATCACTGAAAAGACATTGTAGCAAAGGAACAACTGATCTCAAACCACCTTTTCTTACTAAGTGTAAGAAAATACATCCCCCCCCTGCTGCTTCTAGGTCCCTCTGAGGTGCTCTTCAGGACAGGTGTGAATTGTGAGCCATAATCTCAAGACCAGGAGGGTTGGCCCCATTTTCCACTGTGTGAGAGGTGGATATCCTTAAATATTGCTGTGGTTGGTGTGTATGGGGGCTGTTTATAAGGTAACGTGACAACTGAATGGAATTCAGACAATTTAGCACAGATTAAAGAATTTCTTGCCACTTTCTTAATGAGTTGCATCTTGTCATGGTGTCCATCACCAAGACTTTTACCACTCCTGAACTCTTGGCCTGTATGTGAGACCTGTCTGTTGCTCTTTTCTGGCCTAGATGTAAATTTTTAGGCATACGAATTTTTTCAGTCATTTGCGGATGAATAAGTAAAAGTTTTATAGTATACAGTGATATTTTTATTAGTATTAATGTGAAGAGCTGTGTGGTTCTCATGTCTGTTTTCTCTCTTTTTGTTTCAGTTCATTGCTTTTGCCTCTTTATTCTTCATCCTAGTTTCAATCACAACCTTCTGCCTGGAAACACATGAGGCTTTCAATACTATTATAAACAAAACTGAGCAGGTCATCAACGGGACAGAAACTGTGCTACAGTATGAGATTGAGACAGATCCTGCCCTGACGTATGTGGAAGGAGTCTGCGTGGTATGGTTCACATTTGAATTTTTAGTACGTGTTGTTTTTTCCCCCAATAAACTTGAATTCATCAAAAACCTCTTGAATATAATTGACTTCGTGGCCATCCTGCCCTTTTACCTAGAAGTGGGTCTGAGTGGGCTCTCCTCCAAAGCTGCTAAGGACGTACTTGGTTTCCTCAGGGTGGTAAGGTTCGTCAGGATCTTGCGGATCTTCAAGCTCACCCGGCACTTCGTGGGCCTCAGGGTGCTGGGCCACACTCTGAGAGCCAGCACCAATGAATTTCTGCTGCTGATAATATTCCTGGCACTTGGTGTTTTGATATTTGCCACTATGATCTACTACGCGGAGCGGGTGGGAGCCCAGCCCAATGACCCATCAGCAAGTGAACACACACAGTTCAAAAATATCCCTATTGGCTTCTGGTGGGCTGTTGTCACCATGACCACCCTGGGATAT
Organism: Pithys albifrons albifrons; assembly: GCF_047495875.1. Taxonomy (NCBI): domain Eukaryota; kingdom Metazoa; phylum Chordata; class Aves; order Passeriformes; family Thamnophilidae; genus Pithys; species Pithys albifrons. The sequence goes on from NC_092460.1 coordinate 63,695,732, forward strand.
GGGGACATGTATCCGCGGACTTGGTCAGGCATGCTAGTGGGAGCCCTGTGTGCGTTGGCTGGGGTGCTCACCATAGCCATGCCTGTGCCTGTCATAGTTAACAATTTTGGGATGTACTACTCCCTGGCCATGGCAAAGCAAAAACTGCCGAGGAAGCGGAAGAAGCACATCCCTCCTGCTCCTCAAGCCAGCTCACCCACCTTCTGCAAGACAGACTTGAATATGGCCTGCAATAGCACACAGGGGGACATCTGCCTGGGCAAGGACAACCAGCTGATGGAGCACAACAGATCATCAGGTAGGACCCCACTGGAAATGCATGTCCTCGAAAACACTTTATAGACCAGTATGTTTGGTAGGAGTCAGAAAGCAGCCAGCCTTTCTGCCAGGAGAAGACATAGCTCCCACCCTTCTCCCCTCCAACGTTTGCGTGTGTCAGTCTCATAGAGGGCAACATAGGTATAGTGATGTTCCCAAGCCTCTATGTAGCTGGTCTATACAGTTTTGCTTGCTCTGTTGAGAATGCTTTCCTGCTGATGATATCAACCTTTTCTTTTGCCTGTTGTTTGTTGCGTCGTATGGATGTTTCTTGTTTTTCTGCATGACTGTGACTATTTGAGCAGCCACCGTGTCCCACCCTGTTGGACTCCATGGTGTTTTGCCTCAGTGTCTGTCTCTTGTGTCAGCTTTGCCTGTGCCACATCGTGGCCTGTTAAGCAAGATCCTACAAAGAAGCAGTCATTTAAAAGGAGCAGGTGCTTTACATCCAAAGCCCAGCACTCAAAGGAAATAGGAAGAAATTCTCTTTCTAGTTTTCTTTTCATTTGGCATTCTGCTTCCCTGGCTAAAAGAACCTCCTTCATCTGTTAACATTGCATGATATTTACTACTAATCAAATGATAATAGTATAGCTGATGTAAAGTTTGTCAAGAAAAGAGAAAATGACAGCCCTTAGCAACATCATCACCATTACTGTTGATTTTTGTGATTTCTATTACCTTATTTGTTAGAGTTCCAAATGATGAATAAAGAGTATTTTGCTTATCTCAGTGAAAATACATATCAAATGACAGCGTCAGCCCCTCCAAGCCACTGCTTCATATTCCATATCTGTTGCAATTAAAGGGTAAACTTTACTTCTCAGTATAATTAAAACAAAAATCTTTAGCAGCAAGAATATTTTTGTTTGTTTCTTAAGCATATTTATTCTTAAATCAAGCACAGTCTGTTTATGAAGCTCACATACCAGTCATTGGACTCCTGTTGGAAAACTGCTAAAGAATAATAAGAGCAAAACCACCCATGACTGGTGTAATTCAGTAATTGAAATTTAGTTTTTAAAAAGAAATATTCTTCTTTGGTCTGTTGCTCTGTTACTGAATAGCCTTGATGTTCAAAGAAGCTTGGTTTCACTCTCCGACTTAACTGTTTACAAAGTTAACAAAGCCTTTTGAACATCCTAAGTATATGTAAGAGGACAGAAACCCTTGAAAGGAGAGACACTCAGAGTAAAATACAGTTTTACAGTGCTTTGACTGATACCCACTTTGAGATATCTTTAAAGTATTAGTGATAACAGCATTTTCATGCCATCAGGTCCTACTGCAGGTGTTCTGAATGGAGAAGTCTCAGTGTGATCAGAAAAAAAGAGACACTTTTTTTGTGTCTGCACGTTTATTTACAAGGGTTTATAGTCACTGAAGTTAGAGAGAAAGCAGATATGCAAAAAGGAGCCATTTTAAAGTATTAACTTTCTCTTCAGTAGTGCCACCACTCACATGATGCACTGTATTTTTATTTCTGTTAAAGAATGCTATTAGAGTCACTAGGAATTCTGTGCAAAACTTCAAGGCTGAATTTTGCCCTTTGCATATCCAGTTCAGAAAAAACCAAACGTGCTCATGTTTAAATGCAAAGATAAAGCTGAAGTTATGTTTTCAGTGAATTTGAAATAGTAGTTAGTTTTGAAAGAGATTCCTTTGGGAGTGACAAATGAGGAGAGGTGCAAGGTTCGCTGCTTGACAAAGTAGAGACCAAAGACATCATTTAATGTTGGGTGCTTTTGATGACAAGCAGTGCAAGTGTTACAAATAAAGAAATGAATGCTAAGTGTATTATTAAACAGCCTATAGTGCCAAAAGTTGAAAATTTAGCCCTCCTGGTGAGGGATTATGTTTAAAACATGCTAAATAACATTTCCGAGCAAATATTACTAACTTGACATCTTTTTGAGAAAAAGTATAGCCAAAATAGTAAATAAGTGTTTGAAATATCCAAGGCTGACTGTACTGTGAAAAGTTACAGGCAACTAAATGAGCCTTGATTTGACTATTTCTTATTTCATGTGAGTTGAATATAATTTTATATGAATTTTAGAAGAACAGGAAATTCTAAAGATCATTTGCTCTTGAATAAAACATAAACCTTTTGCCATTTGGTACTGATTAATGATGAATTGCAATCTTGTTTTCTTCTAATGATTTACTTTTTAACTTTTTTGAGTGATGGGAATATCTGGCATTCAGCATAAGCTCTTTGTGATGTCTCATTTCCTCATTCATTATTGTCTGTAAATGGGCATGGTGCTTTAACCAGTGTTATCAGGTGAAGACAGTGCAGGAAGTGAGCAGCCACTCTCACCTGGTGAAAGGCTCCCTCCCATCAGACGTTCTAGTACAAGAGACAAAAACAGAAGAGGGGGAACATGTTTCCTACTGACAACAGGTGATTACACGTGTGCTACAGATGGAGGGATCAGGAAAGGTATGGACTTCTTTCATTAGATCATAAAAGGTTACTCAGCCATGTGCTTGCGTAAAACAATCTTAGAGTAAAATGATGTGCACAATGCTTTTAGAGGAAAGACTGTACTCATGATGTATCTTTTTTTCGTTACTCCTAGTCATTCTTTTCCTGCTTTCGTTTTAGAAACACTCATCTTTAGTCTTCAAGAGTGTGCTTAATGTTGTACCCTCACTTCACTTGTGTCTTCATTTGTCTGTTACTTCTAAAGGAAAAGCCTGCAATTAAGACCTTGCTCATTCAACCACTCATCACTCAATATCATTTGTCATTCTAAAAGACAAATTAATCATGTGCTTACTTTGGTCTGCTCTTAAGAACTTAGTAAAATTTGCATCTAAATACACTTTAAAATGTCAGAAGCAAGCAACATTTTTGTTCTGAACAGAAAAAAGCACATTATAAGGTGCTATTTAGATTTCTTTCAAGTAAAAGTTTGAGCTTACAATGCCGAAATACATTTCTTCTTTGCAATACAACACTGATACTAAAAGGTGACTTCCTACCCCAATGAGAATTAAGCTACAGTAAACAATGTTTGACCTTGCAAGGTGCTAAAAACACCTCGGTAGTTATTTGGCCTCTTTAAGTCTGATTCTGTGGGCAGTCCTGTGGTGTAAAGGAGAGCACTCTGGACTCTGAATCCCAAGGTCCTGAGTTCGAATCTCAGTGGGGACTGTCCCCTGGCAGTTAAATGCCTCCCTGCCATCTGATCCCATCAGATCTCGGATACTCAGCAGGGTCACCCTCGGTTAGTACCGAGTGCTGTGACAGTCCCGAGGACTTCACTGTCACTGTCCAAGCTCGCTCGGCCGTGGCCGATGGACCCTTAGGACGTAAATAGTGGGCCAGGTCTGCACATGCTGTGCCTCACCTAAAAAATCCACTGTGCAGGCTGGAAGGGCACACCCACGTGGGGAGAGCCCTTCCCAAATCTTCCTTCACGAAGTTTGGCCATACAATACAATAAGTCCAATTGCTCACTGGTCAGTAGGATGGGTCCCAGGCAGAGTTTGCAAAACTCCTGTTTCTTATTTGTATCTTGCATGTGACTGATTGTGTTGCTAGGCCTCAGGCCACAGCTGGCTGCAAACCTAACATCAGGACATAGCCCTAAAATCAGCAATGGCAGTGGTAGTCTTGCCATTTCCTTAGCTAAGAATTACTTTTGTTCTTGACAGATTATGTTCTTCTGAAATTGTATCATTCTAATGGATTTCATGTTCCCAAGTGCTGATGTGTAGTTGTTCACCTCAGAGGTCACCTGAAGTAGCCATGTGGCACTGGACAAACATTTTTTGCTGAGATTTTTTTAGCTTTTTTTTTTTTAACTTTCTTGGTGTATAGCAAAACATAGGTGTCCCAGCCAGCCATATCCCCTAAAGGAATTCTCTTGGGTTGTGCTGCAAATGCTCTTTTTATGCTTAAAAGCACGAGCTCAGTGGTTAAACCCGTGAAGGCAGATACGCAGAGTTCCACGCGTATGGTATTTGTAAAGAATATGACTGTCTCTATGCTCCTGCATTTTACATATATATAACATTTAGATTAAATGTTTTTGTACAGATTTACTATACATCCCACTGAGCATATATTTCACACTGTCTTCTCAACAGCTAAGATTATTTAAAATATCTCTAATACTAAGGGTCCAGTCTTTGAAGAAGTCAAGAACACCTGGAAGATTGCCATGACATCTTGCCAGATCAGGTTCTTGACTTCACTCGGCAAGTTATGGTGGTAACCATACCTAGAACAAATCAGAAATAATATTAAAAGTTATGCCTCAGCTCTTAGATACATAACAATGAAACATATTTTATACTGGGACATTTAATTTGTAAATCTAGATTTAAAAGAAAATGGTGTCATAGTTTTTACTACAAAAATGGGGCTTGAGTTCAGAATGGACAGTTTTTTGATAAGAAAAGTGGTCTTTGTCTGGCTCAGATGATAATTTTAGTTGAGGCTGAAATGTTTTAGCTACTGGCTTTTTTGATACAGAGTATAGCCACTTGTTTTCTACAGAGTAGGGAAGTTAAATTTAAGCAGAAAACATCTTCAAATAATATCCACATGGGTTTGAATACTTGAATTTAATTCACCCATCAAGTCTACTACTTTTTCTTTTTTTCCTCTTTCTTTTTTCTCTCTATCCTTCATTCTTTTTTTTTTTCTTTCTGTACATCCTTGAAGTGTGGTTTTGTTCCTTGGTTGATTCTTGATTGTGTTCAATGATAATTTATTCTGAGCTTTTTTTCATTAATGCCTTATCTTCCTCTCTAAGACGATGCTGATTCAAACCTGATGGACTGAAACACCCAAAAAGCACTGATTTTGGATCATGCATCTCTCTCTCTATTCATCTTGTGTATCTGGTTTTCCTTTTTAGGAGTACCCATTTTCCTTATAATCTTTACCATTTTCCTCTATCAGCTCTTTCCTTTTATTGATAGAAAACTAGCAGGAAAATAAGCTTAAAAATTACTTTCCTAAGTTTCTATGTTAAAAAGCTACCTGATTGCTTTGGGTTTTTTAATAATCTTTATTTTTACAGGGGGGTTAAATATATACACTAGCATTGTGCTTGCCCTCATTTCCCCTTTCAAATGTGATACTTTCTAGTTTGTGTAAGTACTGACAGAAACTCAGAAACTGAAGGCTGTTTCTGAAATATATCAGAGGTCTGTAGCATCAGAGTCTACTCTGCCCTTGCAATCTGGAGAGAACATTGCACAGTGTTTAGTAGACATGAGGTTATACATTTCCTTTAAGTATAGTTCTACAGCATGCAGTTCTCAATAGGTAAGAAATATGTTAATCATTGTTAGGGGAGAACCCAAGATACGATTTTTCTGGAAGATGCAGTCTGTTAACTCTGTTATCTAGTAGTCTGGAATTTGAGCTGGTAACCATTTCGATCAGGGAAAAAAGTCTAGTGACGTATTGTCATTTGCATTTTATAGTTTCTGCAGGAAAGTCTCAGTATTTGACTAAGCAACTTTTACCTGAACATCTTAACCTGACAAATGCTTAGATGCATACTTGTCTTCAGGGAAATAAGTAGTGCCACTGAAATCAGTGAGACTTCTCATGCTTGCAGGGAAATGTGTATCCATGTACTTGAGGAGCAAGGTCCTGTCCAGCTTAATCTTTGTTGTATTTCCTTGCTGGTATCACTCTTCAGACTGATGAGCAGATTGTTTTCTGTATAAGTGGGGTTATTCAGGTGGTATGGGAACTAGTTGAGTATGAAGATAGTGATGCAGTGAATAGCAATGTTTTTTCACTGGTTTACAGCATAACCTTTACAAGGTGAAAAGAGTAAGTAGCAAAAAGTGAGTAGCTAGAGCTCACACTGTATGTGAAACTGAAATGTCTTCAAGTGCAATGTTCCCTTCAAATTGTGAAGCATTATGCGGTTGCCTCATTTAATGTTTAATTATTTACTACTTTCTTATGTGGATTAATACCAGTTATTTAATTCTGGAACAGAAACATTCATGAGACATTTGCAAATATGTCAAACTCTGCTATCTTACTGGACTTTAAAATTAGACACAAAGTCTGAGTTAATATTTCAAAAGACGGAGTTTCTTTCTCAATTATCAATCAGTTCTCTGCAAAAGTGATTTACACATACTGTATACAATTTATCTGGTTTCTGGTTTATTTATTTTAAAGAAAAAAATGTCCTTTATTAGGAATTGAGTTTAGCAGAGATTATGTAATTCCAACAGTTTCTATAGTCTCTCTTAATGGGTTTTTGATTATGCTTAGCCAGGTAGCTCACCGGTAACTCTGTTTGGATACTTTAACTTGCACTCTGTGCAAGCCTGCTCAAGCCCACAGAGCGATACTGAGTGCAAGATGGGATGTGGAAAAGCAGGTCAGACCTTTTTTGTGGTGGTCTGTTTAATTTTTGGGCGAAAAATAGCTGCTTTAATTTGTAAATAATTTTGTTTATTGGTATCTCTTGGTAGTAATGTGTGTCAGCATTGAGTTCTTTTGCAGGCATATTTCCTCCGAGGCCCTGATAGCTCCTTGGATTACATTACATTGTATTGTTTGTCTTTGTCTATTTTTTGGCTGAATTCAACTGATGTCTCTGCATTTTCTCATACAAGGCTATGAAAAATCTCGAAGCTTAAACAACATAGCTGGCTTGACAGGCAATGCTCTGCGACTGTCTCCAGTAACATCACCCTACAGCTCACCTTGTCCTCTAAGGCGCTCGCGGTCTCCCATCCCTTCCATCTTGTAAACCAGATGACATCAATCGGCTATATAGCATTAAATCAAATATTGTTTACCACATATTGGAAATAAATGTAGCATTAACCATAGGCTCCACAAATACTGTCTAACTCGTGCATGATAAAACTGTCAGTAGTAAGAAAAGCCACTTAGGTAGCTGAAGATTTTTGTCTTGGCTTTTAAAGATTACTTAAGGTAGCGCTTCTCCTTTTATCTACTACGTTGTCCTACTTTCCTGTGGCAATAAAAAGACAGTTAGTGGATGCTGTTGTCCAGTATATTCAATAAATAAGCATATTTTCAGGGAGATTTACTTAAAATAATGTGCTTCCAACTAATTATCAGTCACTCCATTGAACCTCCATTTCTTGTGACTCTAATCCATTCTGAAGATGTCTGCTCTGAAGGATCTGCTCATTTGCATGGACCATCCTGTCTCCATCACCTGACAAGCAGTGTTGTTGATTGTGGAGGCCACAGAGGGCTCTGGATGTGTGTTCGCACATTGTTACCATCCTGCTGAAATGAAAGCACTGATAAACTGGTCTGCATGTGGGATTGTTTTTCTTTGTTTAACCTTTTCCTTTATTTTTAAACTATCTACTTGTTTATAAATGGCTTTATTTTGTGATTAACTTATTTTGGTAATGGATTGCTGTATCAGAGTTCTGAATGTCTCCGGTTGTTTGCACACAGATAACTGCAAAGAGGTTGTCATTACTGGTTACACGCAAGCAGAAGCCAGATCTCTTTCTTAATGGCTTGGGGAAGGCACAAAACATGCAAGAAAGGTAAATGCCATCCAGACTTGCAATGTTAAGCTAGCAAGTGCTGCTTGGTACTGTAGTAATTTCTCTACTCCAGGGTTCTTCAACATTTTCAGAGGCTGAATACCAAGTAAAATTGAAATGGTTGTTGGGGGCTTTTTTTTTACCACTGTAAGAGGGTAGTAGTTCTCAAGTCAGGTTTTTGACCAGCCTTACACCTCTGGCTCACGAGCTTCAAAAATTTCTTCAGTCAATATTTTTAGGTGCTTTGTCCTATATGTCGTTTGTCTGTCTGTTTTGCAGCCTGTCTCCTGTATTCTCCATCTGTCTCCATAAAGCATAGAGATACTGTTAAAATGCCCCACTCTTAACTAAGAGCACTTTTTCTCCTTTTCTCTTTTTTTTTTTTCATATGGACTATACATATGTGTATAGATAGAAATGTATCTATTTTTGAAGTGCAAGTTAGTATCATCTAGACTAACTCATGTATGCACTCTGAAGATTTTTCTAGTGGGATTTAGTAGGAGTTTTACAGCACTGACCAGTTGCCTATTGCATCAATCTTCCCGCTAGCAACCAGCATTCATTACAATTTTGAAACTGTATCTCCTCTAGTGTCTTTTTCATTTAATATTAACCTCTGTTTATGCAACAGGACAAATGCAATGGCAAATTTGAGGTTCTGGGCTGGTGAGGAAAAATTACCATAGAGTTTTAGAACTACATAGGGAGGACCATAATCACTGAAATCTTTAGAAATCATTGAAATTGTTGAATAATACCTTATTGTCATGTTTTATTTTTGGTTAGGAAAAAAAATACAAGTTACTGTTGACCATGTAACATGTTCTTCTGTATATAGCCTAGCCCAATAGCATGACCTGCATGTCAGAATTCTTGTACAATAATGTATTTATCAAAGTATACATTTCTGACATTTAGAGATGTACATTGATTTAGTTTTGGTAAAATATTGTCAATAGAGAGATAATTGCAAACAGCTTTTAGCAAACTAATTAATATAATATCTGGTGCTGCTGTTATATTAACTACAGTGTTGTACAGAATTTATCATGGATTTTTGACTGCTGAAAAAGGGACAATGGAATTTAGCCATACCAAGGACTGTACTGGAAAGAGACTGCTGCTGCTGAATGGGCCCTGATAAACAACTCACACCTTGAGGAGGTCACTGAGACTTAACGTGCGAAGTAGAGCTTATTAAAGAAGATTAAGGATCGCTCATAATTACTGCTGCCAGAGGAAGGGGTGACTAGTCACTGTTGATGAGTCAGCTGTAAATAAAACACATGTGCATGGAATATCAGTTTTTATCTATATCAAGGAAAGCTGAATCATGTCATCACTGCTAAGGCTCCATGCAAAGACCCACACCCCTGTGTTTATTCTTCCTGGTTCCTGCAGTAAGTTGTGCTGTGGATCATACAAAGACATACACTTAATAATGATAGTGATGTTGTAGTCTACATCTGTCTTGACTTCTGTCATACTAATGGCATATTTTGCAAAGGTCACAAATTTGAGCAGAGTAGGTTTGCTTAAGTCCTTGCATTCTCTGTTTGCCATGACCTAAATTATTATGAATTCTAGTGTACATGCCAAGTCTTAAGTCTACTTTTCACTTTGATAACAAAAATGTGACTGCAGACAAACATCACTGACTTTGTTCACAGCACACAATCTTCTTTCATTGTTACCTCAAACTATAAATATTATCAGAAATAAAATCTGGCAGCAAGACTATTTTGTTTTTTTTTTAATTCAAAGTGTTGCAAATCCAACATCAATAAGTATAAAAGTTGTATTAAAATTATATCTGACAAATGTATATTTTGCATAAAATATATATTCTTTGATAAGTTACTTTCTGTGACTTTTGTGGCAAATGAATCTAGTATATTCTATGTTTATGAGACATTGTAGTGCTACGATGTGGTAATTATGTTCTCTCCATCCTATTCAGTGGGAAATTCTCCAGAATCTGTTTTGTCACCCTGGTGTCCCGATTGTAGGGACCGGTCCCAGTTGTGAAACTCTGTATCGTGGAACTTCTGTGAACATGTCAAGGTGCATGCACAATCCTGGTGGAAACCAGTGGAAATGTAATACCTGAATTGGAGAATAAAAGGCAAAAGACCTGGGGAGGAACTTGGAACATATCTTCTGAAGTGGCTCATGAGCTTTCTTTAGCTGTATTGGTCCCCTGCCTGCTACTGGCCATGCCAGTTCTCAAACCAGCTTCCTGGGGTGCATGAGGAACTAATGCAAAAAATAGCATGAGCTGGCTTCTGAAACAATTTAAAATCTATCTTCTTGTTAATGACCCTATGCCTCATGTGGAAGTTGCAATTGGGTGAGAAGTTTTCAGTCTAATGGGAGTTTTATTTCATCCTGGTGTGAAGTCAACTTAAAAAAGAGGTGATAAATGGTTACCTAAAATTACTAATTTAATACTGTATTTGGGGCAACCAGTGAAATCCCCAAATACATGAGCAGAGTGTCTGAGATGGGTGATGTAGCTAGTACAACTGTACACATGATCAGAGAGGCTGTAATGCAGTATTTTGGCAAATGTACTGAGATGTAAGAAAGATTCCAGAAAATGGGATCAAGAAGTGTTCAAGTTTTGAAAAATGTGTTATAGTGGTATATCGGGAAAACTCACTGTGCTGAGTTTGCCCAAAGGTTAAAAGTTGTCTGTACTGTGACCTGTGAGCAGTACTCAAGTGAAGAAGACGTGTAGTGGTTAGCCAGGACAAGGCTGACAGCCAGCATACAGGTGTGATGTCTCCTCCAAGCACCCAGAGAGAGGTGTCTGGTTTTCCTCACTGCTACACAGGGATGGTGATGAGCCCCAGATGGGATGCATACAAGGTGGTGCATTGTGTTGGTCAGGACTGTAGAAAACACTGATGGCCAGGTGGTTTCTGACATTTTCTACTGTCTCTGGATGATAAGGAGCCTGGATGGACCTACACCAACACAGGACTTTGAGTTCAGAGTATCCTGGTTGCAGCTATTTATTTTACCCAGTGAACCAAGCCCATGTTTAAATGCATGTTTTTAAAACACACTTGGAGGACAAGCTGATGGTGAGTGTGGTAACTATTCATGTCTTGAGACTACAACCCAACTCTGACTGTTCTAAGAGGAAGGGCTGACTTCACTACCAATCCTCAAAGACTAGCCCCCTCCTGTTCTTTCTCTGCTTCTGGGCCCAGGAAGGGCTGAAAAGTGCATTTTTATGAGATTTACTCCACCAATGTTTTCAGTTTTTCAGGCTGAGGAAGGCTTTGAACCCAAACCTCACTCTTGAAGGATAATGCAGTTCATATGTCTCAGATACAATATAACGGATGTGCTGGACATTCTCATTCACTTTTGGTCACCCTTTAAAGAAAACTAGATGAAATGATCTTTTGTAAAGGGGGCACTTACGTGAGATGTGCATACACAGAACAGCTCTATCCAAACTCCCAGAAGCCTTTGGCTCTGCAGAAGCAAAATTGCACCTGGAAAAAGGAGTTTTGTTCAATCAGGAAGATGCTGTGTAGGTATTCCAAGGATCAAATATCTACTAAGGTATAGTTGTGGGCATTTCTGGGCTTGATTTAGGAGTCCAAAAACTTACTTATTCCTTGTATAAATAAGACCTAAGGTTAGAAGTCAAAACTAGAAAATAAGCAGTGAATTTACAAGCAATGCATCCAGTAAGACCATTTGCCAAAGGATTGTTGCTCACTTGCCTTTGTGAAATCAAGAGGTCAAAAATGAGCATACTTTTGAAAGATAAACTAGTGCAACAACAGGGTTTTTGTAGAGATTGAATCTGTGACAGGATGTGGAGATAAGCAGATTATAGGACCTTTTGACTTTGAATGCAGTTGGGGTTCTTATGAGGCCTCATTCAGCACTGAGAAAACATTGCTGTTCCAGTGAATTTTGACACACTGCATTATGAGTGTTACAGGTGTGTTACATGAACTGGTTCCAGAATTGCTAAGAAGCATGCAGCTAATGATAATTAATATAATCCTGTGTATCAGGGGGCTTTTTCATGCATGAAACAATTGCTGTTACTAAAAGTTCTCTTACTAAAGATCTGAATTAAATTAAAGCTGCTAAGAGAGAAGGAAACTTATGGAAACCTCATTCAGATGGGCTACTGAAAACTATAGGAAGGGGTCAATCTGACATCAGCAAACTTGCCAGCATATTTAAAATGAAACATGAATTTGAAAAGTCATGAATGAATTAACTAATTGGAGGGCATTTTATCATCAGAAAAAATCATAAGTCAGATAAAGCAAATTGGAATGGAAAATTGCTACTAGAAAAGAAAATTAATATATTAATATGCTGTATTACAAGCAGTGGCTTGAACGATTCCATAATAGAGCCTTTGAATACTAACTGATAAGAAATTAAAAAAAAAAGTTCCATCAGGTTAAAGTTATCAGAAATACTAATGTTTTTATAATACATTATTTTCTCCTTGGAAGTAGTTGTTATTTGTTTAATTTCCAAGGAGATGAGTTATTTTAAAAATTGTGGGTTTTGAAGTCAAATGTTGGCTCAGGAGCAAATACTGAGCTGTTAGTGTTGGGTGCTGGGCACATAGCTGGTGTGCCATTGGAAGCATTTCCCTCCTACTTCACTGAATATCCGTGGGACATGTTGAAATTGCAGAGGTGTCTGATTTCTGGCCCCAGAGATGAGGATCTGTCACACGCTGTCTCAATTGGAGGGCTGGGGTTCTCTCCAGCCAGGCATGAGTAGTGCAAAGCTCTTGGCTCCATGGCACAACATGCAGAAGCATTCCGAGTTTGGTCTAGGTGTGGCTTCTCATTGCCTTCTGGCACAATATGTATGCTCCCTCCACTCTCTGCAACCCCCTCTCTCAAACCCAGCCTTCTGTCACTTGCATTTTTTTATTACGAACATGTTGATGAACAGCTGACAGATTTCAGATTCCTACTTTCACAGCTTCACATTCACAGATGGCAATATTCTAGCATGTTTAAAAAAAAAAAGAAGTTGGAGGTGGACATTTCTTGAAAATTTGGCACCAAAATGTTTTGCATTTCATTTAACATCTCCCGTATTATTTGCAGGTGGAGGACTGGAGATCCATTTAAACCAGGGCCACAGCTAGGCTATTTTGAAACTTTTAGGATGTGTTCCTTTTATATGCTGCATCTGGTTAGAGCATCACTGCATTTTGCTATCACATGAAGCCTCAGTTTTCTCCTCAAATGGGATTTGGAGATAAGATACTAGGACAAATCAGAGGGTACTATTTTTAGTTGGAATTGGAACAGGCTGCCCAGGGAAGTGGTGTAATCACCATCCCTGGAGGTATTTAAAAGACATAGAGATGTGGCACTTGGGGATATGGTGTATATGTGAATATGGCAGTGCTGGGTATAATGATCGAACTCCATGGTCTTAGAGGTCTTTTCCAACCTTAAAGATTTACTGAATCCAAGACTCCTATAGGACTGTAAACAGGAATTGTACTATGAATAAAAAGACACTCCCTGGGAAATAACGAGGCTGTAATAGATGACTGTAACCTATCTTTGTTTTGCAGAATGGTGTGGGCATCTTTTCTTTAAAACACAGAAAGCAGATGATTTTGTATCACCCTCCTCTGAGCAGCACCATACTTGCATAAAGAACTACCAAAAGAAGAAAGTAGTTGTTCCCCTTGACCTTAAGAAAGCTTATTTGCAAGAGTGGCAAGCTCAAACTTGTTAAAGAAGCTTGGCCTTTGCAGTGAAACAATGCAAAACTCCATCAGTCTGAAGAATAGTTAACCATAGCAACATTATCCTATTAGGCTGATGCTAAATATAGAATGGATTTTCTGCTCCTTACAGGGATTTCCTTGCTTTGTGACTAAATGCAGCACCAAGGTTTTGTGAAAATCTTATTTTCTTCATGCCTATGAATGTTGTTGGGACAATGAAGTTTGACACTCTGAAAGTCTTAAAATGATGCCATTGTTTAAAAAGGCACTTTTTGCATTCTGCTAGCATGAAAAATCAGGTGTCTTCTGACTGGAACACTGGAAAGAGGAGTAGAGAGAGCACTGAAAGACATGGTTTTCTTGAACTCTTACGAAATCTGACACATGAAACTGTGACCTGACAGAAATAAAAACTTGGTGTCCTGACACTGGCTGTAACTCTTCCAATTCTCAAACTCTTCTTCATAGTTTTCTTTGGAAATCACAACAACAAAATAATTTTGTTGTTCAGTTACTGCTGTTTATAACTTGTACTTAACCCTTGATAATTATCCTTTAAATCTGTGAATAATGGAGCAGGTATAGAGCTAGGGGGCATGAGGACTGCGCTCAGAGAAGAACTTACGAACAAACGTGATAGTTGCACCTGTAATTAGTTAAGAGTTTCCTCAGTACAGGACATTATCTGAACAAGTTTCGAGTGTCAAATGACGTCACTGACATCAGTTGCAAAATTGACCTTGACTTACTTAAGCAAGACTAGGTCTTGGGAAGCAACTGGCTTATGTCACTGGCATTTCCAGGACATTCATCACCTACATCATAGAATCATAGAATTGTTTATGTTGGAAGAGAGCCTTAAGTCTTGAGTCAAACTGTTAATGCAGCAAGTTCAAATCCAGCACTAGATCATGGCCTTAAGAGCCACATCTACACAACTTTTAAAACTGCAGGGTGTTTTGCAGCATGTCTGCTGTGTGCGTGCCTGGTGCATAGTCTGAGGAAGCTGCTTGGGTTTCTCCAGAGCTAAAGAAGATGGATTGTTTATGTCTAGAAATTGATGTTTCCCATATCTTAGATACTTCTTTCAGTATGGGTCCATTTGATCTCTGTGAGTACCTGGCAGGGGGGCAGGGGCTCAGTGCAGAAGCAACAAGGCTTTACTCCAGTGCCCTTCCAGTGTTTTGCTTGGTCTTGCAGACGTACAGTGCCAAGGCTATTTCATGGATATTTCCCATCCACTGCCTCAAAAATAGCTTTTTTTTTTTTTTTTTTTACTTTCCTGCAAGTGCAAGAAGCACTTGCATTCAGCTCAGAAGAGGAAGGAACTGTGCAACTGGAGCGTGCCTGGGAGGCAGCTCATGCTCAGTTGTGTGTGGGATGGACATGTCTCCACGCTGACTCCTGAGCTGCTTTTCGGTTTTTGCAAGAGATACATCTCTGGCTGAAACAATCATATGAGCTCCAGGCATACTTCAGAAACACTTCTTGCGAGAGCATTTGGCTATCTGAGTTGCTTTAAGCAGAGCTCATGTTACATGCTTGCTTTTTTTTTCCCCTTCTGCAGTCTACTGAACCCACTGGGTGGTAGATTATTCCCTTGTTTTCTTTGCATGTGCCTTCACTGCTCTCTGTCTTCTGCAGCTTTCCTAACTTCCACTCTAACCATCCTGTATGCAGGACTTGCCCACATGCCTCCTTTACCTGTCTCCTCGTTACAGTGCAGCATGAGAGGTCCTGGGAAATGAAAAGGTAAGTGAATTTGGGCCTTAATCACAGGGTAGAGAAGTACAGAAACGAGTCTTCTTTTGAAGCCAACAAAAACTTTCGGGAGATACCACCTTTTGTAGTTGCGTCCAGCCCAGCTTGGAATGAACTTGCAGTTCTCTACAACAACTTTTGTATAGCCACCACAGTTTGGAACATTAAATTTTGGAACAACAAAATGCTCTCTAAAAAGCAGCACAGCTGTCAATGATGAGCAGTTTAGAACTGGAATATGGCCAGTGCTTGGGCCGCTTCAGAGGGACATGCCAAAAAACCAGATAGAGTTGATTGCTTAGAAACCAAATTCAGAAATTAAATTTTCCAGCCATATAGTTACTGAACTATTCATTTCCCAATCAATATAATAGTACTGAGCAGACTTATTGGAGTGCTGAATATATAATAATCTGTCAAAAATAATGACAAACACTGACATGATTCTTTCTGCCCCTTTTTAAGACTTACTGTAATACTGAATTTCCTTCAGATCCAAAGATAAATATAATGAAAATAGGTGCATTAGCTAAATTAATGTCATGAATTAAACATCCCTTAAAGGTAACTATAAGAATTTACTTTAAGAAAAACTTTTATATTCTAGTCCTAGAAAAAAGCTCTGCATTAAGTTTTATTCGTAGTCCTCAGTACCCTTCAAATAGGGCATAATTTCTAGACTTCTGTTGTCCTTATTACTGGGAAGCCTGTTTCACTTATCTGTATTTGAATCTTTAGGTGGTGACAGGTAATTCTTCTATTCAGTCAATCCTACATTGGCTGTGTCTAAGAACACTAGGCAAACTGTTACATGCTTACACAAGTTTTCAGGTGAGGTTTTGTACCAACTGGCAAGGCAGGCAAGCATATGTTTAGCAATTGAGGTGCTCCAGGTTAATATAGATCAGTACTTCCCAAGAGGTCCTTGGGGAGATTTGTGGCCCTGGCTTTGCCTCAGCAGAGCTGTTGCTACTGTGTCTAAGCTAAAGGAAGGGGCTGGAACTGCAGCTGTCTGGTTCCCCATAGAAGTTTCAACACACAATGCTGAAAGGTGCAAGCATCTGTTTATGGCCAGCACTAATTCCCTACTTACCAAAAAAGCCCAGTCCAGCCCAGCCCAGCCCACTGAGCAGTGTGGTTGTCCTCTGCAGGGCACAGCCAACAGCCTTCCAGATTCTGGTTTAATCCCTGCAGTCAGCCACTTTGGTTGGGACCCAGAGGCAGTGGGTGCCGTAACAGTATCTAAACCTTGACACTAAACAATTCCTGATGGAAGTTTTACAGAGTCTTGCGCTGCCTGCCCAAGAAGCAGTGTTGTGTGACATCATCATGCTGCTGCAGCATACATCTGTGTCCCTTTCTCATGAGGATTTCACAAGGCTGTTTTCTCATGTGTCATGGGCTTTGCTCACTGACATGCTGGTGGGGAAGTGGAGCTGTGCAGCCTGTGCTGAATATGTCGCAGCCCCTCTCCCTGTTCCCCTTTGCCCCCATGGCTTCACAAAGTAATTGCATCATCACAGAAATGTTTGAATAATGCCACATCTTGGTGTGTAACAGTATCATGTGCTTGGTATAAAGCAAGGTAGTGGGAGGCAAGGGAATCTCCAAATCTCTCTGCAGGAGCATGCCTTTGGGACTTCAGCTGTAAGTGATTTGATTTTCAGAGATACAGGCATTCTGGGTTTGCCTATTGAGTAGGCAGATGGATTTGGAATATCACGCAGGTTCAAGTGTGTCTGAGAGGAAGACAGATATGCACCAGGTGGTCCCTGTGTCCAGGCACTGGCCTGCCTGCATCATGATCCATGAGATCTGTTGGATATGGACCATGCTGTGACGGCTTGAGGCAGTATATCCCAAGTCAGTCTCAGTGGCCGGATCCTGCTGGTCCTCATTTTCTGGGATTCAGGGTGTGGACTGGAGTGAGGCACAGGGAGGCAGGTCAGTGGAGAGAGCTGTGCCAGGGCCTAGGCACAAGTATGGGGCAGCCCAGTGGGGTGCAGAATCACCACCCACTGCATGGCTTCTCCTGGTGACAGCCAGAGACATTGGCCAATTTGCCACAAAGCTCTACCTCACTTGTATTTTTGCGAAAGTCCCCTTATTTTCTCTTTTAGGGCTTGACTGGCCTCCTACACATTAAGGGAAAGCACAGAGCATCCTCTAGGATGGATGCACAGAGAAACATTTGTTCCTTGGGTGCCCTAGTTAATGGGGAGATCCCCCTTTCCTGGGTATCACTTCAGCCACCAGCTTCTCTCCTTACTGCTCCGTCTTGTACTCCATGCATCCTCAGCAGCTGGAAAATGAGAAACCACTCTATTTCTGGTCCTAATGAGGTTTTATTCCTTCCCTGAGGCTTTGTGTACTGCATTGTCACCGTGAAGGCAATGCCAAGTATGTTTGTCAGCCCAACCAGTCCAAAACAGTGTGATCAAGGTTTGCTAGATGGCTCATGGGCTTGGTATGGACTCTAGACCTCTAGAGATGCAGCCATTATTATGCATTGTGCATACGCTATTATACTGGTTTTGCCTGGAGTTGTTTTAGTTTTCTTCATACCAGCTCATGTGGGATATTTTTTTGAATTTGCAAACAAAACAGTGTTGATAACACACCCATGTATTAGCTATTATTGAACAGTGCTTACACAGGGTCAAGGCCATTTCTGCTTCTCAGACTATGCCACCAGTGAGCAGGCTGAGTGTGAACAAGAAGCTGGGAGAAGCCACAGCTGGGACAGCTGATCCCAACCGACGAAAGGAATGTCCAGTACCACCACATGACATTATACTCAGCAGCAAAAGCCTATGAAGGAGGGAGCTTCCAGGGCTGCTGTTGTGTGGAATCTGGTCATCAGACAGCTAGTGGTGAACTATATTTTGGGGTTTTTTTTCACTACTTTCTCTTGGGTTTGTTTTTCTATTTTGTTGGGTTTTATTTTACTTACTAAACTGTCTTTCAAACCATGAGTTTTTCCAATTTCCATATGCTGCCACAACCTGCTTATGTTTAAGGTGATAACAGGGCTTGTTTGTTTTACTTGGATGTTTTTACTTCCAATTAGGCTTAATTATTGAACTTAGCTTCTACATAGGAAATTAATTTTTTTCCTTTTCTTACAACACTATTTTCTCTTTCAAGACCAACTCAAGGCAGTTTCAAGGAGTCATCAAAAGCTGACATTGAAATGCAAGTACTGGCTCACAGTTTCACAGCTGCATGTAGTCTTTATCCTCATCAGGATTACAAGGCCACCAGTGTTTCTGAATTAATTTTACATAACTTCAGATAGGTTACAATACTAAAATAATACAAGTGGACCATCTTTCCCCTTCAAAGGATTCAAACCAAAAATGGAGAAATTCTGTCCTTTCATTGGCACTATGGATCTCAGCAATGGGTTTCATGGACAACAGACTTATTGTCAAACATTCAACGAAGGACCCTAGGAGTTTTTCAAAGGTGCTTTGTGTATGAGATATTCTGCATGGAGAAGCTGGGACTTGGGTAAATGGCACTTTCAGCCTTGGAAAACTCCAAAATTCCTTTCCTTGTTCCCATGTCAAACACACCTGCTGTGAAGAAGTTTGGTTACAAGTCAAACTTGTGGGGTGGGCGGCTGATAACCTCTCTGATAGTGTCACACACTGAGCTACAGGTGAGAAGGCTGCAGAGGGGCTGTGAGCACTGAGGCCCTGCCAGGTCTCACCAGCTTCAAAGACCACTAATTCCTCAGTTATAATGCAATAGCATGCAAAGACCCCCCAAAACCCTCTGTGTCATCACTGCCCCAGAGATAAAAAGGGAATTTTATCTTTCTTATCAGATAATGCTGCAAGTAGTACTTGTTGAGTCTGATTGCAGTGAGCAACACATGCAGGTGGACTGCATGTTTCAGAGCTTAGCACTGAATTTTCAGAACTACCTCTGTTATCAGCTAGCATGTTGTGCCAAGGGTTTTCATCCCATCATACACAGATGCCTGGAAACACAGGGAAGTCACAACTCTGCCTGGCAGCTGAAATTAGTGCTTAGTGCCCCAAGCCAGCGGAGCTGTGGCAGGAGACACCTCTCTCTCCAGGGAAAGGCTACTAGTGGTCAGGACACGCTCTCAGCATAGTGGCACTTGGACAGGATCACCACAGACTCCTTTCCCTCAGTGTATGGGCACTTTACAACCTGCCACCAGCTTTAATTCAGTCAAACTCATTCTACGTTTGGAAGCCCTTCTCTGTGGACCTGAATTACAAATTTATTTACCAGCACTCTCTCTCTCTCTCTCTTTTTTTTTTTTTTTTTTTTTAACCTGGAGAAAAAGGAACAAGGATGAAGATAAGTTATACTTGCAATGTAGTAGTGTGTAGCTTTGGAACACTGTTTAATATAATGGTTGTCCAAAAATTATATTGACAAGGAAATTCCAGAAAATAATAAGAACAATTAATGTAGTTTAATGGATGTTCATAAGCATACTTCCTTAATTTCAGTTTTCTCAGTCTTTCATTAGAAAGACTCCTATTTATGAATAACCAAACTACAGTAATAACAAAATAATCATCCCACATGACTGATACTGTTTTTGTCATCTTATTTGCACTGAGTTAGTTTTTTTCCCATCTTAAAACTAGAAAAATAATTCTGTTTTAGTTTCTTTTAACATTTAACACCATGAAAATAGGACTTTGTCTGGTGAAGTACAGAGACTGCTGTACACTGGAGAGATACAGATTTCCCCAGAACTAAGTTTTAACTTCTAGCATGTGGTTAAGTGACAACATAATGCATTACTGGGCAGTAATAAAGACATTATGGCAAGATCTGTGTTGTGTTCTTCCTATTCATACTTAAGTGTTCTTAACCTTTTGGCTTTTCCCCCTTGTGTATCAAACACTTAGTGAAAGCCATTGTAAGGTGTTATTAAAATGAACTAATTTTAACATGGTATGATGGCAAGCCGAAAGTAGTATGTTACCTAAAAAGTCTTTGTCAAACTTCCATTTCAACAAAGTTATGTTCCAATTCCATGTGTATTAGTGCTTTCCATTGAGATCATGTTCAGCTGTGCTTAACACATTTGCTTCATCTGTTTAACTTCTGGGTAAGGTGTGTTTGACATGGTAGCCTTGACTCCATGGTTGGAACATATCCACCATTCTGAAGAGGAACAGCACAGTGCCCATACTCAGTCCTACTTAACTGTGCACAAGGTGAATCTGAGCAGACAAGGAGTGCTGCAGAGACGTGAGCTTTTCTGCTGCAAATGTGTGACACACACAAACATGTTAAAAAAAAACCCAGCAAACAAGTAGTCATTAAAATATTCAACCAACCCCAACTGGTATAAAGACGTTTCAAACTCTTCAAATTGCCATGAATACAGAATGTCTCATATCTTCTCCTATTCACATCATAGCCTATCCTTTTTGTTTAGGGAAGATATTTCTTCCTATCATGTAAGATTGGAAGCACAGTTTCAAACTCAGGAATTGAAATTGGCTGATGAAAGTGGTATGAGAACCATGAGAGCATACAGTGTTTGCCCACTGCATGGTGACAGGAGAAATTTAAGATGAGAGGACACTTGAGAGGGCAGAACAAAAAGCCAAATCAGCCATATGGGTATTTTCCTGTGGAACAATGTCAGCAAACCTGCCTATATATTCTGGAGTCAAAAGAGAAAAAGGTAAACCCCACCACTCCACCTATGAAAAAGATGAGAAAGATTTTCTTTTCTGCTGACCTTGCCCAAATCTCAGTGCAGCTTGTCTTAGAATTTTATAAACATTATGTCATGCAAATTGGCTACATCAGAAGTTCATTTACAGGTTGATGAGTGGATATCCTGGTGATTCATGGTAAAAGTAGAGAGTTGGCACTGGCCCTTTGACTACAAAACTTGGAGAGCAGTTACAACATACATCAAATTAAGGTCCACCAAGACAACATCCCTGCCTTTGATGTGGGATGCCCCTGGTTCCCTTCCTTCTTTGGCCTCTAATTGCAAATGTAAGAGATCCAGATTGGTGCAACATATTCATTGTCAGAGCAAAGTTGAATTGCAGGAAAAACAGCAAATAAAAGAGGGGAAGTACAAGGAAAATACCCTTCTTCTGTTTAGTTGGATTTCTGTCTCACTCTGCCTCTTAGCATGGAAAACTTACACAAATGTAATTCTTGGCCATCAGAAGAGGGGTATAAATGGCTTTGATACAATCGGTCAGGGCTGCAAACTCTACATATTGCTTTATAAGCAGCTTTGGAACTTCTGCCCGCATTTCATGCATTCCTCACCAGCAGCAAGATAAGTTTAGAAATACGACTTTTCCAGAAAACACACATGAAAGTGCACACTGCCTTGCAGGTTGGCCTTAAGCACAGTTTTGTTCTTTTTCTCAAAAGAGCATCAAAATGGCATTTGCCTTCACATTTTCAAACCAGACTAACCCAGTGAAATTGTCTTTGAAAACTGTATATGTATGAGGAGTACTAATGCAAGATGAAGTAAATATCTATTACTTATAATAGAAGATTGAACCTGAAGATTAAAAAAAATAGAATTGATGGTAAAAACATTAGTGCGTGCTGTCATACGCAGACATCAGAAACCACTGGTTAATATTTAGCATGCCAAGTGCAGGCATCTTTGAAGTGTGAATCACTGTGCAGAGCAGGAAAAACAGCAAAGATGCAAGAGAAAAATAACATGCTGAGTCTTAAAATTTTACTTCAATTCACTCATCCAAAGTATGCCCCTGAAAAGATTAATGTCCTAGAAATGTAACTGTGAAAGGAAGTCTAGATTATCTGTCCAAATCTGAAAGTTGAAAACGGTACAGGAGTAAATGACAAACTAATAATTCAGGACTAAAAATTCATCTTGAAAGTTTAACCTTTCTTAGTGCTTTTGAGTATATTAAGAGATACTGAAAATGATCTGGAATGGATCTGGGGATTTTTTTTAATGTATTTAAAGTCTATGAATGAAAACTTGGGCATACATTCTGGACTTATTTTTCTTCTCTTCTCATAAGGTTGTTCCTGCTCCAAAAATGTTTGTATTGATATCACTTGGGAATGGGATCTAATATATGGAAACAGATCTGAATGTGTCTTATTGTGAATGTGAAGTCCATGGACTCTGCAAGTGATCCATGTTTCATTGTGTGAGGTCATTGTTACAATGATGCTGAGAAATCTGGCCAATAATAACTACTCAGAGACTTTGCATCTTTGAGCAGCAGGTATTGTTTTTTGGTGCTGGGAGGGAGTGAGATCATTCCACCCAACTCACTTCCCCTTCGAGTGAAACATAAGCATTTATACATTTCAGAATACAGGAAACGTCGAAGGGACAGTCCCTTTTTGCTCGGTCATTTTACATCTCTCGGTCACATAAATCTCCCTGCTGGAGCATGCACAGTTCTTCACTATGGTAGCCGTTTTCTTCATCCTCTTGGTCACTCTGATGGTCATCCTTGAAGCTTAAACTTTTCACCTTGTGTCTCGGTGTATGCTCTGTTTACTTGTTTTTCTGCTGCTTCACTGCCCAACCAGTTTGTTCTGATCAGACTTTAGGGTTTTCCCTTTCTGCTATGATCTGATTGGCTACAAAACTTCTGTAGTTAATAGGGTTAATGCTTCACACATCCTTTTGGCAAGTTAAGCAATATTCACATCTCTGGCAAGTTAAGCAATTTCAGCTATATATTTTAATGCTAAGAATAATTTTCTTATATCAATGACCCACCCTACCAGTCAGGAGCAATTTTTTGTTTTAGTTATAAGTCCCTTGGTACGCATTAAAGTAATACTAGATGATCAGTGTTTAAAGATGTAGCTATATATATACATGGTTTATTTTAGAACAATTTGGTTGCAAAGGAAATCAGGTGTGTTGCCATTTTGGTTGTTATTATCTATAGTAACAATGGCAATATAAAAGCATAAAGGTATTGCACAGGAAAACAGATATATAGCCATTTTGGTTGTAAAATAGCAATGTAAAACCATAAAGATATCACCCAAGAAAACATGTAAGGGAAGGGAGAGAGAAGGGGAAAAAGTGCACCCCAGGAAATGGGTAAGAGAAAAGAGGGAAACAAAGAGAGAAAAGAATAAATATTTTATAGTCACCACTCAGAGTTCTCCAGCAAACTTGGTTGTTGTTGTCATTGGTCTGTCATGGAGTGGTGGAGGAGAGAAACCCATGAAACATAAAGTTCTAGGTGTTTATATACCCTGAGAAACCTTCCTGGTGCCTCCCCATGTGTGAGTGAGCTGTTTTTACAGATGCTGGAGTCGCCTGGTTTTTGCAGTTATTTAGGCTTGGAGGGACCTGGAGATGGGCCACTTTGAAGGGCCCCTGTTCAAAGTGAGGCTTTAGTGATGGGTGTCTGCATAAAGGCCCCCTTTTGACACAGCCTGGCTCATAGGAGATAAGCATCACACACCCAAAGAGTTTGCCCCTGGACCTACGAAGGTAACAGTTTGTGGGCTATGGCCTTCTTTCCTAAGCCTTTATCTTCACTCTCCTGTCAGCAGGGTTACACAGGTCTCTACAGCAGCAATGTTTTAAGGCAAAAAGTCTAGTTCCTCACAGTCATCTGTGATTGATTCTTTAACAAGCATTTCTGTGATAAAAATTACTATATGGGAATTCAAAGTTTGTTTTTCTACAGTCACATGCATCCAGAATGCAAGTGCAGTAAATATTCACTATCCTAAACCTTGCTTGTTCTTATTGTGATGATTGGAATAATGCATTGAATTCGTATCATAGTCTGCAAAAACTTGGCTTCACTCAGTTAGACAGAGGTGCCAGTAAGATTCAATAACAAAAGTGTTTGTTTAAAACCAGTTCAAGAAATGGTTATGGCTAGGACTCTAATAAATGCATTAGAAAATAAGTGATAACTCCTGTAAAATATTTGAAAGCATGAGTTCAGATCTAGAAAGGAGTTTCTGCTAGTTAAAAGAAATATATCTAAACAAGAAGTACTTTTCCCCACCAGATTAAAAAAATCAAGGATTACTTTGCTCCAGGCAGCAAGTTTTTGCCTTTTCTGTACCATCAACATGGGCTACTTCACTTGTTTTATACTTTGTCATATATGACAAACCTTTAGACATTCCATAATGGCACAGTTCATCTGAGATCAATCTAAAATATCTCTGATTCCCCTCTGAAATTTTTTGATCCTGAATGACCCTCGCACAGCCTTTTAAATGCATTTTTTCTGTCAGCATTTAGGAGTATTGCACCATTCCCTTCCCAGAAAAGAATGAAGGAAATTTCACTACAGAGGGATCTGCCTCTCGCTGATGCAAGGGGCAGAGAACATGCCCAAGGTAGTATTTAATAGGTGTGCTAATTGCTTCAATTTCCTTCTGCCATGCCTCCTCCTTAGCTGTACTCACTTTTTGTCTGAGCTATGGCAGTTTTCATCAGACAGTACAGAGTCTTCTGCTGGTCCTTGTTTGCTGCCCCTGAAGTACAGGAGTCTGTGATCACTGAGACCCTCTTGGACTTCCCACTGAGACCTGTATGAAAGTGGAGGAGTCAGTCCTACCTTTTGGAAATGACAGTGCTTTGGTAATTTTTTGGTAATACTGCTCTTCTAGGAAGTGCCTCATATTTTTAATATGATCAGCTGTGCTGGTTTAAAGATAAACTGGCAGGAGAAATGAACCCAGCACAAAAGAGATTGTAAGTCAGAGTTACAATTTAATAACAATATTACAATAAATGCAGTGGCACAAAGAGAAATTTGTTTTAACCCACAAAACCCAGAAGTATAACCCAGAACCCTGGGGCACAAACACAATGGTGTTTGTTAGCCTCTGTGCTCAGACCCACATGGTTCCCCAGAGTCCAAAGTAAAAGGAAGTGAAAAACCTGGTTGTGCAGATGACGGTCACAGTCGGGTTGAGAGAGTTGGTCTCTTCCTGTCGATGTTCTGGTGCTCCTCTGAATCCGACGAGTGGTACCAGAAGTCCCAAAACCCCAAGTTTATATATGCTCAGGTTCAGGAGGGAGCAACCAGTACCTCCCTCAGGGCAGGGAGTTCCACAATGGGTGATCTAACTCTGTGAGTCATGGAGTATTTCTAGAATTGTTGCCGGCCCATTAGCAAACACGGCCCCTCAGGCTGGGTGTGAAGGTGCTAACGACTTCCTGGAGGGGTGTTATCATCACAGCTCTTATCTCACAGACTTCTTTAACACCCAGTCTTACACCCTGAGGGGTCAGGTGTGCCCTGGACAGCTGCTGCAAATGGTCCATTGTTAACAGCTCGTGAGAGATTACATAGAGAGTGGAGAATACACACAGTTTTGGTCACACCCACACAGTAGTTTTGGTTGCTGAACCAAGACATCAGCAAAGGCTGCCACCATCTGTATGTCCAAGTACCTGGGAGGTACTCAGAGTGTTGTAAAAGTTGTCCAGTTCTTCATGGAGAGCTTAAGAGTTCATCTACAGAGTACATATTGTTGTTAAACGGCCTATCTGGCACTCACAAGATCTAATAAAATCAGTCAACATGGGTTGATTAGCCTGTTCAGGGGACAGGCATAATGCAAGCACATTTTCTCCAGCACCTGGTTGAATTTTTACATCCTCCCACTTCTTATGTCATCCTCATTCTCTTTGGCTGTCATAAAACTTCGGGACTCCTTCAGTTGCTTACATTTTCATCCCAAGTCTGCTGAAAGCCTCTACCTAGTAATTGCTCCTAATGCTGGCAATCTGTATGGGAAGATCAGCCCCAAAACATTCAGTTCTCTATTTAGAGTCTTCGGGATCCTTCCTCACCTGAGCAACACTCACTCTAGTGAAGGCAGGAGCAATTTTAATCTTTTCACCTCTACATATTTCCACTATGGATTTTATTTTGGTTCAGTTTTTCACAGCCAATTTTGAAGTTGTCTGCTTCATCTTTGTTCTTAAAGTTTTGGCTAGTCCATCATTTAACTCTCTCTGACTTGAGGCAAACTGTTTCTGGGATTGAACGTGTAAGTGCTTTTTACCATGCATGTTACTACCAGAAATGCTTAGCAATGATTGCAGACCACCAAGATGAATGTCAGGGCTAATATCTAAAATGTTCATTCTGAGAAATAATCTCTTCCCAGTGGAGTAGTTAGGTACATGCACTTATGGAAGATCCATTGACTTCAGGTGTGCTTAAAGCATGTCTTTAAGTATCTTAGTAAGACATATTTTTAAACAAAATCCAGACCTCAAAATAGTGCCCTTTGAGCTGATTAAGATATCTTGAGATACTTCTGCAAGATACTGCTTAAAGATTGTTTCCTTTTCTGATTCTTTGATAAGGTGACTCAGCTCCTTCTGATCATTCACAAAAATCTGCTGATAATATTTAATCAGTTCAGGAAAATTCTGGCACCTTCAGACTGAATCTCCCTTTCAAGGGCAAGTGTCGCTTCTGCTTACTAATAATCAGAGAGCAGGAAAAAAACTCCAAACAACCAAGCATAAATTAACCTGAAAATAGCAGCATTAAATGTTTAATGAGTCTGGAGACTGCACATCTTTGGGTTATTCATTGACATAATTATATGTGTGGTTTTGTCCAACAAGATTTTTTCATTGGGAAATCTCATACCTTTATCCACAGTTTATGAAACCCACTGCCCCGGGCTGTTGTTTCATACCTCTTTCTGGTCTCTCCTTTAGCTCAATGTATGAAAGAACTCACGTACTCACCTGATTTGCCCCTCCACCATCAGCACTTAGATCCAACACTCAGAGCCTTCAAAACAGGGCTCAGTTGTGCCTCATCCCAAAGGGGTCTAATATTCCAGCACCACCAGCAGTAAATCCACAGTTTCTTGCACAGCTGCCTTAGGCATGACAGCTGCTTTCCTTGTCTAGGGTAGCCAGGAGGTTACAGTCCTCCCCCAGTTTTGCAATGATGGTTTCATGTTCTCAGATTTGGAGATGGAAATATAGTTGTCAAATCTTGAGGACAGTAAGATGTCTCTGTGCACATGGAAGTGGGTCACCCATGTCCTTGAGCCCCAACCCCCTCAGCCTTTCCTTAACTTCCTTGCCCCTAGATTATGCTCTCTAAAGAAGGACCTTACAACCTCTCTATGTTTTGATCTTAAACTCTTGATATGGATGTATCATAGACAAAAGCTGGTAAGGTAATATTTCAGCAACCACATTAATCAAATATTTATAAAGTAAATTATCATTCCTTAGAATATCATAGAGCTATTTCACACAAATGGAACATTGGTAAATTTTTAAAACACATTGCTCTGAACTACAAATTTAATAGGAACACCTGAGTGACAGCTGGCTTTCATGAACAGAAATTTAGCTCAGAGAAAAGAAATGATCACCAGCCTGGCCTATTTTGGAGAATGGCTGGCTGGCCTGAGGGATTCACAGTCATGGAAAGCATGTAACTTGCAGAAGTCATAAGGGAAACTCTCAGGGTGTCAGGCCTACTGCTGTGATCACTGATCCATCTCTTTCCTTATAAACATTTTTACTGCAGCTAAAAGCTGCTGCTGTGCTTTCTTCACCTTGTTCAGAGTGCGCTTCTGAATTAAACCCTGTTAGTGAAATACAGCCTCTTAAAATTTACTCTTTATCCAATATTTATCCAGTAGCTGTTGCCCAAGATCTGCTTTTCTCTATGCCCCTTCACAGTCCTTTGTCATAAATGTATTATTATCTTACTGATGGTGTTTTTCCCTTATTTATTGCTTTCTTAGTCTGATTTCCTATCTGTTCACAATGCCTTGCCCCATGCGAGATTTTTGTTCAGGTTATGGAGACCTGAGGAGCACTTGGTTATGGGAGGTGTCTGTCCTGCAGGCAGATACAACCTGGCTATCCTTGGTGGGCTTCCCTTCAAAGAAAGCAGTCAGAATCTTAGGTTTCAAGCTGCTTTTCTCTCCTCTGGATTTCCGGGGCTTGCAGCACACTTTGCAACACTCGGGGATATTCTGCAGAGATGGCAACACAGCTCTTTAAAAAGAGAGATGTGGCTTGATACACAGGAAACCTGCAAGTCAGAATGCTTGAGTTGTCTTCTCAGATTTGCCTCTGACTTGCTGGGAGATGTCAGGCTCTCAGCCTGCTCCCAACTTCTTACAGCTTCATTAGTATTGTAATACACACTGATGTCTTTAATAAAGTGAGTTTTATGAATGTCAGAATGATGATTATTGGCTCAGACCTATTCTTCTGAAATACTTACTCACATGAAAGATTTTTTTTCCTTTTCAGAGGTTTGAAAGATATTTTGACTAAATTGTTCCTTTCAAGTAAAGCATCTCACATTTGCCATGGTTGGATGCAAAATTGTTCACCAGTATCATCACATTACTAGCTTGCCATTCATGTTCTCAAAGAACTTCAAAAAGGATGCTTTGATGTACTTCATGGACTTCTTCCAGCTGGTGTATAGATCATAGTGTCTGCGCTTCTGTAGCAAATTGTAACTTGACTTGTGGGATTTTTAGTATTTTACTGACTGCCTGAGAAAATATACTGAGGGGTGCCTTTTGAACAACATACAGGAGCTGGATATCAAGATGACAGACAGAATATTTACATTGGCAGCAAAATACTCTGTGCTCCTGAAAAGAACTAACCATTTCTAAAATAGACCCTTCCCTATAGCTCCTTAGATTTCTGCAAAGGAAAATGAAAGTGTGTGGCATCTGACTTGCTTCTGGCTTCAATTTCCCATTTCTCAGCTTCCCAAAGAGGCTTGTTGAAACCCCAGTGATCAGCATGTGCTTCTGCATGCCCCGTGGCACAGTTGTTTTCCTCACCAGGTGGCAACCAGGTTATTAAAACTCCTCTCCATGGGAGCAAATGGGTAATGCTGGGAAGGGACATAAGGAGCTTTTTACATGGCAGTTGCTGTGTCCCCATGACATGGTGCACTGCTGTCTGAAAGAGGGCTGTAGGCAACAAAGCCCCGCATCTCTCCTAGGGTAATGTATGGAGTGATCAGTTTTGAGTCATTACTGCAAAATCCCTTACCTGGGGATTTGCTTCAGTAACTCATGGTGTTGGTTAACCTAAGGCTAAATTCTTAACATGTGATCTGCACACAGCTGACTCATTGCCCTACCAGTCCTGCACTGCAGTCAGGCACAGGGTACCACTGCCACAGCTCAGCATGCAGGTGAGGTTAGGTCTTAATTGCTAGACTGCGCTGGTTTAAAGTGAAACCAGCAGGAGAAATTAACCTGACTCAAGAGAGATTACAAGTCAGAGTTACAATTTACTAAAAAGATTACAATAAATACAGTGATATAGAGAAAAAATTGGTTTTAACTCACAAAAACTAGATGTATAACCCAGCACCCTGGGGCACAAGCAGAATGGTGTTTGTTAGCCCCTGTTCTGAGTGCCACATGGTCCCCCTGAGTCCAAAGTAAAAGGAAAGGAAAACCTATTGGTGAGGATGATGATCACAGTCTGGTCAAGAGTGGCAGTCGCAGTCCTGTTGAGGTTCTGGTCCTCCTCTGGATCTGATGAGCGGTACCAGAAGTCACAAACTCCCAGGATTATATATATGCTTATATTCAGGTGGGAATGCCCAGTACCTCTCCCAGGGCAGGGAGTTTCACAATGGGTGATTTAACCCTGTGAGTCATGGGATACTTTTGGAATCTTTGATGGTCTAGATCATTGCAACTTCCTATTGTGCCAGTGCCTAATGGCCCATTAGCAGACATGACCCTCAGGCTGGGTGTGAAAGTGCTGATACCTCCCTGGAGGGGAGTTATCGAAGCTGAGTCACTGGTGTGAAGACAGAAACATTCCCATGCCTCACTGGATTCTCTAGCACCCAGCTTGTAACCTGAGGTGTCAGGTGAGCCTTGCCCAGCTGCTGGAAATGATCCATTATTAGTTCATCAGAAATGACACAGGGGTGTAAAATACAGTTTTGGTTACACCCACACGGTGGGTAACTAGTTTTTTGCCACCATAACTAGGACATAGACTTAAATCTTTATTTTGAATCTGTGTCCAGAATATCTACAAAATGTACTTACATGCTGAGATCAAGATCAAATCTGGCAAATGCCAACTGGTGCTTTCTCTGTCACAAAGGTGAGGCTTGTCTGTCCTAGGCATGGGCCTTTCTTCATGGCTGAGCCAAAACCATGAAGCTAATTGTGCAGGACCATCACTAAGATGACCATCATATCCGCTGCTGGTAAAAGCCTTTGTTTTGACTGACTCAAGTACAACTATTTCAAAAGAAAACTTGCATCAGACCAAACTAAATAAAAATCTCATCAAAACAGAATGTTCCACGTGGCCCAGCCTTCTATCTCTAGGGCAAAGCTGAGAAGCTAAACAGTCTGTGACTGATTTTTAAGTCCACAGCTTAATGCACTGTGGGTCTGCTACTCAGATGCTATGGTGATGAACATGTTATAAGAGCTGGCTCAGAACAGAATGAGTATGAAAAAAGTCAGACATCATGTTGAATTTGGGATTCAGATTGAAGTGCATTAATAATAAATTGAAAACATGTATTATATATGCAGGTTTCTATTGAAACATTTCTTGAGGGCAGATGAATTTTAGTGCCATAGCCGAATGATAATAGTTTTAGAAGAAATGTAGATTACTGTCATTTCTCTTGCAAATCATTTTGAGAAAAAATTATGAACAATGACAGGGATTATATACAGGGTATATCACAGGAAACTCAATCTACTGCTAAACTCTGCATTCTCATCTCCAGTCACAGGGTCAGCTCTTACCAATCTCTTTGGTGAAGGAAGAATACAAAATATGCTGTGGGCTGTAGATCCAAAAACCACAAGGAGTATGTCCAATGATTTTAAAGGAAAAAATGCTGATGCTGGAATTAAAGACTTCCAGAAGAAGTCACATTGCTCCCAGAAATACAACCCACTCATCTTATAAAAATTACATGAAACAGTGGAAACTTCCTGAATACTCATTTTTGAGTTTAAACTTAAGGATGATGGGTTGCAAGTTGTATCCAGAGGGATTTCTCCGAAATCCTTCCTCCACCATTAGAAGGCAAGGAGACGTAGACCAGTGGTGTAGTCATAACATTATGTGCCCTGCTTCCCTCAGAACCTTCAGATCTTGCTCTGTCCCAAACCTTCCATACAACCCTTTCCCTGTTATACTGGGATTGCATGGCAAGGTTCTGGTAGTGGAGGGGCAACAGGATTAGCTTCTGTGAGAAGCTGCTAGAACCTTACCCCAAGTCCAACACAGCCAATGCCAGCTGACTCCAAGATGGACCCACCACCGGCCAAGTCCAAGCCAATACGAGATGGTAGTAATGCCTCTGTGATACCATATTTAAGGTAAAAAAAGGACGGAAAAAATATTATTGCACAGAAGAAATTGCAGCCAGAGAAGAGTGTGAATATCTGAGAGAAACAACTGTGCAGACACCAAGGTCAGTGAAGAACTCCTCTCCCTGAGGAGGAAGCAGTGGTAGAAACAGCATGTGATAAACTGACTGTAACCCCCATTCCCCATCTCCCTGTGCCACTGTGAGGGAGGAGGTAGAGAAGCAGAAATAAATTTAAGCCCAGGAAGGAGGGGAGGGCTGGGATGAAAGGTATTTCTGGGATTTGTTTTACTTCTCTCCCCTGGCCAGTTGAGGAGGGTAGTGATAGAGCAGCTTTGGTGCACACCTGGCTTTTAGCCCAGGTCAACCCACCAGACCTGTATATATTACAGAGGCAAATTTAATGTGGTCTGTCTGTCCCCTGAAAGTAGGAAATTTGGTAGAAGGGAACATCTGGTACTCAAGAGGGGAAAGCAGATTTGCTTATGCTGGAAGGCAAGCACTGCTAAATTCTTAGTTAACTTTAAAATCTTTGGAGTAAATATCTCTTTCGTTCCCCCCAGACCTCGTAATTCAGCTCAGAAATATGCCAAGTGGCTGTAGGTTCTCTGAGCAGCAGAGTGGCCTCTTAGAGAGATAAAGGTGCCAGTTCCATCCATGAGAGGTGTAGTAGAGATGCTCTCTCCCTACAGAGAGACAAGAGCAATTTTGCACTGCCTTTAAGTTCTGAACCCAAACTCTGGTCCTTTTCTTTCCACAGACCTTTCTGTTGCAAGAGTGCCTGTGTACCCTCAAGGATTGTGTTTGGCCTTGTAACATCCCTTCTGCCAAGTGTGAATACTTCATGCTGGCAGGACATGCCTTTTGTGCTTCCTGCATGAGCCATGTTGATGGATTTGGGCCCTTAGAGATGACTGGAATGCCTGCCCCACATTTCAGTGACTTTCTGCTTCCCTGAGTTCAGGTCAGAGAGTTGCAAAAGCCAAAGGAATGGCAGCTTCCCCATCACTCAGAGAGTCCCATGAGCATGGGGAGCATCGCCAACCTCAAGCAAGGCACATTCATTCACCTAAGGGTTTTCCATCCTCAGCTGCTGCTGTTGCTATGGTAAGAATTTTGCCCACTTTTTGGGACACTTTATCCCTGCCTTAGTGTTTCTGTCTATGTCCACTCTGGGGCTTTCACTTTGGAACTGGAAAGGTTGGGTTGGGAGGATGCTTTCCCAGTTATAAGAGTCCATTGCTTGTTTGTTTGTTTATTTTTCCAGAAATACTAGCCATATGCAGGAGCTGGATGCAGAAGGAGAGGCAGAAGGAGAGGATGGTGTTTCCTCTCATTTTGGTGCTCTCGCTAGCTGGAAGTTAGACCTGACTTAGCTCTCACTTTGATTAATTACATGGGGATTATGTGTCAGAATTCTTTTCCTTGAACCTAACCAAATCACTTTTTGTGCATTTGCTCTTTTTTATTTTTTGGGGTTTTGGGGTTTTTTCCCTCCCTAAATGAAAGCTGTGATCCTGATGTAATCTCACAATTCAGAATCAAAGAATGGGGGCAGAGCATAAGTCCTCAATTCTCAGATGTGCTTAGGTGTATAAATTTGTAAGGGGCCAGGGAAATAGCACCTATGCCAACAACACACCGCTTTCATGGTCATCTATTTCCTCGTCTTCTACTGCTAACAGAACATAAGGGCAATCAGAGCAGAAAACATTTGTCATGGTTTAACCACAGCCAATGGCCAAGCAGCACACAGCTGCTCACTTACTCCCCCACCGGTGGGATTGGGTAGAGAAGCAGAAGGGCGAAAGCTGGAAAATTCATGGATTTAGTCAAAGACAGTTCTCCTAGTTCAGCAGGTGGGGCCAGTTTATCACTGTGTGTGGGTGACCAAAGCTATGTATTCTACACCCTCTATTCATTTAACAAGAACTGTTAACAATGGACCATTTGCAGCAGCTGCCCAGGGCACACCTGACTCCTTAGGGTGTGAACTGGGTGTGAAAGACACCTGTGAGATAACAGCTGTGATAACTCCCCTCCAGGGAGTTGTTAGGACCTTAACACCCAGCCTGAGGGGACATGTCTGCTAATGGGCTATCAACGATTCCAGAAGACCCCATGAGTCACAGAGTGAGATCACCCATTGTGTAACTCCCCACCCTGGGGGAAGGGACTGGGTGCTCTCACCTGGACCTGAGGGTACATAATCTTGGGGTTTGAAGACCTCAGAGAATCACTCGTCAGATTCAGAGGAAGACCAGAACCTTGACAGGAGACCACCACTTTCAACCAGACTGTGACCAGCACTCTTCATCAGACTGCAACCATCAGCTGCACCAACAGGTTCTTCACTTCCTTTTGGTTTGGACTTGGGGGAACCAGGTGAGGTTAAGCTCAGGGGCTAACAAACCCCTTTGTGTTTGTGCCCCCGGGTGCTGGGTCATACTTGTGGGTTTTTGTGGGTTCAAACCCCATGTGAAGAAAATTAACTCTACCCTAGCTGAAACTGGCATACATTGCTTTCAAATTAAGGAGCGTAAACTACTTATAAGCTGAAAACAAACCCAAAAAACTTGCTAACCTTTGTAGAATTTGTCAAGAAAAGAATACTCAACCTAGAGGTGGGAGAGACTGCCAACTTCAACAGCTCAGAAGCTCTGTCCCAGCCCTGGTTGTTCAACTGCAGTGAAACAGTCCCAGTTCCTCTGTTCAGTACTCTGCAACCTTTGTATCAGGATAGGCAGAAATGGTGATATGGGGCCCATGCTACATTTCCTCCAGTGTTTCAAACAAAGACTTGGGCACTGGTGTAGGTAGTAGCATTCTGAGCCAGGAATCAGGGGATGGAAAGGAACCACACAGACTTACTGAGTGTGAAACAAAAAAAACTCCAGCCTCCTGCAGACGCTATCAAGATTTTAATCTCTAGATTTGAAAAGGAAAAGGTGGGAGTTAAAAGCATTAGGATTGAAAAGCAGACTTTTATAGCTCAGCAGAACATGTAGACCTTTTGAACTAAGAGACCAGGAGAGAGAGTCTTTATCTGAGAAGAAAACATGTAGACTTTGTAAATAAAGCCCTAGTAAGCTATTGGGACAGCTTCTAATGGCTGCTAACAGGTCCTATTAACTTTTGGAAGAAATATTTGCAAGGAGCTTGATATTTTTTTTCAAAATAAAGAAGCCATATTTGACTGTTAACTGGCAGAACAGTAGAATAAATTAAGCAAAGTTCAAGTATGCAGTTAGTAAAGATAATAGAGCAGTGAGAGTTAGACAAGGCAGCAGACAAGGCAGCTGGGTTTCATGTGACATTTGCATATGAGTGAGGTGCTGGAATTCCCATGCTGATTGATTTGGAGCTAGTCAGCAGTTAGTGGACCCTAATGATTCACTTATCTCCAAAGGAAACCCAAGGCATGATTCAGATGTCATTTGCAATACCTTTGAGAAAGCTAGACATCTCAATGGACCTGTCATATATGTCACAGGATCTACATGGGCCTTCAGGTAACCTGTAGTGGCTGCTGGAGGCAACACAGATATCCAAGGGTTTCTCAGATGGCACCAGAGGGCTAAATTGAAACAGATAAATCTATCTGAAAAGGTGGTCTGCAGCCTAGACTTCCCTGTTGGTCTTTTCTTCATTGGCTGTATTGGGAAGTAAAAGAAGACAAAGTGGCACCCAGCTTACCTTTATTTTTATGTCCAGGGCTGAATCTTGCCAGAAAAGCCTGGTTAGGAAAGACAGGATGTTTTTCCTTACCCAAGAGACTGACAACAACCTAAAATATGCATGAGAACTAGCAGGGTTAATAAAGAAAAATGCCAGGACGCTAGAGGTGCGCTGTGCTATCCAGCCATCCTTAGTGCCAACATAGCAATGGGCTGTGTGCAGACTATGGACATATGCAGTGACCTACGTGAGAGGTCTGTATTTCCAGCCAAGGAGTCATAATTTGTAACATTGCTAATTCTGTTTTTCAGGTTTGGCTAACCACATCTCAAATGCTCAGGAAGCTTGGATCAGCCTTGAGCTGCTCAGTTACGCAGCCCAGGTAACTTATGTCTTAACTTTCTATAGCTGGTAAAACAGAGGTAGCGATTCTGGTCTCCTTTGTAAATTGCTGTAAGGTGTCATGAGCAAAGCTTTTATGTAAACTTTAGAGGGAAAAGAAAGATCTAATACCAGTTAATGCTTGATCAAATGCAAACTTTGAGAAAATGGACAAAATCTTGGTCAGCTACTCTCTTGTGAAACCACTCACAGGAGTCCTCACCTTCACTATCTTCCAGATGTCAGCATGGGAACACCTTAGATAACAGTTTCTGTAGCCAGTTGATTTAGGAAACCATGAACTGAGGTTATTTGAATTTCTATACAAGTGGAAAAAGTTGGACTTAAAATTGAGCTTTTTACTCGATCTACAGTTTCTGATTTTTACAGCAAGACTATTGGGACTACTTAAAGAAGCAAAGCCACAGAAAAGCCTCATTTTTTCATGTCTAGATGGGGAACTCTCTGCTGATCTGGGTGCTATTAGGCAGAAGACAGACTGTAATGATAAACAGTCCATTAAAAATTTTTGTTATGAAGGAGTACTACACATTATTTTGTTGATAATTCAGAGCAAGCCAGTGTGTTTCATAAGAAAATTTATGGTATCTGGTCGAAAACAAATTAGCTGAACTTTTCAAAGCTTATACCTTTCAAGAAGGTATAACTACCAAACAAAATAGGCAAAACTAGATTTTGTATAATGAATAGCTTTTAACTTCTGAAAAATTCAACAAGTTTTATTTTATAGCTGACAGCAACTATTGGTTTACAAGAACACATCATAGAGAGTGCTGTTGGAGAGATCACAAATGATATTTCAAGAGATTTCAGGAAGTTATTTTTCTATCAAGTTTATCTGTCCACTGAAATTCCAATTGGATGAATTTTTTCTTTTGCACCAAACTCCAATTGTGTGCTCCGTTTTCAACTAGGTACCACTATCCACAACTGCAAGCCATTTCAGCATGAAGAGGACTCAAGCCACAGCCTGTCTGGGCTCAGGTCAGTAGGATGGAGCACCCATGAGATGGGGGCAAGCAGAGCTGTAGTCGCTGTGGTGGTCACTGCACAGGCCAACTGCACTGGCCAGAGTGACTGTTTTTCACTTGGGGTCTGCAGGCTCCTCACAACCTTCTTCATATTGTAGAGAGGGCATAGACAAAGATCTTCACTTTTACTTCTGTACTTACACTCCCTTTTGCATGGCATACATTAATGACAGTCTGTTACTCAGCTGCTGACCTTTTTGCCAAGTTTGCTAGACACATATATAGACTAGCAATTTATCTGGAAGATGAAATCACAGATTTGCTACGCTGAAAAGAAGCATTTACAAGGGCTGAGAAAGTGCGGAGGGAGTTAGGGGTGTTTCTTCTATAGCCTATGCTTGTGACCTACTGAAAGTACATGGGTTTGGAGAAGGTACTAAGTAAAGTCTAAACTGGAGTAGCTACAAAGTAAATCTTCCCCTTCATTGCTCTTCAAACATTCATCATGATTATAAAGTCACAGCACAAACATCTATATGACAAGATGGAATATGACAGATTGCTTCTGTGGTTAAGCATAGTTTCAAGTCATGTCATGAAATGATGATTCTGTATTTTAATCCTACGTCAGACATGGGCAGTTTCTTATGGCAGAGTTACAGTTCTTCAAATATGACAGTGTTACAGACCTGTTCTTCTACATGACAGGACATAAGAGTTTGAAATTCTTATTTTGAACTTTGCAATCCTAGTTTTTATATTATTTTTCATCTCACTGTTAAGCTGACTGTTACAGTCAACAGTTCCTTTCATGTCTTCTCATTCCTTAGTAAGTTTTATTTTGCCTTGATCTAAAATCAAAATACTAGTAATACATAGATTATAATAGTGTTCTCACAATAATGAAATTTATCTAATTACAGCCATTTTTTAGTCCCTGTATTTTCATCAGCCTCTACAGTTACATTTTATTGCTACCTATTTGAGAAAGTGCTTCCCATTACTGGAGGACATAATTATATTCAGTTTCAGCAAAATTTAGCTGTGAATTTTCAAAATAAAGACCACCATAGATATGTTCCTTTCAGAAAAAAATACAAACCAACAAAAACCACCAAAGAAAACCAAACCAAACTCAAAGCAAGTCACAAAGCTTAAACATTCAAAAACAAGAAAGTAAACCAATCTGTAATCACAAATTAAATAACAGTAAAAGAATGAGACAGAATGTGTAATATCTATCCCACTTGATAAGACTTTTCTTAGAGGCAATGGAGAGGCACAGACACCTCCTGTGGTGTTTCATGCCATTCCTAAGATAAGAGTTGAAGCTAAATGGGATGACTTTTTTGCAGACATCATATTATTGAATTTATAAAGCAGAAATGTACACTTTAGACCAGATGTCTGACTTTTAGATGGTGACAGCTAGATGTCCAACCTTATCAATCATCATTACCATAAGTTACATTCACAGTAAACACTTCAAAACAATCAGCCACTAACTGCCTATTGCAGCAGTGCTGAAGACATGCAAATAATGGTAAAATTTTCTCATGTCCACTAAATGCAACTGTTTGATCCTATCATGGATGTCAGTGTATTGATGAGCTTTCCATGTCTTTCATTGTCTTATTTTCAGCTCTTACACAGAGTGTTATTAGAGTGAGATGTCGCTTGTCCTGAGGAACTAGGAAATCAGTCTTAACAGCTGGCTGAAAACAAAATAAATACCAAAGAATGTAGTAACTGTTTTTGAATAAACTTTTTTTGAATCATCCAGTCAATGACTGTTTGGAACAAGAAGAGAAAGATGCCTTCCTGATAGCAGAAGCAGCTTTCTTGTTCAGCACCGAAGTGCAGCTTGGAGCAGTGGCATTGCTCAGCAGATTTCAGATGCTAGAATTTCCACTGCTTCCTTTGTCAGCATTCAGAGATGCAGACTTGTTTACTACCATGTAGTTATGATGGTACAGTACCTAGCATTAAATAGGAATCCCATTAGCTGGAGAACCATATTATTTTCATAAACGAGCTGCCTTCTGAACATTGTTTTTTAAATCCTTACTCAACCTAATGATGAGGCGGTCAGCATCAGGATAAACAAACCTCATGCAAATTCTGGTACCCTGCTTTTATTTCTGTGCATGCCTTCATGCTTCTTTTGGGGCTTACAACCACATTAACAGAGCAAAGGTGAGAGGTGCTTTCTGGCACTGCCACCCTGTAGCTGCTTGTTCCTGTCCCTCTGATGGGAATTACTGTGCCTGCAGTGCAGTCTGTGGCCATGCAAGCACTTGTCAATCATTTCTGTGAAGTCTGGTGGCCTGAGCTGTCCTCTGAGATGTCTGACCTTGCTGATGATCATATATGTTTTCTACTCCCTACTGTCTTGCTAGAATAAAACATGTAGCAGAGAGGAGTAATGTCACCTTAAATCATTGTCCACTGCTACATGAAGGTATATCTAAACCCTGGGGTTAATGTAGCCAAACATTCAGAATGCATTGATCAAAATCCTGACCATTTTAATGATATCTTAAAAATGAGGATTTAAAAACAATAAATGCACTAATTTTTAATTGTCTCCTAACTATTTAAGAACTAATGTATTTTCCAGGTTTTCTTTGTGGCTAGGAAGGGTTGATGTTAAATAGATTCTAGTTATCCTATGATTTCAGAAGTAGGAGTTACCAGAAAACAAAAATTATTAAGACATATTACACGGCAACAAAGAGAGAGGGTCTGTATATTTACCTATATGTTTCAGATAATAAGTAGTTATTGATGACATACCAAGATTTTTTTTAGACTGTGAGCTGAAGTGTTTTTTCTTACAGCATAATTTTAGAAGTTTAGACTTCTGAAATACAGCATTTTCTCACATCTTTTATGTACCAATCAGAAAAACTCAGCAGGGATGTATGTTTTTTTCCTGAATTTCATTTACTTTCAGCATGATCTGCAAATATTTTCTGTTGGTTGTGTGGTCTTTTGTTGAAGATACATCTGAAATGTTTGGTAAAATTTGTCTTTCTTCAAGGAGATCTAAAATCTTGAGAGCGTGGAAGAACACTTCTTAGTGAATCCTTCTTTCTCAAAAAGTGATTTGAGCAATTTGTCTCACATCTCTAATTTGTTCAAAGTGCAAGGGTGTCATCGCCCTAGGGCTC
The DNA here is from genome assembly GCF_047495875.1 of Pithys albifrons albifrons. Classification (NCBI taxonomy): domain Eukaryota; kingdom Metazoa; phylum Chordata; class Aves; order Passeriformes; family Thamnophilidae; genus Pithys; species Pithys albifrons. Next base: position 63,735,672 of record NC_092460.1, read on the forward strand.
ACGTTCTTTCTCTCTTCTGGAAACAAAGTGTTTGTGCAGAGGGCTCTCCAGCAAGTTGTTGTCTTCATGGCTATCATCAAAATTATTCCTAACAACATAAGAGGTTTCTGATATGCCTCATCTATCAGAAACAAGATGAGTGGAAACCACACTAGTCACTAGAGGAACAGCTCCAAAAGCCACCATTAAGTCTGTTTTTAAGCCATTTATTTATATTTGTAAAGTATTGATCTATGATACTTTTTACTATTTTTCCTGTGTTATAGCTGAATTCTCTTTCTTAGAAATACAAATTCCTTTCTTACTCCTCTAACTCAAAACAATTCTGTTGTGGCAGTACCACCATATGAGAGAAGATTGTCATTGGGTTGTACAAAGGTGTCTTAATGGGGTAAGTCTTGGGAGTAGTGTGAATAAACAAGCTGTACGCACAGAGTTTTTAAATGCAGGTCTAACACAAATTATTTAAAAATTAATTGTTTTTCATTCTGAGTGACATATGGACTGGTGCAACTGAGAACAAATGAGTTTTTGCCTCAATCTGAGGCTTCTTGAATTCATATATTGTTCCAGGTATATCAGTGTTCAAGCAGAGGACTAGAGAGCATGTAGTAGGCTAATGCAGATATTGTTGTAATACTAATCTTAATATCCTAAAAAAAATTAAAGGGTTAATCACTAATCTATATCATTCACCTGTTTCAGGAAAATTATAAGCTAAAATGTCCTTCCTAACGGTGACTGAAAGGCAATATTATTAACACAGGGCTGATGTCTGGTGTTCAAATACAGCAATTAAGTTCAGGTAATTGCAACTACTCTGAAAGGATTTTTCAATTTTAGTCCATACATTTTGATCACCTCAAGTCACACGTCATTTTTTTCTATTACGCTACTGTATTTTTTTCAGTATTTTCCTTTCACCCTTGGCACGTTTGTATGACAAGCTGAAAATGTGCATTCCCCAGTGAGTGACAGCACTTGTCTTAATGAATGGATGGAAATTGACTGCAGGCCATCCTTACAGAATGGCACAGATGAGCACTCCTGCATTTTTGAGGAACAAAATACTTTCTAGTGTTGAAATAAATGGCAAAAGCAGCCCTTATTTGATGAAAGTAAAGCTGGCAGGCTTCTATATGCAAATGGTTGGTTTGGGTCCTAGGTTATGAGCCTTACTGAGGAAGAAGCAACTTAATCAGATCACCCATTTTTGTTTTTCTCTTGAGCAACCTACGTTTTCCAATCTTTTTCTGAAGATCAAACCCTAGGCTGTTCAAGCGTGGTATAGCCCACAGAAAGTGGATCAGAGAGACCTCTCCTTATGGATTCTCAATTATGTGCAACTGCAGAGGTTAACCAAAACTTAGAGAATCAGCAATGTCAAAAATAAAGTACACCAAAATAGCATTTGTTAAACAATGACAAGCTGCTGGAAAGACCTATAGAGTAAACAAGTAATGGGGACAGAAGAGAAAATAATGTAAGATATAAAAAAGAAAGAAACACAAAGAAAAGCTCAAAATTATGTGGAACTGAGTTAAAGTTCCTGTGGAGGTTGATAAGAGTAGATGAGTTTTTCCAGACACATGTGGAGGACAAAAGTCTTAAAGATGAAAGAACAGTTGCTTCAAAATAAATAAATTCAGAAAGACTGAGGTAATTAAAAGAAAAAAGTCTACACAGGCTAAAGAGCAAGATAGTGTCAAAAGGTTTTAACCAAAGTAAAGCATCACAAATTCCAGACTGTTGATTCAGACATAGTAGGTGCTTTAATCAGTGCAAGGTTATAGCTACTATAATGATCAGTGTTGTCAGATTGCAACTATGCTGAGGGCAAATGCTTCAAAATAAAAAACATTTTTCATAGCAAAATAAGGCAATTCAACCACACCATTGACAGAGTTTGCTTTGCAGTTCAACAACCTGGCCATTTCCAATAAAGAATCATAAAGTTAAATTAGATTGGGGAGGTTATCTTTTGATATTTTGCAACATGATCAGAAATATTTTTCCTTTCCAAAAAAACCAACATTGCACAAAATTACACTACCTCTACAGGTAGACCATATTAAGCATTACATTGGTTCAGGTAGTAAAAGCAGGATATGAACTCACTTTTTTTGAAACTATATTAGATGAAATTATCCTAGAGTAAAAGGGGAAAATATTTCCTTTTGACTGAGAATGCAATGAAATTAATTTGATTTAACAAAGAAATGTAATTTAATTGCTGTATCTGGGATTTTCCATCTATAATGTTAGATGTGTTGTCCTGAAAATAATTAATTCTAACTGAAATAAAGTGCTTTGATTTGAAATGTCATTAAATGAAGTTGCCAGCACTTAAGTTTTTAAAACCAAATAAAATAACCCACAAGTTAAATAATTGACATGGAAGGAGTTGGTATTGCTCATTAGCATTCTACTGCAAAAAGTAATTGGTTCATTAATTTTAAACGGGTTTAAGTAGATAAAATGCAATGCAAAAAATCTGTGATGTCTAGTTGAAGCTAATGTTATTAAAAATGTTAGGTTTAGTGCTTTTACTGGAAGGTAGGAGCCAATCAAGTACTGCTGAACTGTTTGAAGCATCTTGTTCGTGCCAGTTTACAAACCCAAGCTGGAATGTCAAGGGAGTTAAATTTTTGTATGTGATTTGTGTACATTTCTAAATGCTCATGAATCTGATTGAATTGCAAGTTTCCTACTAAGATCCAATACAAAAAATCCCTTAGCTGATGCATGCAGAAATTATTTGTAGTGCTAGAACAGAGTTAAAAGTGCAAGAAGGCAGCTTTTATGAAGGGTTTATGACTTTTTTCTGCCTTCACTGAGTGAATTAAATCCAGTCTGTAGTGGCAATTTTCCTTAAAGATGGACAGGACTGTGATTGAGCATTAATAAAGCACCAGCTATGATGGATCCATTTGACCCTTTAACCAAACCAGCAGTAGTTTGGAACAAACTCCCTGTTCTGTAGCTGGACCAAGAACCTCTCTAGGAAATCCAAAGACAGAGTGACCCAGTGAGTATTGAAGCATATGAACTTGGAATGCTGATCATGTTATTTACACATGGATTGGAGGAGACTTTTCCAAGACTCATTTATCAAGGAACAAAGTAAATTGTTGGTACAAGGAGCGTCATGCATACCTTTCCTGTAGTATGCTATTTGACTGTGAGCCACCATGATATTCCATAAATACGACAGCCTTTGGGCTTTTCCTGCTATGCAGTGTGGTTACATGGTGGTGATCTCCCCTTAAACTGGGACACCTCTCAAGTTTGCTCTGCAAGGCAGAGAGACCTTTTATTAATAACAGATCTTTGGATGAGACCGATTTGAGTTCTCCCTAAACTGCAAAAAGGACTACACACCCCTGACTCTCTCCTTGAGCAGGGATGCCTCTCAAAATTTGAGATTCCTTATGTGAGGCTAAAGAGCTGTTCCCTAGGAGTAGAGACTGCTTATTGGCAACAGATCCTCAATAACTGACTGATAGCATGCAGAATTAATGATGTTGAAATATTGCTAATGCATGTAGTTATTCAATATTAATTGTTACAAACTTTGCATATATAATCATTTAGACATTAACCATCTACCAAGTCTGAGACTGGGATTGGATCCAGCCACACCTAGGCTCCTCTCTGAGGAGTTTAGAAAGCAAGGGGATCAGCTCTGAACCTCATGACTCCATGGGAAGTATTTCCTTGCCCTTTTGCATCTCTGCTGTCTGTGTGAATCATTCTACCTTGATTATAACTCAATTTTCTTTTTATCTTTCTTCCATGTAGTAAGTAATAGAGTGAACCTTGCCACTGGACTTTGCTAAGTTGTGCTTTTACAACATGATATTAGAAACACTTTTGCTAATCGCTTTGACAGTGATTCTTTATGTGATCTAAATCACCCACCAGGTACTATGTGGCATAGTCAGCATCAGGACTCATGACATCAGCAGACATGAGCAATGTAAATGAAGTGATGAGAAGAAAAATTCTTATTTGCAAGAAAATCAATACAACACTGCATATATCTTCTATACTATTATCTCTTCTCTTGGAAATTAAGGTCACTGTCGAACAAATTCCAATAGTAATTGTTCTGGAGTACTTCAGAGTAAAGCTGCTTAGTTTCAGTCATATTTTCTAACTGTGAATGAAGTGCTTTCTTCTCCCAGGAGTAGTGAACATCAGAACAGATTAAAAGTGTCTTTTGATGTTTCTGTTCTTCTACAAGCAACCTGGAAAATTATGGTCTTTTTCTTTGAGATCTCGAGCTGAGGTAGCAGCACCAAAGAGCCTGTGTACCACAGCCCAGACATGAATGCAAAGGCTGAAGTCATACTGCCACCATGATCCCTGCAACCATTTCTGCAAAGCTGCTTTCCACTTGGGTGAAAAGAAGTACATTTTGCAGAAACCTAAATGCTTCCTTAGCAAAATGCCTTTGCTGGCTTATAACTCTTTCAGGGGAAAATGCTACCAGCCCCACTGCTGTCTGTTCTCAGTTATGGTGCTCTCCTGGAAACAAAGCCTTGCAGATGTCTGTGACAGCAGGGCAGAGTGCCATGAAGAGCTGTTTCAGGTCTCTGTCCAAGCCATTCCCACCAAAATATCAATAAAAAAATCTTTCCCTGGTTATTAATTGTTGCAGTCCTTTTTTACTGAGTGAGGGTTTCTCCTGTCCTCTTTGATCAGTAGCAGCCTGTGATCAAGCAGAACACAGACTTGCTTTTCCTTCTAGCTCATGAATGCTTTAAGTATAATCTTCCTTAGTACACCCCTGTGCTCTTTCACTTACATAATTTCATTTTTACTGTACTTCATGGTTACACTGTGTGTAACAAATAGAAATGAGCACAATCTAGCTTTAGATTTCTTTGAATATAATAGAATTATCAACCCCTTTTGAAGGGTATTTGTATGACATCTTTTTGTAAATATATTTTAAGTATTTAAGTCTTCCATTACCATGATAACATGCTGTGCTGGTTTAAAGGTAAACCAGTGGGAAAAATGAACCCGACTCAAGAGAAATTACAAGTCAAAGTTACAATTTCCTAAAAACATTAAAATAAATATGATGATACAGACTGAAAATTAGGTTTAACCCACAAAACCCAGATATATAGCCAAGCACTCGGGCATGAACAGAATGGTGTTTGTTAGCCCCTATGCTGAGCACCACATGGTCCCCCTGAGTACAAAGTAAAAGGAAAGGAAAACTTGTTGAATATGATGTTTACAGTTTGGTCCCGGCAGTCGCAGTCCTGTTGAGGTTCTGGGTGTGAGTCATGGAATATTTTTGGAATCTTTGAGGGTCTGTCATTGTATCTGCCTATTATGCCAGGACATTATGGTGTATTAGCAGACATGACCCCTCAGGCTGGGTGTGAAGGTGCTAACACCTCCCCAGAGGGGAGTTGCCACAGCTGAGTCACTGGTGTGAAGACAGAAACATTCCTGTGCCTCACAGGCTTCTTGAACACCCAGCTTGTAGCCTGAGGTGTCAGGTGGCCGAGGCTACTGCTGGAAATGATCCATTGTTAACAGTTCATCAAAAATGACACAGGGGGTGTACAATACACTATTTTGATTACACCCACACAGTGATACTGGTCCCTGCCACTGTAACTAGGACACCTGTTTGTATTAGTCAGGAAAGGAAATAAAGGTGCTTTTTTGGCAGTTGTTACTCAGCTGACACCCAGCACTCAGAACTTCCTTCTGACTATATCTTCTCTTGCTAGTCCTTCAGAGCACGAGGTTTCTTCACTGTGCTTTCAGTGTTCATGTTATTGGCACCTGATAAACAGTACCAAGAGTTTAAATGCTTGACCTATGTTTCCAGGATATGTATCTAAATTTTTAAAGAGCACCCACCCTGGTGCAACGGTGATGGGCAGTTCTGCTTACCTGACCACTTACTATTAAATATATAGTGCTTACATGCATCAAAGAAGTAAAATTTGTACATGAGAATGAGAAATCCATTCAGCGAGAACTGAAAAGAAAAAAGGAAAATTGAAGGATTTAAGAAAGAACACATAACAACAGGCCGATCAATAAGGAAAAATACTGGATCCTATCCCTCATCTTCTAAGAGCTACAATCTTTGCTACCTTATTTTAATTGTATTTTGGAAAACTCTTTGGAAAAAAAAAGCTTTAAGCTGCTTAGTTAAGTTTTTCAAAAATGCAGAGAATTTCTAAATCCTTTTACTCAAGCAATCAGGCTCATGTGAAAAATAATCCCCCCAAACACATTCCTTTTGAAGGCAAAATTCACATGTTTCTTGCCTTCCCCCCAAACAAATGCTTTGGCATGAGTCATCTACTGTGGAACTATTAGCCCTCATTGAAATGCACATCTAAACTGACACTTAACCGTGATTATTTTTTTAGCAGCACATGAGGGTGTGGGTGATACTTATTTGGATAACACCTTGCAGCCTGGAGGCTTTAAAAGTGTTTTATTTACATAATGTCTCATTTATTTTGTAAGAATTACACTCTACCCATCACTGCTATGATCTTTTTTGGCATAGAAAATATCCCAACAGCTGTTTATCAGCCTACAGAAATGCTGTGTAATAAGAAATAAAAAGAGATTGTGCATCTTGCTGAAAAACATGGAGTGAATCGAGAAGGAACACCATCAGGAGAAAAAAGAAAAAACTCCCAGTTGCTGGGCTTCCACCTGTCATTTGTACAATCCTGCAGGTCACTGGTAGACATGGAATCAAATGGGAAAAAAGCATTCACTATGTTACACCCATGATTTGTGCAGTTGAGCAGACTCAGTGCACTAAGGCACAGGAACCATCCTGGGCAATCTCTGTAGGGAGCAGTATTTTACATAACCTGAAAAAACAAATGCATAAGCCAAGATTTTGAGAAGTGACACATTCTTTGGCTGTAGAATGGAAAGTATTTTTATAGCGGGTAGAGCCTGTGGGGTTTTTTTCAGAAGCAGATACCTATGAGGGAGTGAACACTCATTTCACCACTGGGGCAGCCATTGACTACCACAGGAAAGTGCAAAGAATAAATTGCAGGAGATAAATTGCGTAAACCTTTAGAAATCACACACCTTCTCAAGTGGTTTTCATTTTTTTAATTGTTTAAAATAGTGAGATGACAGTCTTTGTGGATTTACCTCTTCAGAAAGAATGGAGCATTTGAAAACAAGTACGCTGCCATTTATCATTATCAACTGTAATTGAAATTGAGGCAACTCAACACTTTTCACTCAAAGTGTGAAAGCTGTATTATCAAGTATCAGGCTAACACAGCAGAGGGCCTTAATATTCACTGTCAAGAAAGCTTTGGAGTATTTAACACCTTCCCTCACTGAAATGTTACATTATTAAATACGACAGTAGAATATGTATGTAGAGGAAGAAAGAGCCTCAGCCATAGATTTTATATCTGGGTTTTTTTTAGTAGTGCATCCCTTGCAAAGGTCTTCCCAGTGCTCTTGTCACAAATACAGGTCAATAATTTTATTTAGGGATTCTAGCATCAGTCAAGCATATTCAACTGACTATGAGAGAATGTAGAATATTTAAATTTAAGGCTGCCAAATATATTTAGCTGTTACATAGAAAGACTAGTCATTAAGGAAAGATAGAGCTACAATTTGCAAATTATTCAGGTTCTCCAGGTTTGAAGAGTGGCTGCTCTCATCTTTTTTTCTTGCCCGATGGCGGGGACTTGCAGGAGAACAGGACAGTTTGCTGTGGGTATTCAACCTGCACATGACCGGCTCTTTAGCTGGCTTTCCATTTCTAATTTTTTTCCTACTAAATACTTTTACTCTTCACCTCTCAGACTCTTTTGTAGATAATGTCATTCAGGTAAACTACAAAGGCTGACATAAAATGAGAGTTGTGCATTAATTTCAGCATATAGTCTTAAAATTTAAGGATGAGATATCTGGAGAAGTATTTAATCATGCCAGTCACCAAGATCCCCTCTATAGACAAGGAAAAGAGTTCATCCCTCAGGAGGGTGATGCCTTCCATCTAATGACAAGGATTTAAAGTATGTAAGTTGAATTGCCCCTCAAAGTGCCTGACTCTCCTCCATGAACTGACAAAGAGATCAGATGACAAACTTTCATTATATGTCTGAGCTTTTGATGGATAAAAATAAGATAATTCCCCAGGTGAAGTGAAACAGTTCTCATATTTGGAGGCCAGAACTGCTCTTGGCATGTTCTCTCCTGTTGAGAGGGAAAGTCTGGATAACTAGCTGTGCTGGGGTAGGGGATTCATCTCAACCAATGCTGAAGAAAACTATGACCTCTGTGGTTTCTTTATCTCAAGAAACAGGAAGCTCCAAAGGATGGGCTGTACCATCCTTAAACACTTCAGATAGATGGGGTGGATTGTTGTCTGAAGATGTTATGCTCATCATAAGGAAAAACATCTTCTGTAGTCAAACTACTAAATGGTGAAAGTTAAGTGAGCTGAATCTCATTAGTGTGACAGCTCATATTGAAATGAGTCACTGTATTGGGTGTAAGTGTCAAAAGCGTTGGCACCAGTGGGCTCCAGGGATGGCTTCTGTGAGAAAAGACCAGGGACAACACAGCTAGTCCCAGCTCCAGGTGCTCCATGTGCTCCACATGCCAGAGCAGATATCCCTTGCAGCCCATGGAGGATCCAATACTGCAGGAGTGAAAAAGTATCAGAGGAAAGGAACAGAAGAAAGAAACTGCTATGTGCTGACCAAAATAACACAGCCCCTGGTGCTTGCAGCAAGGGAGAGGAGGGTGAAGAGGACCTATGTCTAAAAAAAGGGGAAGAAAAAGTGTTTTTTAAATGTTTGCAGTTTTGTTTTCTGTTACCAGAATTAGCAGTTATATTTTTCCTTTCTTTTTTCTCTTTTTTTTAAACGAATTAAGTTAATTTTCCCAAAGTTCAGTCTGTTTTGACAATAACTAATAAGTGAACTCCCTTTCTTTTAACTGATGAGGTTTCTTGCTCCTTTTCTTTTGATTTACCCCCCCCTCAACAACCACACCCCCACTCCCCCATCACCAAGGGGATGGAGAAAGAAAGCAACCATCTATGTGGGTGCTTGGGTGTTAGCCAAGGCTAACCCACGATGGGCACAGTTACCCTTTATTATTACAAATTAACTTCATGTGCCTTTTTATGGGGTAAAAAGGGGGGGCGGGGGGGAGAGACACCCCAAGTGTATACTGTTGCTTTGGAAAATACAGCAAAATTCTACCTGTGGTATCTAATACATGGGAGAGAGAACTGAAGTGAAAATTCAGATAATGACAACATTTCCTTTTCCCAGATGTTTCATGAGGAAAGATTAGATTAGTCTATCAAACAGTAAAATAGCTTTGGCAATTTCAAAATATTTCCAGATTTATGTGTGGAATATGTGAAAACCTATGCTAATGTATGCAACCACTCAAGTGGCTGTCAGATTTTCATTGTAAAATGAATAATTGAATTGGGAATGTATTTTACATTCAAAATTCTGGTTTTCTGATTGTTTCACTTGCTCTGAAGTAGCAGAAGAGCAACAGCCATTGCAAAACTGTAATAAATCAGCTAGATTGTTTGGTTTTGATTGGGGGAGGCAAAACATTTTGTTTCAGATTTCACCTTTTCAAGAAAGTATGATTATATTGATTTTTGCTTTAAAACAGGTTTTCAAAAATGTTTAAACTGGGTTTTTCTATATCACAGCATTTTTTTCCTAATGAAAGGCTGTCAGTACTGACACATACTAAAAACATTTCATGGTGGGTGTGTATACTACTTACCTAGGAAAAAAATTCTGATTAAAATGTTCTGACTTGTCAGTCAATTCATTCAGTTCAGGCCATCCTTTTCCTTAACTTCTCTTTGCCAACGAAGGTCGAGCAGGTTTTCTGTTTAGAAACAGATGCAGTATCCTTGACTGGTGTCACAGCAGCCACCTTCTCTGTAATCACTATGGTTACATGGCAAAAACAGTGCTCATCTTTGAGTGCTCACTATTCAGCTCTCCCTATTCCAGTTTCTACCAGGACTCCCACCATACTGGCAGGACTGCATTGCTTGTGAGCTTCTGTATCCTTTTCTCACATGGAATGAGTGAACCCCCTCACACTGCCTTTCTCTTAAGTGTTAACTCTGGTATGATGTTTTGAGAACAGCAACATCTTGCAGAGAGCCTTCACCACTAGCTGTCAGGTGCAAAGGAGGTATTTAGTGGGCATGACTGTAGCTTAATAACGCGGTCTTGCAGATGCTATCTGAAACATGATTTTAAAAAATGGGACTCTTTAGGTTAGGTTTAGTTGCAGCTGGGTACTCCTGGGAGCAGAAAGAAGTTCTGTAGGCATCAGGGCAAACGAAAAATGGAAAAACCCCCCATCTGAATAGGATACACAAGGTGATCACACAAGACCAAGCTCAATGAAGATAAATCAACCTGAAGTAAAGCTTGTTTTAAAACAAGCTTTATGGTGGCTCTTTTAGATTTCTCTCATGGCTTTTCATTCCTTGTTTTGGCCCAGGACCAACAGAGCTGTTCTGAAGTTCCTCAACAAGCATATGGTGCTTGTGCTGTTTCCATCATTAACCAGCCAGGCGGCAGGGAATGGAGAGCCTGCTTGAAAACATTGTAGGAATGGTATTCCTGGTACTTGAAGTGCAGGAGCTTATGACTCAGATTGTGGATATGCGTCCTTCCCAGCTAATATCTGGACAAAGCCAGAAATTGAATATTATAAGGCTTACATATAATTTTGACACACATTAGCCACCAATTCTCTTCATGACTGGTTATATTTTCTCTTGTTAGAGATACTTATTCACAAAAACAAGCCTTCGTACTAGGCTTTTCCAACTGCAGTTTAAAGTGGTGCTGTTATTACAGAGCTGACACATTCTGAGTGCTCTGCCAACTTGTTGACAGAGAGAAACACATAATTTAATACAGATGTTTTACTGCAAAAAGTATCAACAACACTTCATCCTTCTTCTTTCAGTCCTGTCAATCAAACAGATCCTCTCTACCAGATAAGTGAACATGCCCTGGAAGAATGCCTGTTTTTGACAGGCATTCAAAACATGCTATGATTTTTTTTCCTCTCTTTTAATTCTGTGTTCCTTTGGCCTACTCACATATCTATTCATTCAGAAGACTACAGCCCTTCTCATTCACTCCAGTGATGAATTCAGGTAAAGTTTTGGTCACACCTCTAGAGCTTTAGAAACTGTGTGGAAATGAGTAATTTCAGCTTGACAGCAAACCACTATGTACATCTGAAATTGGTTTTCTTTTAAGTGTGAACACATCAGATAGGTATGTTGGCATTTCTGGAAGTTTGGTATCAAACAATTTGTTTATAAACCCTATTTTATTTATACTTGAAAAGAAAATAGTCTTCGCAGCAAATTCTGACCTACTCTCTACCTTTCTATTTCCCCTTCTTCTTAATAAGCATGGTCTATTTGTATTTATTTTATCTTCTAGCTTCTGTAAAATATCCTATTTGAAGTTGTAAATTAATTTGTCCATGAATGGACCTTAGACTTGTATGTCCTAAACAGGAAACTGATGTGGAAATGCACATTACCTGGACCAACAGCAGTTTAGCTTTTTTTTTTCACAAGACTTTTATTTCTTTCATATAGTCTTTATTCTTTCACTCATGTATTTTTAAAATAGGGGGAAAAAATCTGTCTGGAGACTACCTGATGATATGGTGAGTTTCTAGCCAGTGAGATTTCTGTAGCACTAATTCCCGAATTAGTAATATCCTAATGCAATATAGCAAATCCTAACTAAGCTACCTGTCAGCAGGTAAATAACATATTTATGAGACTTGTAATCCAATATGTAATTTGTAATGTTTTTCAAAATAAACTGGAACAGGGAGTCAGCTAAATTTTGACCTTGCTTATACTGAATATTTATAACTATAGGAAATATGAGATCATCCTTTTGAGCAGGAAGTTATGATCTGTTGAGGGAGAATTCATTGGCTGAGTTCTGCCAATCTACCTTATGTTAGACACCAGATCAGTTATTATTGGGTCAGAACCACCTTGTGAGGGTTTGTGTGTGTATGCGTAAGTGTGTTTCTGTGTGTGTGTGTGTGTGTGTGTGTGTGTGTGTGTGTGTCTATCTGTGTCTGTGTGTGTCTGTGTCTGTGTCTGTGTCTGTGTCTGTGTGTTGTGAGGGGACAGGCTCCCAGCACAGCCCAAGGGTCAGTGATTCAGGGACATCTCAAGAAAATGAATTGTATCCCTTCTCCATAAAATCATAATGGTCTTTACTAATTTTTAATCAGACTTGTACAGACTTTGTATTTTATATTAATTTTTTATTTTATCTTGTAGCCAAGTTTGTCAGTTATCTTAACCAGGCATAGCTTTAGACAAAGAGGAATTTAACCCTGTAGCTCTAAGCTGAACTTTAAGAATTAAACCAAAACTTTGTTTAGATTAAAGGCTAAGCTGTAAGAAATAAATCCAAAAACTTGTCTAGGTTGAGGCTTGAAGCTGTAACATTGTTTAATCAAAAGGAAATATAGGGCTTCAGAGAGAAAAGCAGCCCATTAGATCTGTTAAAAGTCACCCTAAATATACTGCTTATCTTTGGGGAGGGGTCATCAGTTGTAACTAGTATATAAACCTGGAAACACAAAAGTCTCATTGAACATATATTTGGTGGAATTATCCCCCATGTTCCCAGAGCTGAATAAAAGGAAGAATTTTGTTCTGTTCTATTGGATTTGTTTGTTTCTTAACTCATCCTCCGGGACTGCCGCAGGCTCAACCCCTCACGGCGTGAGAGCCACGGGGAGGCACAGTCAGTCAGTGAGCTCTGCCTGGTGACCACCCACACCACACTCCTGGGCCTCTGATTGGTTGCGGCTCCCGTCACTCTGACCAAGAGGACAGTGATTGGTCAGTGAGCCAAAGGTCCCACCTGGGGGAGGGGCCACATAGACCAAAGTCTCTGAGAGGCATTCAGGGTCTCCATCCGGTTCTGGCCTGTTCTCCTCGAAGCTGTCAATATGTTACCTTCTAGGTGTTTTTCTCTCCTTTTTTTTCTCTTTATTATTTCTTCTCTTAACCTCTCTTCCTTAATTATTTTCTTCCTCTTCTGGGTAACCTAAGCACATATTTTCAGTACCTCACTTAACTTGCATGGAGTTCGTGTTTGCTGTAATACTTTTATGAAGTGACAAGAGTTTGTGTGGGTGAAATCTCTTGAAGCCTGAAATTAAAATATACACCAAAGCTTGAGGCTTTGGGACCAAGTTGTAACACCTTGATATTCATCTTGACTAATTTTTTGTGAAATTAATGCAGAAAATTCTTAATGCAAAAAAGATACTTTGACGCACTGTAAGTTTATAATGAGTGTTACAGGATGAAGTAATTCCAAAGGAGAAAGAAGCCATTCTGTTCTATTCTGGCTTTCATGGATTCCGTGACAAAGGAAGGAAGCAGCATGGTGGGCCCAGGATAGGTGTGTATTTTTGGTAAGGGCAAATGAATTTTTCATTCTGCTTCAGACAGAGCTGTCCTGATGTGAAATTTGATTTTTCAACAATGTATTTCAGCATGAACAACAGGGCTAAAAATAGAGCCACTGTTGGCTGCAGAAGGCTTGTTAGGGCCAAATTTAGTTAGTTGAGTGTGCCTGGGGAGGAGTCCGGGAGACTCTTTGGACCCCGCAGCTTGTCCACAACAAGGACACCTAATCCTGTTATAAAAAAAAAATATGTTTGAAAAAGAGAAATATGAGACCAAGATGGAAGCGACACTGAAAAACATGGCAACAGGTGGGTGCATCTGAAAAGAGTAGGGAGTCCAGGAACATTGTTTAAGACTAAAATTTATTAATCTCCCCTGTCATCTGGGGAACTGTCTTTCTACAACCTGTAAGATTTCATGTTATGGAATGTTTTAGAAATGTGTTAATTTCTTTTATATATTTCAGATACATAAGAATGAGCAATGTATCTAGATGGAGTAATTGCACTGGGGTGAAGATATGCAGATCAGTCACCTGTGCCCCAAATGCGCTTAAAAAAATTCCATCCTAATAAATTATAAGAATGCCATATCTGCCCCTGAAATAAGAATTCAGACTCCTCTAGAGTCTGGTAGGACTCTCTCTCAATCACCTGGGGAGAACTTACCCATTTGTCCATGTAGGTTGAGGTGTAACAGTGCACATGCTCACCCAGTTTGTGCACAGGCTGGTTTCTTTGAACCATCCATGATCCCAGCTGCAGTTGCCACCGGGTGGAAGCTTAAGTGCCTGCCTGAGATTTCTCAAGTTTAGGGAAATTGATTCTTGATTATGCACTTAATTCTACTCATCATCACTTTCCTAGCAAGGCAAAATTATCATGTTTTAATTTATGGAGCTGTGCATAATATTTGTCAGTGTCTTGCTGCTTTTTACACTCAGAAATATGACACCAGAATCTTATATGTTGGTAGTATTTTGATACTATATTGCACATCAGAACCAATCACAAAGTCTCTGTGCTTTTTAGTGAAATCAGTGATCTCTCTTGGAATTTTTTGTGTAAAGATGATGAGTTTCTGAAAACATCTGAATGCCATAGTGCTAGATGTCTGGTTTATCTGCTCTTGAAAGATTTAGTATGACATTGTAAAAAGAAAAGTTCAAAGAAATGGAAACAAAGTCAATATATCCACATTCACATAATTTTAATCCCTACCCCCTCCCCACAGACACACCGCAGTTACTGAAAAGCTCTGTAATTATTAAGAAATTGTTTGATTCCTTAAAATGTTTTAAAATTATAGACTGATGATTGAAAAGTCCAGATATTTAAGCCAAAAAAGAAATTACACATGGAGTCTAGGTAATCATAGACCTGACATACAAAATACAGAAGTTTGCTGGCTTTCTTTTTCTAGTAATATTCAAGCTGACAGATCACCTAAAGATCTTACTCAGTTTAGGAGGGCCAGAAAGCCATCTTTTTACTCAAAAGATCATGAGTGCATTTGGCATGTAAACTTCCCTTTGGATATTTTGTTTCTTTTCCATGTAGATTCCTAAAGATCTCACCAACTCTGTCAAGAAACTGGTGTTCATTCAAAAAGGATAATTGAGATCCTGATCCTTACCCACCATTTTCTGGAAGTATTGCTGTGCTTCAGATTATCTGAAAATACTCAGAATTGAGTGACTTAAAATGTGGATGCTTTCAGACAATTTCAAATTAGAGACAAGTATGAACAAGTTTTTATCTTTTTGTTCTTTTTTCTTTTTTTTCTTTTTTAAATTCTTATTGAAGAAGTCTGACTGGAGGTTTTTGAACAAGTTGCCATTCTTGCTCAGTGAGTCTGTTCCAAAAATCTTTGTAATGCTGCTGAGTCTCTCCAACCTAGCTTTTTTTTTTCTTCTTTTTTTCTTTTTTTTTTTTTTATCACAGACATTCTGTCTGGCTTTTGGTTTTGTGCTGTTGGCAGCAAAACATGTCTATCAAGCAAAATCCTTTCTTTTACGATTTAATTATTTTTGAATTTGTGTCGTGATCACTGTTTCATTTACAGCCTCCTCTAAGACTGACTGAGAAAATCAAATGTCCTAGTTCACAGCCTATTTTCTAAAAATAACTACATGAAAAAGCATGAAAGGCTTATTCTAAACCCTGCTAAGGAGTTCTGCTCAGCCTGCAGTTTAATGAAAATTCTGTCATGGGACACTTGAAAGCTGGATTGAATGATAGTTTGATAGCAGTAATAGGACAGTATTTTTTCTGGTAAGTTTTGATGAAATAGCAGATAAAATATTGGCTCCTTTTATCATTGAGAACTTCACAGTAGAGGTCAGTGCTAGGATTTCATTCAAGGGAAAACTCGAGTGTTATGCCTTGTGTCTTCAGGACTCTGAACTAATCCATGCTGTGGATCACTCACAATCACTTTATTTATTTCAGTGACTTGTCCACCTACAAAATACTTGCTTTGGCTCACGCAACAAGTTCTGAACTTAGACCACCAGTTTGGTCTTCTCCTGACTCACCTAAGTCAGGAAGGTTGGTTGTTATCCTGGTCCCAGCAAGTCCCAGTATCCAAGGTGCGTGGGTGCCAGCAGGCAGTGTGTGTCTGTGGGGACCTACCTCCTGCAGACACTCCAGGGCACACAGCAGGGGGACACCCCACAGCCCTTCCAGTATTGCCAGGAGCCAAATGCATCAGTTACTTCTCTCTGCTCTGATCCCCTGGGGCGTGGCACCCAGGGGTGACCGGCTGCCTCAGAGTGGTGAGGAGACAGAGGGGTGATAACTGACTGCACCTTCGGAGAAGTGTTTCTGCCCATCAGCATGCCTCAGGATTGCTTGTAAACACAGTGTCTGACTAATTCATAAAACCTACTATAACTGATCAGGTGACCAATCCAATGCCAAAAGAAAAATATTAAAAATTGGGAGGAAAAGCTTAAAATAGAAAGTATGAGCACATGTCTGCATATAGCTTGACAGATGGCATCTTTCTAAGCAGGGCTTGTCCATATGGAAAGCAAGTAGATTGAATCTGAGTGCTATACAGGATCCCAATGGAGCAAAACTCATATTTTTTTTTTTACTCAGAAAGTGTACGCCATATATCTCACTTAGGCTTCAGATGACAACATAAGCAGTGTTATGCCATCATCTTCTGGTAAGAGGTGCAAATAATCAGAGACAGAGGGAAAGAGATGAAGAAACCTCAACTTTTCAGTGAATTAGAAAACTCTCTGAGTGAGGTTTTGAATAAATAGAAAAAAAAGAAAAGGAAAAAAGAGACATTCAAACTCCAGTAAAGCAGTTTTCATAAACAGTTCAATAATTTAATATCTGACTAAGACAAAATTGCAATTACTGCCCAACCACCCAGTCATTGGCACTGACAGGAAACAGAATCCTGCACTACCAAAAAGTCCATGTCAACTGGGAAAGGCTTCTGAGGACACGAAATTTCTCTAACGTTTCAGGAAGACTGCCCAGGTGCAGAAGGTTTCTGAATCAGAATATGCACATCCCTCACCTTTTTATCCCTCACAGGAGCTTAAGCATTCAGCTCACACACTGGTTACTGCTTCTGAGCTGCAAACTCTTCTCAACAGAGATACTCAAGGCATAAAGGAAAGGTTGTAGCTGAGGATGTATTACCTGCTGTGGCACAGGGATTACACTGCTCACACAGGAGGAAGCCTACCTGACAGTCTTATGGTGCAGTAGAACTGGGCAGAAGCCAATTTTACCTATTGAGAAAACTTTAAAGATAGTTACACCATTCATTTCAAAACAGAAACTGTCCATTCCCTTTGAAAGGAAGCACAGCAAGGCTATGATGTTTGAAACAAGAGGTTTATCTGCTGACAAGTTCAATCAATCTTGTTTACTTGTTGGCATACAAAGTGTTAAATATATTTAACTTTTTAAATGACAACAAAAAAGTAATAATAGAAAGAGCCCAGCTTAAATATTTCTTAGCTGATTAAATATATGCATCTGCACTTTTGGTGAAATGGTGAATTAAATATAAATAGTATATGTGTTAAGCCTTTTACAGGTATCCACATTTTCAATTCAGTTTAAGAAACCCTTACTGTCCTCTTTTAGAGATAATGCCGTCTTTGGAACCAAGAAAAGGTGATTGAGTATGACATTACAGAATTTCTTGGAGAGAAAACATGCCTGTGCTCACCTGCAAAAATCAGGAAAAGCTGATGATTTGATAAACTGGTGTGCTTTTACTGCTACGTGTCATGACTGAATGTACCAGTTAAACTAATGCTGGACTATCAAAAAGTTGAGAACAGAACTTTATTTTCAGGCTTAAATTTGTACTTTCAGATGAAACATGGTATCTGAGCACATAAGTGATTATTTGCAACCACCCTGTGCTGCAGTAAGACCTGAATACAGAGATAGCAGTACCTGCATACTGTCTTGGAGACTTTCAAGGCACCTTGAGGGCAATAAAATGTCTAAGGAAATTATGGTAGAAGACACTAATAAAGGTCTGTCTTCAAAACGTTATTAAATTACTTGGGAGTTGCTTGTATCTGAGTCCCATACAAAACTAGAATGCATGTAGTGGATGAGATTTCAGTCATTTACCATCTATGCACCAAATCTCTAAAAGTCTGATGAATTTCATTTTCCACCTATCACACAATTCTTCACAAATAGCTCAGGTTTTTTTATGGATAATTTTGTGTTCTGTAGCAAGATGCACCCAAGAGCAATTGAAGAGATGAAGAAAGAGTTTTCCAAGCTCATTTCAATCAATTACCAACAGTTCTGGTTAATTGAGTAAGTCTCCATTGACTGGAAATTTGCAACTTTGATGCCGATCTACAAGAAGGGTCAGAAGAATGATCCAGATAACTACAGGCCTGTCATGGATCAGGCCATCCTGAGTGTCATCACATGGCATGTGCATGACAACCAAGGGATCAGGTCCAGCCAACGAAAGGCAGGTTCTGCTTGACCAAACTGATCTCCTTCTATGACAAAGTGACCTGCTTAGTAGATGAGGGGAAGGCTGTGGATGCTGTCTAACCAGACAACATCATTAAAGACATTGGTAAAGCCTTTGGCACCATCTCTCACAACATTCTTCTGGAGAAACTGGCAGCCCGTGGCTTAAACAGGTGCACCCTTTGCTGGGTGAAAAACTGGCTAGATGGCTATGCCCAGAGAGTGGTGATGAATGGAACTGGATCCAGTTGGAATCCAGTCACTAGTAAGGTTCCTCAAGGCTCAGTATTAGGGCCAGTCCTGTTTAATATCTTTATCAATGATCTGGGTGAAGGGATCGAGGGCAGACTAAGTCAGTTTGCACACTGCAGTAGTGTTGTTCTGCTGGAGTGTATGAAGTCTTATCAAAGGGATCTGGACAGGCTGGATTGTTGGGCTGAGGACAACAGCATGAAGTTCAATAAGGTGAAGTGCCAGATCCTGCACTTAGGTTGCAACAACCCCCTGCAGCACAACAGGCTGGGGGAAGAGTGGCTGGAAAGCTGCATGGTGGAAAAGGACCTGGGGCTGACAGTTTGCAGCTGTCTGGGTATGAGTCTGCAGTGTGCCCAAGTGACCAAGGAGCCCAATGGCATCCTGGCTTGTATCAAGAGTAGTGTGGCCAGCAGTACTAGGTCAGTGATTGTCCCTCTCTACTTGACACTGGTGGGGCTGCGCCTCAAATCCTGTGTTCAGGTTTGGGCCCCTCACATCAAAAAGGACACTGAGGTGCTGGAGCACATCCAAAGAAAGGCAATGAAGTTGATGAAGGATCTGGATTATTAGTCTTATTAGGAGTGGCTGAAGGAGCTGGGGTTATTTAGCTTGGGAAAGAGAAGCCTCAGGGTGACCTCAACTACCTGAAAGATGATGGTAATGAGGTGGGAGTTGGTGTTTTCTCCCAAGTAATCAGCGACAGGACAAGAGGAAATGGCCTCAAGTTGCATCAGTGGAGGTTCGGATTAGATATTAGGAAACATTTTTTCATAGTAAGAATGGTTGAGCATTACAGTAAGTGGTCCAGTGAAGTGGTGAAGTCACTGTCTCTGTAAGTGTTCAAGAGGTGTCCGGATGTGGTACTTGGGGATATGGCTTGGGGTGACTATTGTAGTGCTAGGTTGACAGTTGGACTAGATCACCTTGAAGGTGTCTTCCAATCTTGAAAAGTTTGTGATTCTGTGAAGAATGGGTGCTATTGCTAGCTATAACTGCTATTAATTATTAAAAGTAGTCATCAATGTATAGTTAACTTTTTCACAAATCTTTCTGGTTCACTAGACACAGAAAATACCTTTGACCTTTCAGTCTGGAAGATGAGACTCAGGAAACCATTCGTCTCTTCAATGCAAGGAAAGTTGAGGATTGACAGTTCTTTCCTTCCCTCATTTATTATCTATAGAAAGAGAGGATGTAAACTTGGGAATGTATATCAGGCTGGTGAGTCATGCTGATTAGCAGATATTTAGCCAGACTTATTTGCTTAACCTTAATGCTTGCCACATGTCATGCTACAAATTCCACAGTGCATTTACAAAGGGTTTGACATCATGGAAGTAATTATTCCAAAATGATCGTGATAGATTTAAAAAAAAAAGGCAATTTGGTCCTAAAATCAACATTCTCTAATGAGAATGTTTCTAGGTCTGCAAATCCATAGTAATGTTTTATTTATAGCCTGCCTATGATTCATCGTTAGAGTTTCTTACAGATTTTTGAAGAAAAATTGTTCTTCCATGCACGAGTGTTTTTAGATAACCACAGCTGCTCCTCACTAGCTGCTGTTTCAATAGCAGAAAGCCTAACACTGGTATTCTTTTTATTCTTTATTTCTGTCTCCTCACATTTAAACCCATTTCTCCACACACAATCAATCCCATTGTGAGGACTTCAGGCAGCAGCCACTGCAGCCGGCATTTGGCTTGTCAGCAAAACCCCTTTTTGTTCCAAAGAGGAACAGCTGATGAGATGAAACTTTGCTGCTGGCTGGAAAGCTTGGAAAGGATGGTGCTGTCCCAGCTCTGCTCTGGCTTTGCCAAAATGCCTCTGAAGGTGTTTAAGGCAATTGTCAGAAACTCTGCTGGGTAGGCAGCAAAAAAAGGCAGGACATTACCTGGGCCTTCTGCTGCTTTGGCATTAAGGGCTGCAATTCAAATTTTTCTGTGTATTACTTGCTGGTTGATTAAAGAATGAAGAGTCTAAAGTGATTTGTTACTGAGAAAATTATTTTTTGTGTTTTGGTGGTTGCACTTAACATTTCTGCTTTTTTAGTTTGAGAGCTTTCTCTGCAAATGGGCAAGTTTACAGTCTGCTTAAGAAGCAGAGTTTGAGCTAAACATTTCTGGTAATCTTGTCCAGAAAATAATTTTTGGTCATCTCTGCACACACTTGTCTCTCTATATACCTAGTAATGTTTCTTTCCACTGGCATGAAACTTTATTGTACCTTCTGGGCTGCAGTGGTACTGTCTAACAACAGATGCTTTGACACTTTCAGATACCATTCCACGCTGTTGTCATGCCACATATGTTCTTTCAGGGTCTGATCAGACTTGAATGGAGAGAGACACTGAGTTAATGACCAGCTCACTGAGTCTGGCATTGCTTACTGTGTACCTCTACAGATAATGCTGGAGAAGTGAGACTACAAATTCATGTGCCTGACTGGCACAGCCATATCAAATGGAAGTGTTTTGTTGTCTCCCCTTCATTTGTCTCTGTGTTGGAGATGGGAATAAAACTTTGATTGATGCTAGTGGGGATGCAGAGGTGATTGAGTAGCAAAGCAGAGCTCACTGCACTTGCAGAGCTTTGTGAGTCGGAAACAACTGAGGTATTGCAACTATAATCAGCCCATCCGGAGCATTTACAGGTTGACTTTTTAATCATGGCCTAAGGTTGAGGACATGAATGCTCTTGTCACTTACAGTACTGCTGTCTGGCAGCTTGGAGAAGGCAGAAAAAGCTGTAGGGAGTAGCCAAGTGGATGACTTTTTATTCGCCATAAATAGAAAAGGAAAAATTGAAGTCTTTGAGCAGTTCTAAACCTCAAGTATTTGCAAGTCCGCCATTTCATTCCTGTGAGCAATCAGAGGACTTGTCCCTTTCAAGAGTATATTCCCCCTTCAAGACTATTGTGATTAAAGGGACATTCAGTGCAACTGTCCTGTACTTTGTGGGTACTTTGTCTACTTCCCTTAAAAATAACATACACCCATGAAAGTAGAGCAGCTTTTCATGAATTCTGCTTTTTTTCATTAAGAACTACATGTTCATACATATTCACTAAATATATATTTGAAAAAAAACAAGTCATCTAAAATAATAAATATCCTTCCATGAGAAAAGATATTACAGATGAAATGCTCATACAGAAATCAGTTTTCTGCCATGAGTAATCTCATATTCAGTGTGATTGGGAAACAATTGCATGCCTTTTCCTAGTTGTTTTGTACATTCTCCATGCAAAATGCAAGAATGATTTCTGTATCTCTTTCAGTTTGAGTTCGGCATAAACTGTTTTTGCATATATTTATTTCCTCTAAAATTTATGGAGATTGCCTCTTAAATATGCTAAGCATATGTTAAACAAGTTAGTGTCAGAGGTCCTGTACAGTTCCAAGGCAAAAAACGTGAGAAAGGCAGTGAGAGAGAGAAGCAATTAGAAAAACACAATGAAAAGTATTTTGTATGTCAAAAATCATAGAGTATCTAATAAAAAGTTCAGCTTTGGCAAAAAAAAATCTCCATATGGAAGAATTAACTTAGGTTAAGTTAAAATGTAAACTCCTCTCTAACAGTCCCATTGCAGAAAATATATTATTTCATTAAAATATGACCTTGGAAATGTGAACCTGCTAATTGGTGGTAACTGGGGAACAACTGATCTTTGACCTCCATTTAGTTTAGGTAAAGATCCATTCATTTTGGATACCTAGCTGAAATGTGCATTTGTCTTGATCCCATCTATGCTTTTCTCCCTTTCCATCTCACAAGACAGCCTTTGGACTATCCTGCTACTTTGAAGAGGCAACCAAGGCTCTTCAGATACAGACCATCTTCTTTCTCTCTCTCAATTCCTAACTCATCTTCAGCCATGTTTAGCTTTTCTGTTCTGGACACATGCACCACTTGCATGACTGCTACTGTGTGACTGAGCATATATCCAAGGCTTCATGATAAGCTCTGATCAGCATGCAGTTTACAAAGATACACAGAGGTTTATATCCAGGGTAGCAGGGCAGTCTTGCCCACAAATTTATGACTTCTAAAGAAATCCCAGGAGGGTAGCTTTCATGCTCATTGCATAATCTTAAATGAATAAGAGGAATGATGAAATGGTGATCACTCATATAAAGAAATAGCAATCTGTTTGAAAGAGAGGGAAAAGTTGAAGGGTCTAGATGCAAAGATTTGCTGATTGATCAGTCATCATGAGAGAAAAATAGAAAAGAGACAAAATATAGAGGGAAAAAAAGAGGCAACAGTCCCTGTAGAAAGAGGAAGAAAGACCAAAAGAAAAAGGTGTAAGGCTCCTGATTGCTCTTTTGTTGGTGCTTGTTCTTTTATTAAAGAAATCGATCAAATAGGTTTACTTGCCAAGCATCTGTGATGGTTTAAAAATTTACTGCCTGGTGGCTGCTCATTACCAGTTTTGGTTGGAGGTTACCCAGTCCAGCTGCCCCAGCAGAGCAGAGCAGAGTAGCAATGGGCATCTCTCTTCCCTTTGGCCATCGGGCAGTCCATATTTCATTGCCAGGAATGATAAGCTGAAGTTTACCTACATGATTTCTTGCTAAAGCAATTAGGATCTATGCACACCATGAGTAAAGGAAAATGGTTCATACACATGAAGAATAAGACAGACAGGGTCCATGCACAGTCACTAAGGCTGCAGGTTCAGCAAATGGGGTCCATGTACACAGTCCCACCAGATGGCACAGTGAGAACCTCTGGCATAAGATTAAGAGGTGGTAAACTGTTTTTGCACTGTCATAGCTTCCTTTCACAATTCACAACAACTCAGAGGCTTTTGAGGCAGTCATGTCTGTTAGGTAGGCTGAGGGGTTCCAGCCAAATAAATAACGTGTTTCTTCATGGGACCACTTTTAGGAAGACTCTATACTTTGTATTCATTTATTAAGAAAAAATCAAGCAAAGGCATAGATTTTTTTTATGCTCAGTTCGTGAAGCATGGGAGAACGAAATGAAAATTGCACTGCAGCAGAGATAATTCGTTTAAGGAAAGATATTTCTCTTTCAGGGTCTTTATATGAAATCTCTGCAAAGCCACAGAGGTAAAGAAGTGACCCTCAACAATTCAGATGGATTGTTGTATTAAAAGTATTCTCTGAAGTATAATGCAATTAAGTCACCAGATGCATTAGACCAAGAACATGCATTACAGTATGATTGGTATCATAACTCCTGAGAAAAATAGATCCTAATCATACATTTCCTTTTTGAAAGCTAATAGATATTCCTCCACTGCCTGGAGCCCTCATGAAACTTTTTCTCCAGAAAATGAAATCAAATTTTCTGAAGTTAAACCTGCATGCTGTTATTTTCTTAATATAAACAATGTGTATGGTTAAAGTTAATTTGAATGCACTCTAGCTATTTTAAAAAGTCATCAAAGAGATATATGTAATCTTTTGAGAACAGAAGTATAATTTCATCATTTGTTCATAATATTCTAATTTTTTCCTCAAAATTTTGCTGAAAGTGATGGAAAAATGAACTGATATTGAATATTAGAGCCAAAATTTTCCAATTTGGGCATCTAAAATTAGGCTCCTAACTCCATATTTAAATAGCTAAATATAAGTAGCCTGATTTTCAGAGCTGCTGAGTAATCCCAGCTGCCACCGAAATCAGTGGGAGCTTTGGGTAAATACCAGGTCGCCTATTTAGTTGCTCTTGTAGAAAAATCATTGCACCAGTCACCATTATTGTCTAAAGACTTTTCTTGATGTACAGGCTTAACCGAATCCTTTCAGCTTCTTTTCATTCCATTCCTCCTCTTTCAAATGCAAGGTGGCTCTTTCACTCCTCCCTGTCCATTCCTGACATCTGTCCTCAAACAGCATGGTCCACCTGTGCGTGAACACCAGCACATCACCCCAGCCTGCTGCCAGTGGCCTGGAGGCACAGCCCTGCAGCACTGCCTGCCTGTGGCTCCTGCCCACCTCTCCCACGTTGCCAGTTTGGAAAGAGCTGGTGTGTGGCTCTACGCACTGGCTTCTGTAGCACCCTTCGTCCTGGGGAACTCGTGGGTACCCTGAAGCTCTGGGTAAAGGCAGCTGGGACTCCCAGCGTTTCTTGCATTTCTTGACTTTGTCCATGCAAGGTGGTTTGAGATGAAAGCACAACTTCCATGCTGCCTCACACCTTCAGAAGAGGCTTTCTTTTATGGGCACTGTGCTGGGACTCATACTCTTGGCTGATATTTTTTTGAAATAGTGCTGTCTTCTGTTGTTGGTCCTCCATAATCTCCTCAGGCCTTCTTCTCTGAGGTAAGAGTTGTATAATGCTTGTCTTTACTCCACCTGGAAATGGCAGCCATAGAAACCTTTCTGAGCCCTCCACAGAGCCCAGGAGGTGCAGGTGCCCAGCTTCTGGCCTTGCTCTCTCCTTCTCTGTGGAGCCCTGCAGCTACTGGGTATTGCTGATAGTGAAATGAAAGAGAAACAGCTTCAACTGAACATGCAATTGATGCAAAGATCAAAGCAGAAGCAGACAAAACACAACTTGAAAGAGAACAATTCAAAGCATCAAGCAGAAGATTTTTCCCCCTACCTTGCAATGCAAATGCAGACTCAACATCCAACCTGACAGGAGCCAGGATTCCACCTCCAGTGTTTTAATCACTTGTTTATGTCAGAACCACTACATTCCTCATGTTTGGGGTTTTTTCGTTCTTTTTTTTGTCTCATTCCACTTAATTTTCAAAACCAAGGGAACTCGCTTTTTAACACAGTTCCCAGTCTTTCCTGGTAGCAAGATGAATATTCTGTGTGCAAGCCCTGCTTTCTTCATGTTTGTGACCTTCAAGAGTTATATTTCTGTTTAGCTTCTGGAAGCTGATTTAACTGTCATGGTCTCATTTGAGACTGTAACTAGATCTGGCAAAACCCAATTTATGCTTTAAGTTGCTAATATTCTTTTTGATGGTTAATAATTTCACCAGATTTAGCAGGTTTTGCTCAGATCTTCTATGCAAATGTCTTCTTTTAAAAGTTATTATTATTATTATCATTATCATTATTATTATTGTTATTATTGTTATTATTGTTGTTATTGTTGTTATTGTTATTGTTATTAATTCTTGGTAAAAATACAGAAAAGAACCATTAATATTTCTTTGCTGATAAGAAAAAAATTGACATCCATCTAACTGAGAACTTTAAATGCCTCCATGCCTGGAAGTAGATGATTCTTGGGGGAAGTGGGAAGAAAGAACTCCTGTTTTTTGTATCAGTATAATTTTCTGTGTTGAAAGGAAGTAAAATTTGTACCCAAAGTCAGTGGGCAATTTTCTGTCTTTAAAGATATTGAATATGAAGAAAAGACAACCGAATGTTTTTAAAGGCACTTAACAATCATCACAGTGTGAATATTGATGGGCAAAGATATCAGGTTTTCTGAAGTGCCTGAGTATATTGTAAGCCTGAGAACTGCTGAATTTGAAGGATGATTAGGGGTGCCTGCCCGGTGACTTTTTGTGTGACAGTGTGATAACTCCAGAAAGGCATCTACTTTATCCCTTCTTCTTCCTTCCCAGATGTGATTAAACAATGCTGCTTGAAAATCCACATCCTTCTTTAAAGGAAAATTTGCTCTTTTCTCCAAAAACAACTAGGCTTTTTGAAAATATTATTTTTGTAATTTGCTATGGATACCTTTCACCATTTTTTTTGTAAGACTTTTCAAAAGTAATTTAATTTAGTGGACTTTCAGGTGTAATTTTTACTTACAGAGGGAAAAAACCTAAACCTTCTACTCTCCTTTTGTCATAAATTCTCTCTTAGGCACAAGCCTTGTTGACCTATACAGTCTACATGATCCCCTCCTTTTTTGTGATTGCAGCTGCTTCTTTGCCTTTATGAAACAAATTGAATGCTGAATTGACATAAAAATGTTTAACAATAGGAAAAGTAGAAGTATTCCAAATAAAACTGCATGTGATGGCAGTAAAGCAGTAATTTTTGTATTTCAGTGATGTATTTCAAGTTTTGTATTTCAATGTATTTTATTCTTTCCAAATCGCAAGAAAACTTTGTAACTTTTTGTGTAGGTATATTTCTTTGGACATATTTTCTTCAAGAATGAATTTGACTGTCAGATATTCAGAGGTGAATTTTTTTTCCACTATTATTTCTAATGATGATGAAAGAGATTACATGGTGATAGAGTAAATTATGAGTAAATGTCCGACATGAGTTACTCCTTGTAGTTTTCATTCACAGTATTCCCATCATTGCTGCTAGACTGTATTGCCTCCACCTCATACTTCTTCACCATCCCCTACTAAAATGGGTCTTACAAGTGTTTCTACCTCTCCCCATTTATTTGCTGCCCCACCATTATTTTTCCCTTCCCTATTACAACCTGTCTCCAGTTCTGAGGTCTGTGGACTATTATCTGGCCTCTCATCTCTTCAGTCTCTGCTGTTTCAAGCTCTTTCCTCCTTTATTTCTGTTCTCATTATCCCAGCCTCACCTTCAGCTCTGTTGGCTCCTGTCCCACTGCCTGCAAGCATGCTCTTGCATATTCTACATCAAAATAAGCCTCCTTTATTCAAGTTGCCCATTTACAATCCTATCTTCTTCCTCACCTTTGTTTTCAGCACTCTAGGGCCCAGATCCAAGGATCTATTTAGGCTTCTAACTTGTCCTTGAATGCCTAAAAGTATTCTGAATGCAGTCCCACTTCAGTTTTCCCACTTCTCACAGTGCCCTTTTAAATGTCCCTTGTACCTTGTGACAGGTGAATTTCTTTTTTTGGGGAAACGACATTAATATATTTTGATTCTTTATGGCAGAGAGACTGTAGCAGCTGACTAGGCAGTACTTGTGCTTCTACAGCCCCAGCAGCACTCCCCTAATGGTGGCTGATTCTAATATATGCTAAGAGAAGACTTCTTACTACATCCATATTGGACCAGTCAGCACAAATTAGTTCACATACATGACAATAAGCACATCCTAAGGCTGTTAATAAGCTTAGCTCTGTGGAAGCAGTGTGCAGAACACAGAGGGAATGGGAGTATCTCAACACACAGAACAGAGGCTGATGGTTGGAACTCTACCAGCAAGCACAGAGAGAGACACTCCTGCACTGGGATTTTAGGTTGCACAGGTAGAGTCATTGAACCACTTGCAGGCTGTGACACAAATTTCAGAGTATTCATAAAGAGGACCTTGGTGTTGCAATTTGTCATATCACAGCATCTTTTAATATTGTAGATGCCTAGCAATGCTTAGAAAGCCAGTTGGGAGGGTCCATGAACAGGGATTCACAAAATTTAGCTGCTGGAGAAGGCAATTGAGAAGTGCTATGGAGCTGTCAAAGCATTTGAATACTTTTCAGGCTTGCTAGCCTCTCAAGTCACAAGCACTTGCAGAAAATTATTGCATCTTCTTCATTCCTTTGGGACTAATGGTGCTGAAGTTAAAAAAACCCCAACAAATGCAAGTCTTTAGTTTTAAAAAATTGACAAGCAATTGTTTTTTCTTCCTAAAGCTGGCTGTGAGGCACATTAAGCCACTTTGCAATACCAAGTAATCTGTGTTTTCCTTGGTAACTCCCTGGTGAACACATGTGCTCCTGGCTTGTCAGAATCTGGCAGAGATGCCATAAAGATCTGAGTTCTGTGTCTGCGGTCAGGCAGCCAAGGTCCCTTCTTTGGATTCATCTCACAGGTGTTACTCTCTTAATTGTGTGTGACAGTATTTCATGTTTCTTAACTTTGCATATGAGTAGTTAATGGCCTGTAGCAAATTTTTAAAGGACACCTAAACCAGAGCAAAACTGTAGAATGATGTTTGTACATGCAGCAGGGGCCTGATTTTCTTGCTTAGGCTTCAGGAGCCAGAATATCACAAGTGCTGCCTTCCAGTACCTGCCCTTTGCAATGCAGTACTCAAGCATTAACAGTGAATCTGGCAGGACCTTTACAGTGTCCTGCCTCTACGCTGACCTTGTTAGTATAAGCTTAGTTTAAGTTTCATCTTTGACTTCATAACTGATTGGAAATTACTGTCATTTGGGAAATCAGAAACACTGCTATAGTACTGATCCACATGCAATGGTTGATGGTCACATGTTGGAGCCTCTTTCTGTTTTAGGGGAACAGAAAGCTATGCTAGATTGCTTCAGTAGCCCATAAAAATATCTTCCTGTCATAGAAATGAAACATAGTAGCAGATAACATTTTCAGTGATGCCAATAGCTACATTTTCCTCTTAATAATTTAGAATACATAACATGATTTGTTTAGCCAGATCACTTAACTGCCTGTGTATCTTCTCAGGTCAACTACAGAACACCAGAATTTATTAATATAACAGAACATAAGACATGATTTGTTACTTAAAAATACGATTACAGTCTCAATAGGTTCAGCTGACTTCCAGAGTGTGAATATATTTGACCTTTTTGCTATTAAATGCATGTTCATTAACTGAACTCCAATGGTATACAGAGTATGCATGGTGGTGTGACATAAGCCACAATGGTCATGAGAGAGTGCACACTGGAATATTTTGTGAGGGCCAAAGACAACACTGAAGTTTTCCTTCACAAAGTTCAGCAAAAATCAATTAAATTTTGTTGGTCTGCACTCACATGTACTAGAAGAGGATTCCCTCCTTGGTTATTTCTCTTCTGATGGTTCTTAGGCTCACTTGCTTCAGACAATAAAGAAGTGGAAGGAAAACAAAGTCAAATTAACTGCAATAACATATATTCTAATAATCTTCTGCAGAAGAATTGGGAAGCAATGTCACAGGTGAAAGCTAAGTCCTAACAGAAATATTAATTCACCTTCATTGATTGATATGGCTATGAATGTTGAGTGATAATGACTATTCTTTTTTTAAATTAAAAGTAATATATTTCATTATTTTTTGAGGAACAAAAAAGGAACATTGCTGAAAATATTTTGTACTCCTTTCCCTGTAAAGCTCTGTCCTTCCATTGTCACAAGGGCTAGTAATACCATTCTCAGAAAGACACATAAACTTGATTCAGAAACCTGAACTGGCAGCCTTTCAGTGACATAGCAATAAAAGCTGCCTGCCTCACATATCAAGGCAAGTTTAATCTGAGAAATAAAAAAAAAAAAAAAAGAGAGAGAGAAAAAGTGAGAAACAGATCTGGGATGAAAGAATGGAAAATCATCTTCAACCCTTCATGCCTTTTCTTTCTGGAGTGTCACAAGGGCCCACAGGAGGTGGTAATCTGGTGTCACACTTCATTCCATTGAGGCTGGGATTGCAACTGCCCCCAAACATCCCTCTTGCTGCAGAGTGAGCAGTGCTGGGCTTGCTGCCAGTGAGAGGTCTTTGCTGTGATTGAGCATTTGTTTGAATTGCAGGCTCAGTTTGTCCCTTGGCTTGGCTGCTGAGTAAGACCCATGTGCAGATACTTGGCATCTCTATGCCCCTCTCCTAAGCTGTTCAGGAATGCTGAAGAAGCTGGCAGCTTCGCGGATGTTCTGGGATCCCCACTGTGGTATTGACAAGTCAGGGCTCAGCTGGGCACTTGTGAAAAACTAAGTCTTCTTGCCATGCACCTGGCAATACTCACACTCTTTTGATCTGAACAAGGGACAATGTTCTCATGTATATTTAGTAAACCAATTTTAATAAAGCCTGGAGAGAAAAATAGACAAGGAAATGCATTTACTTAACCTGAAACACAACCATCTTGCGTATCTGGATGGGCAGGAAATGTTGCCCAAAGCAAACATAACTTCTTCTGCTTCTAAATACTGACTGATATGAAGTACTCAATATGATTTTGTTCATTTATTACTTGAACATTTACAGTATAACTGTATGTACAAATCTACAAAATAGATCTATGCATACATCTTTATGTCTTCAGAATCACAGTTGTACTTAGGTTAGGAAAGAACCAGATGCCTGTTTAAGTAATGTTCTTCTATACTTTTTTTTCCCTGATGTTTCCCCCTAAAATCACATTATTAACAATAATAAAAAGCTGATTATAGAAAAAAAGTGATGGACAATTTAGGCCCTGGAAAAAAACCACCAGAATTTTTTCATTCCATAGTGATATTAAAGAAAAAATTGTCTCAAAGTCTGAATTGTCTTTGCTTTCTCTTGTGATGGAAGATAATAAATGTTGAAGAGCTTTCAAAAAAACCCACTAGATTCATTGTAGCCAATAATGTGAAAACTCTCTGTGGAATAATAAATTTCAAAAGTTATTTATTCTTAAGATTGATCTTAGGTTGCAGGGGTAATAGCACTGAAAGTTCTTACTTTTGCACATTTTCCCTGAAAATGGAAAATAAATAATTCTATGACTAAGCTTTTTTGATGTCCATTGAAAACCCTAAAGTAAAGGCTTTGAGATACAAAGCTACTCTACAGTAGCAAGCTCCCACTCATACTTCTTATACCCTCAACTCCTTTATGTGGCACCCCCAATAAATGTGAGGTAATTTACCTCTTTCTCTGAGGAGAAATTCCTTTGCAACTGCAGCACTAGTGCCAGTTCTCAGAAGTACTCCTTGAATTGTTAAGGTGGTGAAGTATCTCATCATTAGAGTTCTGTGCCTGAGAGCTCTATCCATTAAGAACAGATATGGCAGTACTTAGTGTTGCAGCATCTGTATTTTAGGCATTTGGCTCTACATCAGCATCCATTTTCCCCAAAGAGCCGGGATCCCTGCCCCATGCTGCATTCTCCAAACTGAGGAGGAGCCCAGGGGAGCCAGCACAGGAGTGCAGACTTGCATTAAGCAGGACGAAGGAAGCGTGTGAAGAGAATTGGACCTAAGCACAATATATGGGCCTTTATTTTGGTACTTCCCATTACTCAATATTCATAAAACATCAAGAAATCAGGTTTCTAGGCCTTTTTCCAGTGATTCCTCTTTATGAGCTAATAGGTCAGGGCATAACAGTGGGATGCGGAAGACTGAGTTTCCATTAGGTTTTCTTCTGCATTAGGATTTGTTCTTATGCTTACCACCTTCCAAAAACATTCTGTAACTGCCATATTATAACCCCCCTCCCCTTCTACTCAATTGCTTTATGTGTGGTAGATTACCATGCATCATGTGCATGGGTGCAAGAAGCAAGGAGCACAGTTCTTTATCCGTGTGGTTTGGGCACTCATTTGGAAGTAATGAGACCTGGGCTTCAGCTTCCTGCTTCTGTTAATGTTTATGATATTTATATTTAGTGATCACTGAATAAATGTCTATTTTCAGTGCTTTAGAAACTGAGGTGATTCAGTGCATGTTTAGACCTTTAAGCACCCAAGTATTTTTGGTTTTCTTCTTTTAAAAATTGGATGTCTAGACTTCACAAATACCTTTTTGGTGAGGAATAAATTTATGATGTGCAATGTTTTGAGCTTTCGGAAATGAGCCTTCACCTGCTTCCCCAAGAACAGAACTTGGATTTCATACAGCTGACAAGGCACGTTCATTAATGCTTCTATCTTTTCCACTGGGAGAAAACCAAATAGATAAATACAGACAAAATAACCTTTCAGGCAGCAAGGACTCCCCTTATTATAGTCTTACTCATTGCATTTTCTGGGTACTGGATCAAAAGAAAATGCTTAGTTGTGTTCAGTCCTTGGTAAACGCTGGCTCTGATTTGGGACATGCTATTTTTGGTGCGTTGTTATGTTATTTGATATCCATAGTTGGTAAAGTACTTGAAAAAGGTGAAGTTTCCACAGAAGTGCTCACAGTTCTGTAACATCCAAGGTCACAGGGGCTCACAAATAGGAGAATGCAGATATAGAGAAGCTGCTATGTGTCCTGGAAAGATCCTGCTAGTCAATCAAAATAGCAGACTAAATTCCTAAGCAGCCATTTTCTACAGTTGAGAAATTAGGGGTAAATTGAGACTTGGGCTTGTTTTGGTAATATTTTTTTTCCTGTGGAGTAGGTGAGAAAGCAATAAATATTGAGACAGAGTTGCTTTGAGAAAGAAATAGCAGAAAAGCAGACTTGTATCAAAGCATTCCTATGTTTTCTTTTAGAAACATCCTCCAAACCACAGACCTGATCCTTTTTCTGACATTTCTGGGGCCAGAGCAGTTGAGAATAACACAAAGATTAGCACAAAAAACCTGTGTACAGGATGTGTGACATTTCTGTTACTCCTATCTTCTATGAAAACTTCCTAATTCACTGACTCGTGACTGTGACTACTGGGGAATACAGCAACTGGAGCATCCTGGGGAGTCTCTGAAGGTAGTGGTATCTACTCCAGTTGCTGGTACTGCAGCCTGCCCTTCTCTGAAGTCATCCAATGCAAGATGGCAGGGCCTTGCCAAATCTTCAGAGGATAACCTGGACCCATAATGTTTAAATTTTCTAACATGATGTCATCAATGAACATTTGACAAAGCATTTATGAAGGCATGCTTTGCCTGAAATGCAGCAAATAAAACCTGTGCAGGAGAGTTTCTCCAATGTGCACATCTGAGAGAGGTTTTCATATGAAGAGACTGAACACTATCAAAGGGAGAAACTATTTACTGTATTAGTAAAGGGTGGACTAAGAAGAACTTTTGGGCATGTTAAAATCTTTTCAAATAGAGTACCTTAGACATTGCAAGTCACCTAATTTCTCACCTGGAAAGGCCCTTAGTGTGCTTCTGGATGCTGTTGTCCACTGTGGATAAATCAAGAAGAATAATTGTCTCAGGCTCCAAATTTCATAGCTGTTCTCTACAATAGCAGACTTCAAGCACTCCTGCAATGGTGGGAATGATTGTCTTTGAAGAATAACTGTCTCAGGCACCAAATTTCACAGCTGTTCTGTACAACAGCAGAATTCAAGCACTCCTGCAATGGTGGGAGAGATAAACTGCACCGTGAAAGTGTTAATTTGTGCTGATACTAATGCTTTATCCATTACTTGCTCCATTTCATTTTAATCACCTGTGTTTGTTCAACCTAGAATCACGTAGAAGGAGGAATGAAGGAATTCAATTACTACAGTTCTACTCAGGAAAAAGTAGAAGTAAAAAAGAAACAGAATTTTGAGTATGTGAGGATTTTTTAAATAATACTGTGATGACCTACCTAATCTAGAAAAACAGTTAGGAGTCACTCTCACTGTATTCCTGCTAAAAAAGTAGCTGCTCCAAATAAGTAAGCATAACCCTGCATGAATTTTGGAGAATTGTTCATTTTTATCAGTCACTTAATTGTGTTAACGGTCTATATTGAATATGGATGCAGGTAGGCTGCTTGCTTTCTCTGCAGGAAAACTGATATTGGTTTAAATTCTTTTCCTGCTTCAAGCAAAAATCACTTAATGAGTACATCCAGAAGTGAGTTAAGGTGTATTATACTTCTCACAAAACCAGAAATTCTGAAAAATACATTTTGATGCCAGGAAAAGATGCTGTTCTAAAGAAAGTGAAAGAACCAAAAATGCTGTCAACTGCAAAGCTTAAGAGATAAGTTAGTTAGAGCTAAAATCACTGTTAAAAACAAATTCAAACTAGGCAAGTCCAAAATCCCGTGCATCCTAATGCCATGATCAAAACCCCACATACATAAAGTAAATTCCAGTGAAATCAATACTGTGAATATTTGTGATGAGTAGAGAGGGGCTTAACAATCCTTTAGTGTCCAGTTTTGCAGTGCTGTTTACCAGACTCAGGACCTAATATTACTTCTGACTGCCCAACAATTGTGTCAGGACCCAGCACGTGCAGCATGGTTGTGCAATGGGAGTTTCATTTTGGGTGGGCCTGCAGCCCTCACTGTCCCAAGCCTCTTTCAATAACAGAAAAAATCCTCTTGTTTTTCACATTGTTGTGAGGGGACATACTTGGTTTCTGAGCCAGAGACAGATTCAGGTTTGCTATCCTCTTTTCTTCCAACAGTTATTTAATACTTTTGGGTTTGAATCTGTATATGTGGAAGATGTCAGTAACACTTGGCTGCTGACATGGAAGTGCTCCTATTGCCTACCTGGACTTCTCAAAGGAAGCCTCACTTTGCAGTCCCAAGGACACAGGGTATTGGATTCGGGAAATGACAAAAGAGGCCAAACTGCAACCGCATAGTAAAGCAAAACAGAATCAGGCAGTCAGTACAAATCTGGAGCTTCTGGAAATCGACAGTTTTTCCCTAGTGCCTGAATGGTTAAGGGGATACACTTTCCTTTATACCAGTGATGAGGATGATCCCTAGATAATGAAGTACAATGCATCAGAGCAGCTCTTTCAGCAAAATCAAGAAAGTATTATGAAATTTTTGGCCAGTGGAAGAAATCAGATATTCCTTGATCATCAGCCAAATTTGGGCATTAAATGAGATTAGTATTTTCTTCTTAATACTGTTAAAACCAAGGCTGGATAAAATATCTCCAGTTGTCAAAATAGCTATTTGGGTTTTTTTCTTTCAAGATCTGCCTCTTTTACAGTCCGGGGAGCAGGATTGCTAAGCCACAGAGGCAAACTAACACTAAAAATATTTCTCCAGTTTGCTTTGCTTTAGCAGAGCAAAGCAAGGCAATAGAGTATCAGCATATTGAGATCGGGTTTGTTCCTGTTATCTGTTTAGTGTCCTGATTTCAAAAACATCAAGACTGCCTTCATGTATGGTAATGCCTCTGACATAGTAACTCACGTTTGCTGAGGGGCGACATAGTTTGCTTGTGCCCCGCACTCACACACAGTAATCATTGTCCCCTTAGCACTCAGGACACTTGTGTCTGCTGGCCAAGCTGGCAACTGGCCTTGTTAAATTGCCTTCGCAAATTATTCAAGCTTATATGTTGTATCTGTATCAGAATTATCCACACTTAGCTCATATCTGTCCTCTGTGGAATTGGGCTGCATAACTCTCTGTGTAGACACATGGAAAGTAACAATTTACAGTGTGTCTTAATGAAACATTTTCCGCAATGCTATAGGCTGATAGAAAATTAAATAATATTTGCTTAGGAAAGAAAGCTTTCATTTTGCAAGAAGACAGCTTTTGTTCTAACAGGAAGATACGTATCTAAATCTAGGTATGCTCTGTCTTCTGCCACCAGCAAGCTGGAATGGTGTACTCCTTTCTTCTCCATTTGGGACAAACATATCATCAGCAATCAGGCCCCTGGCTGCCCTTGCATAAGATCTAGCAGCAGGTGTTATGCAAGGGGTGGGTAAATGTTAAATTCCTTACAGAAATGAGAAAAACAGCAGCTTGTAGGTGTAAGTGTACAGATGTCCTTTAATATAGTGCATGTTTCCTTAATGGCCTTAATTATAATCTAAATTATTTGTAGAGGTTTTGTTGTTGTTATGTTAATGTTCTCATAAGAGACTAAATGCTACTCAGGTTTGTTCACATTGATTTAAATTAGTGTTTTTCAGTGCAACCATCCTTTTACTTGAGGGTAAACTGTGGCTGAACACATTTATGCAATTCTTCTGAGGGAAGGATTAAGTAATTGGTTTATTTATAGTATTAAAACATGTTGTTCTGAAGTGGGGCAGTTTCATTCAGAATAGAGGGTTGGTGCTGAAGGATGACATATCACTTTTCCCATTGGTATGCCACTCTCTGCCCTCCCCTTTGATATGTGCCTGCCTTGCAGGGTGTGCAGCCTGATTGGGATAACCTCACTGGGTGCACAAGTCCCTGGGAGCCATGGGACATCCATCAACAGCCTTTCAAAGCAGCAGCCTCTGTGTAATCATAATACTAGTTTGAGCTGGTGGAAGGAGAAGATCACAAAGAAGGCAGAAGAAA
The DNA here is from genome assembly GCF_047495875.1 of Pithys albifrons albifrons. Lineage (NCBI taxonomy): Eukaryota > Metazoa > Chordata > Aves > Passeriformes > Thamnophilidae > Pithys > Pithys albifrons. The sequence goes on from NC_092460.1 coordinate 63,772,182, forward strand.
AATAAAGTGACAAAGGAAAGGTAAGAGCTGAAGAAATAATACATTTTATGTTCACATTGGACATCCAACAATTCTGGAATTTGGCAGACTGCTTGTTCTCTGCATTTCTTTTTCTTTTCAATTAATTTAAAAGTTTGAACACTTCATTGCAAGATTCAATGGCAAGACAACTTTCCAGTAGCTTGATTTCCCTGGCTAATGGATCTCTCTGTTGTTCTTACTGGGGCTTATTCCACTGGTTCACATATTATCTTATAGGGAGTCAGTTAGCCTGAGGTTATCAATTAATAAAAGATGGTCTGTTTTACTCTCCTCTGCTGTTATGTTTTTGATGTAATTATGAAGCCTTTCCTGTTCAACTTGTCCCTGATGATTCCAGATTCAAATTTCAACCTTCATGAATAGGAAGCGCCAAGAAAAAAAACCATGCAGGTTTGATGGACTGTCACATTTTCACAAACGGGGACAACTGTGGGAGCAGGATGCAGTGTGAGCTTTCCCAAGTTTTCCATGGTTTGCTAGTATATTCTTGCTGCCTTCCTCTGTCTCCCCTCTAATTTGTTCTTATTCTTTCTCTGAAGAAAATGTGACTGGGGACAAAGAGCACTTTCTGAGGCAAGAAGAAGTAAGTGGCATTGAGAAAATGAGAAGAAAGGGAAAGAAGATAATATGTCACAACAAAAGCCACATTACTGTAAGCTTGATGCCTTCTATGCACAGCAAGGCCTCCCAGAGCCCTTCCTTCATTTACCTTGTCTGCACACTTGAAGAAGTTTCCCATTAAGCTCTTCCCGCTGCTGTCAGCTCCTTCTGTAAAGGCATGGAGACAACATTGATGGCCAGGAATTGCACGTTTCACAAACTTGAAGAAAAGAGCTCTGCTTGAACCTGCCTTAAGGTCACAGAGATCAGGAGAGAAAAGTAGTTTTCAAGTCAGTTTTCATGCAGGTGAAGTGTTATCAGCTCTGTTGGATGTCTGAGATGTATTTTTGTCTTTTTACGACAAAAGTGCTTCAAATGCATCCCTCAAGTGGGACCACTAATGGGCCACTCAAGTTTGTTAAAATAATTTCTCTTGGCCATAAGTTCATGTCCTGGACTGTGTCCTCTCTCACCTTATGATGGAAGTGCATCACATAAGGCATTTGGCCCCAAACCGTCTTACACAAACCTCAATTTCTCCTCCTGTCACAGACAACTTTGCAGCAGATGTTCAGACCAAAACCTCTGCAGAACATCCCTTCCTAACGTGCTTGCTCAGCAGAGGCCACAAAACACTCCCAGTAGCCTGGGAAAAACTTGGACTTAAAATATAAGTTTAAAAGCCACAGCTATTTTGTTTTGCATGAAAAAAGTAGAGTGAAGATCCGTGGAGTTTGTGGGGTGTTATGGGTTCACCTAGGTGGGCCTAGATTTGGGCTCTGAAGTTTGGATAGGCCGAAGCTGTCAGCTGACTTGAACTGGGCTGAGCTAACAGCTGACCTCTTCTAGCCAGTAATTTTGTATTCCATACCACATTATGACATCATCTCCAGGGAAGTAGGAACCAGTCTGGGAGTGGTTAAGGCAGTTGCTTCTCAGCCTGCGTCTTGGGAGGACACACGATGCTGCCCCAGGGGGGATGGAGAGGACCAGGCTCACCACTGGCTCACAGGGTATCTCAGGAAAGTAAAATGTGTTGTTCTGGTTCTCTCCTTTCTGCTTGAATTTGTCTCCCTGGGGAATAAGATTTTTCTTAAGTAATGTGTAGTTAAGACAGTAGAATTTGTGTGTTCGTTAAGAAGTTGAGGTGGGGAACTTGTTGTTGCAGACTTGTGTGAGTGTATATTTGTACTCTCTTCTACTTGTCTCTTTCTTTCTGTGAAAAATATATGTAGTTTTAGTATAAATGCGGTTTGAAGTGTTTTTTTTCCTTTCCCCTCTCTTTTCCTCCCTTTCCCTGGTGTTAGGAGGGAAGCTTTTCTCTCTGTGCTTGGGGGGGTTGGCAGTTGCTTATCTCAAACCAAGACATGGGGTGATATCATACAAGCCTTAGAAATGGGTCAAGCCTTTGTCTTTCATTAGAGAAAGGGAAAAATAGTTACTGATAATCCCAGTCAAGGGAAAATTCTCTTCTAATCTCAAATCTGACAATGGTAATAAACAAGTCACACCAGGCAAATACTTTTCAGGCTTTAATACTGAGGAGCAGCTGTACACTTTGTTTTGTCAAAGGTAGCATTTCTGTCTTTGCAACTAATCTTCATACTTCAGGAAAGGACAAAAATCTACCCAAACCCAATGTATTGGTCAAGAAGTATGGATCTAGTACAGTTCCTTTCATCATAATTTCAGAAGCTTCATTAAATAATTCACCTAAGTGTGATACACACATATGTAGTAAGGAACCAGTAAGAAAAATGGAGATGTTGCCTTAGTTGATGTTCAAGTAGGACCAAGGACCTACATGAAACTGTCCTATGACTGTTGAAAACCCTGCCTCAGAAACACCCTTTCCCTGTAACCTACCAGGGAGAAGTGATCTCATTGTGGTGCATGAAAACTTTTAGATGCAGGTCTTTCTGAGGTTATTTAGTCTATCATCTGAAATCCTGTGGCTGGACTCTGCTGTCCCAGGAGGTGATCCTTATAGGTAGGTTCATGCAGACCATTGCAGTGATAGAAGGAATATCCCTTACAATGGCAAGTTGGGTGGCTCCTTCCCATGAGTGCTTGAAGTCAAACTGTACTCTAAGACCTTAACTGGTATTACAACTGCATGTGTACAAAGGCACATAATGTAATTCCAAATACTTTAGTGGTGGAGTCAGGATCAGTATAGCTCCTCTGACAAGATTTCCTGCAAGCTAACTAACTACTTTGCCTCCTTTTGGGACCCTAGCTGATGTGTTGGCATTGTGTTGCACAGATATTTTAGCCAGTTTGGAAGCAATTTATAATTAACTCTATGATAAAGACATTCTTCCTTTTATTATATATACTTATCCTTCAGAAATGGGAGGATGCACAGTTACCAGTTGGTAGTACAATTTCTTTTAATCCAGAGCTGGCATTTGGACATACTTCACTTGTGAAGAAAGCTTTATGTATGACTCTGAACTTCAAATCTGCTCGTGTCTTCCTGACTTATAGCTCCTGATTTTCACTAGTCCCATAGTTGTAGCAAAATCTTCAGTTGTATATGCCATAATATAATATATAATATTAATAATAATATACATATGCCATATGTATATTATTCAATAAGCAAACAATTAAGAGAAGCTGCTCTTCATAACAGTTCAGGACTGCAGAGCATATTATGCAACATCAAGTGCCTATGTGAGCTCAAAGGTGATGTCACATCCAGGATTGTGAAAAAGCACATACGCATTTAAGACAAACTTGCACAAAACATCTGCATCACTGTGAATTTCTTTATTTCTGTATTACAACTTGCATAAAACTCAGCATAGGAGGAAGGACACTTCTTAAGGAGGGTTTTAAACCAATTGGACACCTTTTCAGGACACATCATGTACAGGAAAAAAGACCATCACCTAATTAGAAAAATCTGCTTTAATGAAAAATCTTTATAGACCTTTTTGATGGGTTAATCAGATTGTGTTAAAGCACATGACTCATGCCTGCAGCCAGTTTTGATAATTAATCAGAAACTCAAGTGAGCAGTGCAGGAAGTGAAAGCACCAGATGAGGACCCACAGCAATGAATCCTTGGTTTAGTCCTAACAGATAGGATTTACCTGTAGATTTCATGGACTGAAATACTATATATGGTGTAGTAGAAGGTAAGCCTCACTTTGCATCACCATATACTTCTTGTAGTTCAGGAAACAGTAAGTAACACATAATTTGTATAATTCATGTGTTCCTATGAGAACTGGCAGGCTGTGGTCTTTGCAGTTTATGGACTAAGGACACCACTCTGCATGGGGTTGGCCAGGAGAGCAGTACAAATGTGAAATCCTACTTCAGTGTGGCTTTTATGTGACTGTGATGTAATGTTTCCCCACTGAACACAGGACCACTGTTTTTGTATAGTGCCTGAATGCAGCAAAGCACATTGCCTGTACAGCTGCTGGTGTTTCGTTGCTATCAATGAGAAGGATGGAAATGAATAATCTTAAAATGAAGGATACATCGATGTTGCCAGCAAATATATCTGAATAGCATCACAGATGAGTAGCACCATTGTTGCCTTTCTTAACCTGTGCTATTCCCTCCTTAGAGCCTGGAAACACTAAATTCAACTCATATAAGCTCTTCAGGTCCAGGTCTTTTGAAGATACTATTTTTATCTTGCTGTGCTTCAAGACTTGTTTTATTTATGACTCGTTTCCCCTCAGCTACCTTCTCCTTTGATTGTTTTTATTCTTTTTAGGTTCCCTTTAATTCCTTTTCCACTTCATTCCTCTCCTTACTTTGACCTTTTCCTTTTTTTTTTTTTTTTACATTCATCTCAAGCCTTTCTCTCAGGCACTGTCCCATTTTCTTCCCTCTTTTGCTTGTCATTCATAATCTCACTCCTAATCAATTTGTTGTACTTCACCACAGCCTTGCTACATCTAGTCACTCAGTCCTCCAAACAACCTACTATTGTACTATTGAATTTCCCATACTAGTCTGCAGGAAGAAAAGCAGATCTACACATTGGCATTAGGTAGAGAGATAAGTTCATTAACAAAAACAAAGACCCAAATATTTTGTTGCATTGATGTGAATGGTACACAGGCTATGTTTATTGTAATGAAATTAGGATAAAATGTGAACCATCATTGGCCCATGACTGTTTAGTAGCTATTAAGCTCCCTGAACTGTTTTGGACCATCTGGTGTGGTGGAAGATCCCTCTCATAGTAGGTGGGTTGAAACTAGATGATCCTCAAAGGTCCCTTCCAACCCAAACCATTCTGTGATTCTATGAATATGTGTGATTTCTCTCAAAACCTAAAGCTGCAGGAACTTCTTCAACAGCAATTACACATCTTTCAGCTGAGGTTCAGTGTAAGAATGTGTTGCACAAAGACTTTGCAATGGGAAAAAGCTGATCATACTGAGCAATCACCATCTGTGAAAGAGGAAACAAACACATCCACGAATAGCTACTTCTTCTTGATCACTTGCTTTGGAACTGAAGCAGTACTAAAAGCATTCAGGACACATTATAAATCGTGCACAATGCCCAGAAATGTTCTTACTTCTTTTTATGATGCACCATCTTGTACTTTCAAACAGCTGTTAAACTGGACCAGCTAAACCGCTAGTTCTGTATTTTATGGTATATTTGAGTTGCCTCATAGGCATGCTATGTATTATGTATTTTAGAGCTGGGAATTGGGAGAAAAAGAATTTGGTGTTTTTCTTTTTTTTCTTGTCATTGACTCTTACAGGAAAATAGCTAGAAATCTTAGACCCATAAACTTACCTTTGGAAAATACTTTGTTGCATTTGAATATGAGGAATGAAGAGATTAATTTGAAAATGTGATCTTTTTTTGCTAGAGAAATATTATAGTATCTTGAAGATATCATTTATTATCTTGATTCTTTTCACAGGAAGCAACATTGCATGCAGGATCCTGGTTCTCATGCATTAAGTAGGTGCTAGTTTCACAAAATAGCAGGAAGGGTCAGGTTGGAAGGGCCACAGTGGGTCATCTGGTCAAACATCCCTGCTCAATCAGGGTCATCCCAGAGCATATGGCACAGAATTTTGTCCAGATGATTCTTGAATATCTCCAGCTAGGAAAGCCACCCTGGAAAATCTGTTCCAGTGTGTGATCACTGGTTGTTTGCTTTCTTAGCCACAAGGACACACTGCTGGCTCACGGACAGCTTGTTGTCCACCAGAACCCCCAGGTCCACCCCAGTGCTGCTTTCCAGCAGGCTGGCCCCCAGCCTATACTGGTGCATAGGGTCATCCTTCCCCACAGACAGGACTCTGAATTTGCCTTTGTTGAATTTCAGAAAGTTCTCTGCTCATCTCTCCAGCCTGTTGAAGTCCTTCTGAAGGGATGCAGAGCACTCTGGGGCATTGGCCACTCCCTTCCATCTTTGTGTTGTCAGTGAACTTGCTGAGGAGGTATCTGCCCCTTCATCCAAGTCATTGATGGATAATTAAACAATATTGAGCCCAGTATTAAACCTTGAGGGATACCACTAGTGACAGGCCTCCAACTAGACCCTGTGCCACTGATCATGACCATCTGGGATCTGCTGTTTATCCAGTTGTCAATCCACCTCACTGTCCACTCATCCAGCACATACTTTCTGAGTTTGTTTACAAGGATGTTGTGATATTGTGTTTCACTGGCATGTTTGTCTACATGGCTGACATTTACATGGTTGTTTGAGGGTGTGGTTTTTTATGATCAATTATGGGGTAATAGAGATGGTCTGAAGGAGTGGTGGTTACTGTGTCTGTGGTGGAAGTCACTGGGACAATATTTTGGTTGATGAAGCTGTTTGCTCTATGTTAGCTGTTCACTGAAGGGTTATTGGTTCATATTATTTACAATATAGTTTTATGTGTCTGGCTCAGCAGAACTTTGCATGCCACAGAATCACAGACTATTCTGAGTTGGAAGGGATCCACAAGGATCATTGAGTCCAACTCTTAAGTCAATGGCCCACATAGGGGATTGAACCCATGACCTTGGCATTATTACAACCAAGTTTTAACCAACTGAGCTAATCTCAGACAATGTCCTTAACATACAAAGTTTTTACAGCTTGGAGATTATGTAAAGGAGACCAAACCACCAGCATGGAGACATGTGAGCTTACACAAAACAGAAATACGTGGCCAAATGGGGTAAACAACTTCCACAAAAAGTCATTCTCCTCTGACGCCTGGGAATATGTTCCTGGGAAATGGAATTAATAAGTCTGTTGGCTTTTAGGAGTCAGGTACTGGTTTTATGACACATAATAGTTTCCCAATCTCAGTTAAACTGTTGATGTTCCATAAATATTTTTTTATTGTTCTTTTAAAGACCACTGCAATGGGGATAAAGAAGAGATACTAAATGACTGAATATTGCTTATAGTTCTATTTGGTAAGAACTGTTCTCTTATATTAGAACAGAACATTCTGTGCTGAATCTTCTGACAGAACACATTGGTTAAATGATGAACTATTTAAAATACATTTATTATAATAAATTTAAGTCTCATCTAAAAAATCATAATAAAATAGAAAAATAGGCAGGCATTTCATTAATTACTCAATGTTTATGTCTTCTATATCTCCATCTATATTTATTTGAGAAAGCAGAGTTGTTTTAACATGATTCAGCTATTCCTGTGAGTTTTAAAAAGTAATGAAAGTTCACAAAAGACATGACATTTTTTATGAGGCATGTTATGTAATGTAAGATTCAGCACAGCATATTTATTTTCATATGCTTCAGTGCATTGTGTTAGGAATTAGTCTAATGTTCTGCCTTTAAATAGTTGTCCTCAGAATTAATTAAAGATCATGAAATATATTGAAAAGTTTTAAAGATGCCCCTCTCAGATGCAGATATAAGAATATTTTCTCTCAGTATATGGATCAGAATGTATTTCAGAAATTTTTAAATATTGATTTTTCATGCTTTCAAAGTAATTTTGTCTGTAAATGTAATGAGCTTAATAAAATTTTGTTCAAAAACACAAGATGTAATGAAATATAAAAATCCTGATGCAAGTATCATTTCAACAAATGGTTCATGATAATTGAGTTACACTTTCAAGACCACTAGCAATGTACTTTTGAGAAAGGAGGAAAAAATTCTCTTAAAGAAAAAGGGTTTTCTGAAAAGGTGAAATAAAGCCTTTTCCCTTGATTTTTTTCTGGACATTATTTCTTGTGCCAGTGGTATAAAGGTGGTAATTTTCTTTAACTAGACTTGTTTACTTAATATTACCATCAGAGTAGCTTTAGTTCATGCAGAGCTGCTTAGTAAATCAAGCAAATCAGTCCTTCTATGGCTTTTTGTTTCTATAAACAGGAAAAGGTAATAAAGTAATTTATCTGCCTTTTTCAGCTAATTTCACATCTAACTCATATTATGTACAAGATTTGGTATATAATTTCAATCTAATCTATACAAAAGGACCTTTGATTCAACAAGGAGACTTTGATCTCAGATACCAGATGTAAAATTAGAGAACATCCTTTGGTTCATAGTTCTCATGTCACTACCAGGACAATCCCTGTGCTGATCATGTCACTGTCCTGAGATTTTGAAGCATGCATTTCCAGATTTACTTTTCATATGCATATGTTTTAGAGTAGAAAACAATTAGTAGTGCAACATAAATAAGGTTAGAACAATTTACATTTATCTTGTGAACTGAAAACCTTCATGCTTTCTGTTCATACATATGCTTTGTATAAGTGTCATGTCATGATAGCATGAGTTCTCTATAGAGCTCAGCAGTACTGTGACAAATGGGCATTGGTCCAGACAAAAATGAGGGATCAACAATTTTCAGAGATCTTTTAGCAGATAGGGTCACCCGACAGAGAAATGCCTTGATTAACCCCCTGGTCTGTGGTTACTGAGGGTGAGGGAATTGATGACATACCAGCATACAGGGAATGCATAAGCTCACATAGGATCCTGCATGATGTGATGAACAATTTCAACGTGATGCTGTGGAGAACTGGTGCAGATCAGGCTTGTTAGGATGGACAGCCAAGGTCATTTTGTCTTTTTTTGTTTGTATGTTCAGGAATGAATTTCACTCTTGGTTATGCTGGCACCAACAGAGATAATGGAAACCGCATTACAAAATGGGCTCTGGCACTCTTTCCTTGCTGTGGCATGAAGATAAATGACAGTATCATGAAACCTCCTCATAACAAATTTTGTGTTCTGTCATGTTTCCTTCTGGACAGAAAAACAAAATGCTTAAAGTGTATCAGAGGCCTGAAGGGGTATACTCATTTTACAAAGCAGGACTGCTTCCAAAATCTTAATAGAAATGATAGCAAATAATCTGGAAATATTAACTGCTTTTTTAAAGACGAGCAATTGTTAGAATTATCTGCTATTAAAAATGTATTTACTTAGGTAGAGAAAAAAAACTCAAGGAAACCAAAAACCTTGCCTGAATAATTTAATCAGATTTTGGTAGTGGCCTTTTAAAAAAAAAGTTATTCTTCCTTCCTTGTCATCATAGCAGATCGTTTTATTACAAAACCAGTAAAAATAAAAAATAAAAAAAAGAACAAAGTGACCTCAAGGAAAATGTTGTGGAGCCAAACATAAGCAATTTAAGATTAAAAAAAAGATACCTAGTTTTCCATTTTTTCATGGATGACTGGCAAATCACAAATCTATTTAAAAGCCTAAGACAAAAATGGCTAAGAAGTTAATGGATAGCTGACAATAACCTCTGTGAAGCAAACTGAGGGAAAAACTGGTTGATATTTTCTTTCCCTTAGCTTTTTCATGAGAAAGAGACAATTTATTTGATGGTCAGTACTTCCAATTTTTCAAGGCTAAGGAGCATCTGTGTTTTCAAGGGAGCAGAGAATATTCCATTTCATTCAGTAGCAAGCTGTATTTGTCAGAATTCAAGTCAGAGAGGAACAGGCCATGGGCTAATGTGGCAGCCAGGAAGCAAACCTGTCAGTCTTTTGCAGAAAGTTATTATCTGTTTTTATTGATGTACAAATTACAGTTTGAGGCAAAACTACCAACAATTTTTTCCAAGTTACCTGTATAATAGCAACAGTTTCAGCTACTGTCAAATAGTCTCATAGGCCCTGTTAATCTGAAGCCATTTGACTGACAAATTACTGAATTCTGTTAATGCCATAAAAATTTATGACTGCTTTCAATACTTCAGCAGATAATGATCCAATAAAATTTTTATTATGCTACAGAAAGAAATTACCTTTCTAATGATCTTATTCCATATCCAGTATGTATTGCACAGTATGTGGAAGGGGCAGGCAAGCGGAAAGGCTCTCCTAAAGGAATGATTTTTATGTAATCTGTCAAGAAACTATCCATCCAGTGGATTTCTAATGATATTTAGATCTGCAGAAAGCTGGCAACAGAGAGTCTTGCAGCTTATTAACCCCTTGATTTCTGACAAAGAGGAAGACTCATGCAACTGCCTGTGGTGGTTCAGTTTTGTTTGCTGAAGGCCTGGAAAATCTGCTGTGACTTCAAGAGACTCTGTAGAGTTTCTGCAGCATGTGAACTGACACAAGCAATAAACTACCAGTCCTGTTCTGACATGTATGCCCTGTTTATTATGTATGCCCTCAGAGATACTGATGAGCACATCATAAACACCACTTCAGAAATGTAACTGTATAAACATCTGTTGCCCCCCCACTGCCCCCTCACCCTCCGTCCACTCCCCCCTTCTCGCCCCCCTTTTGTCTTGTTTGAAACTTAAAGGCTTAAAAAAAGATATTAGGCAAGTTGAATTGAAAAAAACAGAAAGTCTTAAGTGGTTTTATTTTTTGGAAGTAGTTTTAGAGTGTTTTCTCCTTAATGGTTGTATGGTCAGGTATGATTACAATCAAATACTCTTGCAAAGTTGCATGCTGTCCTAAATGTTGAGGTCTGTCCTTAGACCTCAGAAAACAAAACTGTAAGAGGTAATAGCATCATTGCACTTGCCGGTTTTGTCCCTAAGGAGCTTGGATCAACAGACATGATAATAAGGTTGAGCTGCTATTTCCCTTCGATGTGAGCTAAAGAAATTGGAGCAAGAGAGAGAAATACAATGGGACACTAGTAAAAGCCAATAGACGTGACATGCTCCCAAACTCAAGGGAATGCAAACTTTGCTTTCTCCACTCTTTGAGGTCAGGTAAGAAATTTTGCAGAAGGTATGTTATTCTGTGACTTCAGAGAGCAGAAATGGTATCTACTGGGTACTGTTACAGAGGAAGGGCTGTCATGAAGGTTATACTAGCAGTCTCTTGAGCCAGAGTGAATATTCATTTTCCACCACATCACACTCCTATAAGCTGAGACTATTGAATATAAATATGTCAAGTAGTGGATTTTTAGACACAGAAGTATTAGTAACACCTTTGTTCCCTGAGTTTGCAGATTCAGTTCTGAAACATTTTCCCTTGTGGCCTTCTTACTGTAAATCCGTGGAACCCCTAAGAAACCTGGACTTGCTGTAGAAAGAATTTTGTATAACTCACTCATTTAATCCACACGCTATAGCGTTGTGAACTCACTGTACAGTTGCATTTATTCTTTCCTTGTCCAGCTAGAACATTGCTGAGGCACAGCAACATTAGCAAAAAGGCCCTATGTGCTCCCTGTTATTAACTTCATCCTTTGTGCTAATGCCATGATTAACTTTGCATCTGACATTAATGACAAAGATAAAAAATTGTTATTTTCACAAAACATTCTAATTTCACAGGCCCATGGGAATTTACTTCTTTATTATTGCTTTTGTTTCTGTAGTGTTTGCTGTCAGATCTGTGGATTTAGTGGGGGAAAATACCCTTGGCTGTCGATTGATTGTCATTTGTGGCTATATCAACTAAAAGAAAAAACTAGCTAATTTTCCTTAGGAAAGAACTGAAAGGAAAACACTGTCAAATTCCATCTGTCTACAGTTCAGCTGGAAAGAGCAGAAACACCTGCCTGGAGGGATGGAGCTGTGCAGCTCTCTGAATCCACAGGATCGAAGTGCTCTTACTCAGATGCCCAAAACCTGTCAGGTGTAATTTGAAGAGACCTTTTCAAGCTTTCAGAACATGATGCCATGGTAGCTATTTCTAAAAGCTAATCATAGATGAAAAGAATGAAATTTCAGGTCATTTTTATGTAAAAAAAAATATGCCCAGAAATACCCAAAAAATAAAATTGCTGCATGTTTAAGGATATATGTGATCCAGACACAATTTTTCAGAGCAGGAAACTTAATTTTGAAGACAATGCAAGCTCAATTTGAAGCCGAGGTTATAACTCATGTCATTTGCCATTCTTTTCTGACTTTCCCTGTTTCTGTGACAGATTGAATCTCTGAACCTTGCATTTAAAATTTAATAAATATTTTTTGCAGTTGGGTGAAGCAAAAGCAATGTATTCCTATTCAATCAAAGCTTCATCTCGCTGTCAGCTCTATATTTTAAAAGCAAATAACCTAACAGTGCATGTAGTATTTCAAGAGGCTTTGAACACTTGGGCTTTGTTTTGAGTTGTGGGCCAGCTGTAAAGCAAGGGGCAGTCTCCTACCTGTGTTCACAAAAACATCCTGTGAGTCTCCTAGCTTTGGAAGAGTCCCCAGCAAGTTGCTCTGCAATGTGTCCTCCTCCCTCCACAGCCAAAGGTAAGGGTCTGTCAGGAACAGGGACAGGGCATGGCTCAAGTCCAAGGCTGAATTCCCAGCTGATCTCTTAATGGAGACTAACAGCTCTTTCTCATCCCAGCAATTATATAAAGTCTCAACACCATTTTTTTCTGATTTTTGTTGATTGCTGAACTCTGCTGCATCAGATATTTCAATAAAGTGAAAATGGCTTATGATAACAAGAACTGAAACTTCCTTCAGCTGGGGAAATCTTTGAGTGTCTGTGGCTGGCTTGCCTCAGGGACTGCTCCGCAGGTTCAAACTTGACATGTGTGTTGAGAGGGAAAGTGATGAAAAGTGAAGGTACAGTGAAAGGAAAGAGTCACAGAACAATTAAAAAATACGGAAAAAAATAAGATATGTGGTGGTTGGTTCAGAGATGGGTCAAATAAATACAGTGATGCAGGATGAGATTGTTTTCCTTCAAATTGAAGGGTTTGCACACAATATACAGGAGTCTTCTCTCTCCCGCAGAGCAAAACCCTCAGAAGAAACTGAGAAATTACTCTCCAGGATGATGATGAAACAAATAAGGTCTGCCCACACTTACCTTATAAGCACCTGGCATACCTTGAAAAGCTGATTGAAACTATTCAGCATATTATTATAGTTACAAAACCTGTATCTCTTACCCAACAACCCAGCTTTCATGATGTTTGTATTTCATAAAGTAGTGCTTATATATTTCTCCAACTACAATTCACCAGGAAGGGTGGACTAAGAACCTGAGACAACAAAGGCAAACTGTGCATTGCCTTCTAAACTACTGAAGACATTCGAAAAACTCTCTGCATGTTTGTATCTTACTTCTAGCTCATCCTGGACACACACAGACCTGTTCCATTTTGTTTTGTGCAAAAATATCATCACTTTCACCAGAAGCAAGTCAGTATTTTCTCTTCAGTGATGAATTTCCTCAGCCTTTCTTCTTTGTACATCAAATACTCATGTATTTGGCCCTGGAACTCCCTTTCCCGTCCTCAATGTGCCAAAAAAATATGCATTGCTGACGGTTTGGTTAGAAGAAGAGGGAATTCACTGTGATATCACAGACATGTCATGAGATTCTATCATGTAAATATTACCTGCTCTTCCACCTCTAATGTCATGCTCAGATATTCACATGCATTTGAGCTTTCTGCCAGTGAGATGTACATCATGGCTAAAAGAGCCACTTCCATCATGTCCATCTTTGTTAAGAGCCCAGGAGAGATGGTGGTACCTGTACAACAAAGGGCTTGGCTCTGCAGCTGCTGATGGACCGGACTATGGGAGAGTTCAAGAGCCTGAATAAAGAAGCCCAAAAGACTCAGCTCCAGGTGAGAAGCAGAGACAATTTCTTCACGTTCCTCAGACGGAAGTGGTATATGCAGTAACATAGCTGTGAGGTAAAGGTATCCCTTCATTTTGAGCAGGCCATGCATCATTGTTGTCCTTCCATCTGGAGATCTCAGGATCAGGCATCAAAGTCAGCAAGCTAGAGCACTTGTAACCCTTGTGGATTTATATCAGTATCGTGTAGATCTGCCATTGCAGGTTTTATGGCACACACAGTAAATGTAGTTGGGAAATAGCTGTTGCAGACCTAGATACA